>NC_058130.1:459157924-459442091 GCF_016433145.1 Gracilinanus agilis | reverse complement strand
CATTATTTTTCACAAACATGCATCAATCAAACCAGATTCTTTTAAAGATAAGACAGAAGACATAACTAGGTTTGATGACCAGCAGATGATAAGTGATCAGGAGAATCATAAAATAGAGAAGCCAGAAGTGTTTGCCACTGTAATGGAGAAAAGCTAGTAATGGAGAAGATCACAATGGAAGAATGCCTGCCTAAAAATGATGAGGTCCTCCAAAAGCTTGTATTTGTGGATGACATTGTGCTGATTGCATCAAGCCCTCAAATATGGTAGAGCCTCCTAAATGAGATTCATTTATTTTTTTTTTTTTATTTTTCTCACTTTTTTTTTAAAACCCTTGTACTTCGGTGTATTGTCTCATAGGTGGAAGATTGGTAAGGGTGGGCAATGGGGGTCAAGTGACTTGCCCAGGGTCACACAGCTGGGGAGTGGCTGAGGCCGGGTTTGAACCTAGGACCTCCTATCTCTAGGCCTGACTCTCACTCCACTGAGCTACCCAGCTGCCCCCCCTCTCACTTTTAAACAATGGTTAAATTGGAATTATTGGAAATATTTTGACACCTGATTCCCACCACTGATCAAATTACACTAAATGTGGAAGATTATTCAGAAAGTTTATGGAAGGATATTGTAGGGCAGAATAAATAAGTATCAATTAATTGCAATTAAGAATATCTATACTGATATCACAGATTAATTTAGGTATTTTGAATATTCAGGAAGCATTATGAATTCAGAAACAAAAGGTTTGGGTTAACATTAATAGAAATTGTATAACATCCAATATAACCATTTCTAGAGTTTCTCTCTTCTGGAAATATAGGCTTGCTTTATAACATGTGGCCTTTGAAGTGGAGTCATTCCCCTTTACATTTTGATGAGTAGCCCCCTACATCTGAGAAGTAGTTTCCATTTTTGTCACAAAACTCCAATATCCTATTATAAGCCACATATGGTTCATTTACAATCTTTCCAATTTTTGATGTACTTTTACAATTTTGCTGTACACAGGTGAACAATAACTGAAAGTAAAGGTGTACATTTTTCAGATGATATGTGCAGGACAAAGATGGATATAATAATAGACAATAGTTCATCTTAATTTGTAGGCTAAAAAATTAAATAGAAATAACTACCCAATAGAGAGCCACTATTCCTTTTTCTCATAAGTGTTATTTCATCCACATCCCTAGAGGATATGCTTGCATGTACAGAAATAAAAAGTAGAATAGTAGGATGACTAATTTGTGTTCTTGATGAGAAATTAGACTGATAAACATGAATGAAATTATGCATATCCCACATATTAACCATATATTCAGAATATCCCAAAAGTACATTTGAGCTTTAATAATGCCAAAAGTGTGCATTCAACAGACTTAGAGAAAATATTCAGAAATATATTTAAATTTCTTTTATACTTATTTAATTCTATGAATATGTATATGTATACATGTGCATATGCATGCATACATATGGACATATATTATACATACATTCATACCCATAGGTAAATATATATTATAGTTTCTGGATAACATTTTCTCAGCTTTGTTTATTAATAGATGGGGTTCTCTTGAACTCATCTTGATCATCTGTTCTCTTGCTATTAAATATTTTATTGTTAGATCTTATCAACATTTTCATGTGATCATAAAAATACTGTTCTCTAAATGATCTCTTATGAATATGTAGTGGATCTGATGAATATGTGAACTGAGAATTATTAGATATATATCATTAGCCTTGTTTTTGAAGAGGAGAGGATTTAGTGACAAAATTTCCAATATTCAATAATTATGGAGAAAGCCCTGGAATTCTGGGCAGGGGTGGGAGGAGACACTTTTGCATAATAGATTACAATAAGGCCTTTGACAGTGTAGATTACAAGGAACTATGGCAAGTCCTCAAAGAAATTTGTTGTCCGGTCCCTTTATATCCTGACAAATAGAAGTAAAGGAAATGGAAATAGTGTCCATTATTATATTCTTGGGCTCAAAAATGGTGATTGCACAAAGCAGGAATAATAAACTGGAGGAATTCCATGTGAACTGGAAAGACATGCAGGAATTGATGCAGAACAAAAGGAGTAGAGCCATAAGAACATTGTACACGGAGACCAATACAATGGTGGTAAAATAGAATGTAAAGGACTTCTGTACTAGCAGCAATGAAATGATCCATAACAATTCTGAGGGACTTACGGTAAAGAACACTACCCATATTCAGAGAAAGAACTGCAGGAGTGGAAACACAGAAGAAAAGCAACTGCTTGAACACATGGGTTGAGGCGGACATGATTGGGGATGTAGACTCGAAACTACCACACCAATGCAACTATCAACAATTTGGAAATAGGTCTTGATCAATGACACATGTTAAAACCAGTGGAAATGTACATTGGCTAAGGGGTGGGGAGGTCGGAGGGTGAAGGGGACTTTTCAAAAAAATAAAAATTATCAAATGAAAATAAATGGTGACTGCAACAATGAAAGTAAAAATCCCTTGTTCCTTTTAAGGAAAATTGTAGCAAATCTGGCTAGCCTAATAAAAACCAGAAATAACCTTATGGACAAAGATATATATATATATATATCAAAACTTTTGCTTTTTCCAGTTAGTAATGTATGGTTGAGAGTTGGATTATTAGGAATGCTGAGCACTATAGAATTAACACTTTCAAAATCGAGTGTCGTATAAGATTTTTGAGAATTTTTTGGACACCGAGGAGATCAAATTTATCAATACTTAAGGAAATTAACTCTCACTCTTCTTTGGAAGAGGAAGCTTACATATTTTGGTCACATAATAAAATGGTAGAATTCATTGGAAAAAACTCTGATGCTGGGAAAGATCAAAGGCAAAAGGAGAAGAGGATATCAGATGAAGAGATGAATAGGTATTGTCATGGAAACAATGAACATACGCTTGGAAAAATGTTGATAGTGGACACAGAAGAGTTTTGTGTACTATGGTGCAGAAAGGCACAAAGAGTTGGAAAAAACTGAAAAACATACAAATGAAATTCTTTCAGTCAAGGAAAAGAATATGAGGAATTTTTCTTACAATGATAAAAATTGTTTTAGAGTGATAATTAGCATAATATGGTCATATTTAAATTAAATAATAAATATTGAATATATTTAAAATGTAACTAGTTCAACTTTTCAATGTTACCTTCTGAGAGTTTACAGCATTTAAGCCCCTAGTGTTTTAAGACTTAATTGCACTAAGACTTTTTTTGTAATAACCTTCTACATGTATGTAGAAAGGAAAGGAAAGAATGTGTGTGTGTGTGAGAGAGAGAGAGATAGAGAGGGAGAATTTAAATTACATATTAATTTCTCTTTTGAGAGGACTGGAGAACAAAGATTACAAAGATCACTGAAAGAATTGAGAATGTGTTTCCTGGAGAAGAGACCGGTTGCAATACAATACCTAATTTCCTGTTTTTAAAGGTTTCTCATGGAAAATACTAGTTTTGTTCTTTTTGACCCCAGAGATTAGAATTTTGATCAGTACATGTAAATTGTAAAAAGGCAAATCTAATTTTGATATAATGAAATCTTCCAACTCCCTAACAATTAGAGCTTACCAAATGTGGAATTTGAAGGTAATAGTTTTCATTTCATTAGAGATCTTCAAAAAGATGTTAGATTGACTTTTATTGAAGATAAATGACTTGTTGCTTTGATCAAGAATTTATTTCTTCTTAACTTTATATGGGATGGATTAGAATGCCTCTATGGTATCTTGAAATTCTTTGATTTTGGTGGAGTTAGGTATCATAGTACATAGAATTCCAGACCAGTGTCTGGCCTAGAGTGGCTCTTAGCTACAACACAACAGTGTCTAGGCCCATTAGAGTTGATTGCTCTTCATTCTCTTTTGCTCTGTATTTGGAGATGGAAGTCAAACAGTGCCCAGAATGAAGATGGACATCTCTTATTTCTTCCTTTTTTTTTCCTTTTATTTGGAGCAAGGAATGCAGCTCAGAAGCTGATGAATCATCCCCCAAAGCTATAGAAATGTTTTTTTTCTCTCCAAAAAAAATGACAGCAATATTTATATAGAATATCCATAGGCTCTTTTTTGCATTGTTTACATATGTGTGTATGTGTGTCTGACTGTGTATGTGTGTGTGTGAAGCAGGTGAAGTATCATGGTAAATTATAACAATCATGTAAAAAAAATGGCCTGGGCTCACATCTGGCATCAGGCACTAGATAGTTGTGTGACTCTGGACCAGTCACTTAATCTCCATTTGTCTAACTATTACCCTTCCATCTTGTAGTTATTACTAAGACAGAAAGTAAGGTTTTGTTTTGTATTTAAATAAATTTTGTGATTCTGTGATTGCATATTTGTCATGATCAGTGTACTTGTCATCCAGGTATGAATGAATTAACAAATGAGCCATTTATCAAGTGAAAAACATTGTGCTAAGTATTGGAATTAAAATAACAAAAAACTGTGATTTGAAGTAACTAACTTTCTAATGCAAGGAGAAAAATCATTTAGAAGCTTTTGGCTGAAAATCAGGTGGAAAGGTCTCTTATGCAGTAGAACACAGAAGCAAAGTATATAATAATGCCTGCTCTTTAATGTCATTTTCTCTGACAAAATCATATCAGTTTCTTATGTTGAACCATTTGGTGGTTCCAAGTATATGAAACGATGGATTTTTAAAATGTATTTTGATGAAAGAAAAATATTTTATTCCTACAAAATGTACTTTTGTTAGTTTTGAAAATGACCTTTGGGATAAATATATATGATTTAGCCACTTTAGGTCCTTCCCCCAGGCGTATTTTGGTCCATATTGGGAACTTATGAGTCTCTCATGAGTTTTACTTGACATTGTAATTCTTTGTAATTGTTCCATATTGAATTATCCAGTTCCTATAGTCTCTAAAATAATTAATTCTGTTATTTATAATGATAATATATTGAAGACTGCTGCATTTCACACTGCAAGATAGAAATAGAGATGAATGTTAATAGGCAACATTTTCTGTGCTTATTATTTAGAGAACCACTTATAATAATATGGAGTAGCATTTGTATTAATATGATATAATTATATGTGAACCTGACATTTCAGTGATGATTGATATTATTACTAAATTGAATTTTTAAAAGGGAAAGGTATTTATCATAATCATATTCTGAAGAGAGGAGTAAACTCCCAAATACTCATTCTGATTGTCACAACTCAAGACAGCAGATTAAACCACAAGAATTATAAGGATAAACATTTTGTGATTTATCAAAGTAGAAACAAATTAGCTAAACAAATGTAGTTAATCATAATAAAAAGATCAAGTAAAAAATATGTCCTTGAAGGCTGGTGTTGAAAAATAGTGTATTAAATACCATTTTAAGGTATTCAAGAGGAAAAATGTTTTTCTTTTTTTGCAGTCTTAATTTTTTTTCAGCACATGAAATTATCAACAAACTGTTTAATAAACACAAAATGTTGACAAGCTGAAACAAGTTAAATACTATATTACTTAACAAAAAATTGTTCCTTAGAGTTGTGAAGAGAAATTATTGTACATAGCTATCAGTCCTGAAAAATACAGTTTCTAAGGGAGGAAAGCAAGTTTGTGAATAATCCAAATACAAAAATTGGTTTCATGATAGACTCAATTTTTTGCAGCATATTTGAATAAGAAGTGATATAAGTGATAATGATAAGGATACTTATGATTAGAAAATGTAATCTGGTTGTGTAATAATAGCAAAGGACAACAGATGGATAAAATGGATAAATTGTGTCTTCACTTACATATTAAACATTTTAAAAGTTTTGTAGAGGGTCTTCTAGCATATTCAATAGATCCATTATAGAAAAATCTATAAAAGAACATGAAAAATATGTAGACAATTTGTTCTGCACTTAAGAAATTAATACTGATGCAATACCCAGTGAGGTAATGAGATTACAGAACCATTCAATTATTGAAATACTACATTCAATAAAATTGGTTATGAATAATTTACGCCTGTTAACTTCTAAGTCTCAGTGTCTCATTTTAGATTATAATCTCCTTGAGCACAAAGAAAATAGCTTCCATCTACTGTACATAGGTCAAATACTTAAGCTGAAGCTTAAATACTTTGCTTGTGTAATTAGAAGACAGGAAGAAAATGAGAAGGGAAAGTCAGAAGATGAGCTATAGAGATAGGTTCATGTAAGCAATGAACAAGAAATTGGACAGACTTTTGGGGCATACTTTGAATAGACACTGCCTTTGGGAGGTGCTAGAAATTAGAAAGGCTGGGAATGCTATTGTCCATAGGGTCAGGATCAGTTGGACACTACAAAATGACTTCAACAAAAATAGCAAATGTACAAAAGCTAAATATCTCAGTTCAATCAGTCAGTCTTTCAAAGGCATTATAAAAGTGCTAGTTAATTAATCCAGTGGAGAAGGAGTAAAGTGCTTTAGAGATACGAAATGAAATGAGATAAATCTACACAATAAGTATAAAGGCATTGGGTGAAACATCTCAAATCTCAATACAAGGTTCATCATATAAAATAGAAAAGAACTTAGACATTCAGTTACCTGGCCAGCCAAGAGAAGAAAGTAAGTCCAGTTTGGGCCCTTTAAAGAAAATTGCTGTGGGGAGCAAGAGATAAGAGGAAAAGAAAATATCTGTCTCCTGCCTTGCTTGCCTTGGCCAGAGGAAAACAATCTAAACCTAATAAGTATTGAAGTTTTTGTGTTTCTCATTGGCATGCTGAAAGCAGCTGATAGCAGTGTTTGCATTTAGAATGGATGGCAGACTATAAATACTGAGAATAGAAACTTTAGGATTTTACAAAGATTATAGAAAAAAGTTACATAATACCTCTGTAGGAAATTTCATGAAGGACCCACAGAAGGTCTTCTAGGCAACTATAAGTTATAAATCCCTTTTTGTTATGTGAGCTCTAAATTTGAGCCCACTTCTCCTTGAAGCTTGAAAGTAATTTTGTAGAGATTATGTCCCAAGATATTTTGAGTTTTGTTTTGTTTCATGTGGGAGGATGCTTTATAAAATCTATTCTTTACTATACCACCTTAGTAAATCTTTGTTTCCTAAGGCCAATTAAATCTTTGCAGTTAACTCATGTCTTTTGATAATGAGTAAGGCAGGGGCATTTATGACCTAAAACTCAAATCCCATTCAATCATACCCTTCTACATCTCCCCTCAAGGCTGCCTTTGCTATCCCTGAAACCTTAAGGGCAGCTATACTAGCCAAATCCTGGTAATCCAAGGTTTGGGTATGAGTTGTTTTTCCCATAATAGTTGAAATTTAAAAAGTGAGAACAATTGTATGTGCCACACCATCAAAATGGAAAGCTTTTCTAAATTGACCATAAGTTTTCTAGATTCATTGATTCCTATGTTTCAATTAAGAAGAATTATCTTAAATTTATAGGTTAGTGCATCAACAATGTAAAGGTTTGTACATAGAGAGATAGATAGTTTTACATATATATATATATATATGCATATATATACATATATACAACTTACCATAATATTTACCAACTAGAATTTATAAGATTAAACTCAAATTAATTATATAGATTTTATTTTGTGAAAGAATAGAAAAATGAATGGTGAAACTTTTTTCTCACATTTACTATATTTGGAAACAAAAAAGTTAACAAACATACAGTAAAAGGGTGAAATGAAGTTTGTTAAATTTTGTGAAATTCAGCTTAAGCTAGACTGACATCTGAGCATACATTTGATTGATTTTCTTATCATGTAGGGCTGAGATATATCTCATATCAATGACATTTTGTTGTTGTTCAGTCATTTCAGTTATGATTGGGTCTTCATGATCACATGGGATTTTCATGGCAAATATATTAGGACAGCTGGCCATTTCCTTCTCCATGTCAGTTCACAGATGAGGAAACTGAAGCAAAGTTAAATGCCTTGCCCAAAGTTCATATAACTAGTAGTATTTGAGCTGGATGTGAACTTTGGATGATAAATTTCTTGATCTCAAACCCAGCACTCAGTTTATAGTACCACCTAGCTGTGCACCAGTGACACTGGACATCTCCAATATTCAAGAGATGTTTTGGAAGAAAAGCTAAAGACTGGTCTCATAGCAAAAGAATCTGCAATATAAATTCGGAATGTATGGGGTTATTCATATTTAGCTTTTGTAAAGTAATTCTTTATAACTTCCCACAAATTGCAGATAACACTTAGTTTACATTTTACTTTGCTATTAAAAAATCAGGTTACGAAAGGAAAAAAATTCCATATTCTTCACGATAGGAACTTCTTTTCTTTCATTCATGGTAAACCTATTATTTTCTTTATGCTATTTCAGATGTCATTAGTATAATCTCCTAAATATTTCAGCTTTCAGACTCATAAAATGTTAGGACACCAAGTGAAGAGTGTTTTAAACAAAACTATATTTTCCAGTTTATGATTAGATGAGAAATTCAATTTCAAATAGATTCACCTGATGTGTTCGCATACTTTTTTTGCTTTAGTCTAAAAGTTTTAAAGAGTACTTTAATTATTTTTTTCAAAGACTAACTTTTTTGAAGAATAATCTGTTTCAGTACTTTATTTCTAGATAGATAGAGCTTCTGTAAACTAGCTGACATTATCATTCCTTTATTTCAGAATTTGATTTCTTACCCTTTCATTTACCAAATGACTTTTTAAGCTCTGATTCTATTTTGTCTCTTCTTCAATAATCTAACCTTTAAAATTTTCATCTACCTATTGAATTTTCCATTCCTTTTTAATTATATAAATTAAGTTGATTTTCTTTATCTCAAAAAAAGATTTCCTCTCATGTTTTCAATATCATCATAAAATGGTTTAGAAATATAAATGAACAAAAATGAGTGAGTCAGAATAACAAGCCTTTATATATGTCTCTTTTCCCGAAGTGACTTATTATTAATACAATTTAAAATATTTTTAAATATTTTGTGTGATCACAATACTGACATTGTTGCTATTTTAGATTTTAGAAAAAAATACACTACCCTTTCTTTCATGGGACTTATTCTCCAGAAAGTGGAAATAATGTGTACTTTGATGTAACAATTTAAATCACTGAAACAAATGTAATGGTAAGTGATTCAGAGAAAAGCAAAATGAACCAAATCTGAAGCACAGAAGGAATTTTTGATTATTCTTGTCTGGAAGACTAAAAGGTGGTATCATGAGAGTGATAACCATTGAACTTGGTCTTCAAGAAGGGGTAAAATTACAAAATGTTACATGGATATAGAGTGTATCATAGAGATGTGAAAGAATATAAGCCCAAAGTTAAGAGGGCATAGTATATGCATAGAGAACACTGAGTAACTGGAAAGAGGTAGGAGGGAATGCTTTCAAATATATGGACAGATAAAGGAGGGTCTTAGATGTCATGGTAAGGCATTTGAATTTGTTATTTAGGCTTTGGGACTGCTAATTAGCACAGTGGATAGTAGCAAAACAAGACCTGGAGGCAAGAATATTCACCTTTCTGAATTCAATTTTGGCCTCAGACACTTACTAGTTGTGTGATCCTGTTGTTTTCCTCAGTTTCCTTATCTTTAAAATGAGCTGTGAAAGGAAATTGCAAACCACTCCAATCTCTAATCCCAAGTGAGGTCCAGAAGAGTCAGAAACAACAGAAACAACTGAACATATTTACACTTTAGGAATACATTAAAGGCTTTTCAGAAGAAAAGCTATAGATCACCTCTATACATAAGGAAGATTAATTTGACACCAGTAGGAAAAATGAAAAAAAAATTATTGATTATGAGGAAGGGAGAGAACAGGGATTGCAAAATGCCAGAAAACAAGTATTAAAAATTGTATTACCATATAATCTGGAAAAAAGGAATTAATAAAAAAAGAATTGTCATGGAAAGTTTCTTTGATGATGAATTAAAAGCATCAAAAAACCATAGCTTTAATCCTGTAAGTAAACACAGAAATTCAGAACATCTGAAATTCTTGGTATCCATCTTTAAATTTTGTGTGTGTTGAAAAATAAAGAGAATACACTTTTCTAAATCTACCAATCAATGAGCATTTAATAAACATCTACTATGTACAGGGCATTGTGGGGCTGGGCATACAAAGACCAAAACAAATAGATTTGGCAATAGTCTTGACTTGAAGGAGCTAAACTTTTGATTTGCAGTAAACTATAAAACCAATATTAATTCGATTTTTTGTTGTTAAAAGGAATGTCCATTTAACTATCATCAAACAGTTCCCTCATGGTCTTTAATTATAGATAGTAAACAATCAAAGAGGAAGAGGGAAAGTACACTTCAAGGCAACTAATAGCTTGTACTATTACAATTCTTTCCATAGGGAGATGTTATAATATTCACCAATCTGAGGACTACCTTAGAGGACATGGAACAACTAACTGAAGTTAAATTCAATTACCTGACATTATCCCAGCAGAATGAGGAGTATAGGAAGGGCAAGAGAATTTGCATTTATCTACTAATCCATTTAATGCAAGGCTTCTATCTTGTCAGTATTCAAGAACCATTGAATAGAGACATAAAGTAACTGATTATAGGTGATTTAAAAGTAGGACAGGATGTAAGCAACCATAAATTGTAGTCTTCAAGAGCTTTTCTGTCAGTTATTTCTTTCTAACTGGTTCAAACCTCCAGGACCTTTTATAATTGTCTGTGCAATCCACTTAGCATTACAGTCATTTTTAAAAATATATTTTATTTATAAGTTCTCTTATTATTATGCATAACATAACTATAGAGCAGTAGAAGGTAATGGGTGCACATTTCAAAATAATTGCATATCTCTTTCAAAGACATATGATGCTAACATCAGCCAAAAAGTATAATATGCATATGGTGCCTACCAACTGGTGCTAGGCAGAACAAGGTAAGAATTCTATTACTTTATGAATATGAAAATATAGTAAAGTGGAAAGTCACATATAATGTGCTGTAAATAAGAATGGCTATCATTTGCAAATCATGACTTTATTACTTGAATGTATACTTTTTTAGTAACTACTTAATGGACCTGAAGAAATGAAGTACTTAGTAGAAGTCATACCTTTCTAAAGGTCATTTGATATGATAGTATTACTCTGTGAATTATTCTGTCTCTTGAATTTTATCTCTAATGAAGAAATTATTATACTACCTTTTTCTGTCTAAGCTAAATTTATTCAGGAATACATAAAGGTTTTCTTTTTTAGCAAACTTCAAAGAATATATTCTCCCCAGCCCCAACTTGGACATTTTTTCTTCCTACGACATGGACAATTTCTCATAGAAAAAAAGATTTTTAAAGTCATCAGTTAATACAGTCAGAGGATTTGGAGGGATATAATTAATCATAATAATAAATATTCATAAATATCCAGGAATACACCTTTCAAAATAAGATTTTTGAGTAACAATTGATGCTAAACATGAATGTTATGTTTTTAAAGTTAAAGTTGACCTTCTAATGTCTTGCTTTTTCCATGAGAAAAACCTTCAAGTTGACAGCAGATGATAGAGCATCTACTTTAACTGGGGCATAATTGACAGGTTCTGTTTTTCACAGTTTCAGCTGGGTTTTGACATTTCATTAGGTTTATTTTCTGTCACAAAGGACACTGACAAAATTAGGCTTATATGACAATTTCTAAAATTTCCAACATTCTAGCAAAATAAAAATCTTTTTCAAGTTAACTAACTAAATATTTATTGGATGGAAATGAATTTTACAAAATGTATTATTTTTGGGGAAATTTGAAATTATTAATCTGAAAAAAATAAGATTCAGTCACTTATTGAAGTTACAATGATACAAAAATACATGCACATTAATTAAAGAGCATTAAAAAACCAAACTGGCGAAAACTTTACTTTAAAATTTTGATTACATTTTAATAATTGCTTTCTATTTTGTGATTCATGTTCTCTCCTTCCTTCTACTCCTCCCTGCTTCCTGAAACAGCAGGTAATAAATAGGATATAGGTTGTCCATGTGTTGCCATACAATATACATTTCCATGTTCATTATGTGGAAGAAGACATATGTCACTTGAACCAGGGAAAAATTCATGCAGGAAATGAAATGAAAATGGTATGCTTCAATCTGTGACTCTGTAAATTCCTTCTATGATCATGAATGGCCTTTTTCATCACTAGTCCCTTGAAGTTGTCTTGCCTGCTTGCATTAGTGATAATAGTTGTCATTCATGGCTGACCATCAAACTTTATTTTTTTCTTCATGGTTCAGTTCTTTTATTTTCTCAGTTTTAAAAAATGTTTTGTTTTCTCCAAATTACATATAAAAACAATTTTAACATTTAAAAAAAATAATTGTTCAGTTCTTGATTAACCAGTGATTCCATGAGTATGGAAGCTTTCTCTGTCTTTGAAAATCCCAATGGAATACATTAATTCATTTATTTATTTGTTTGTTTGTTTGTTTATTTAATTAATTACTTAGAATTTTTTTCCATAGTTACATGATTCATATCCTTTCCCTCACCTTCTCATTCTCCCCTCCAATAGCCAAGGAAAATTTCCACTGGGTTTTACTCATATCATGGAGCAAGACCTACTTCTATATTATTAATGTTTATAATAGAGTGATCATTCAGAGTCTACAACCCCAATCTTATCCACATCTAACCATGTGATCCAGCAAATGTTTCTCTTCTGTTTTTCTCCTCCCAGTTCTTTCTCTGGATGTGGATAGCACTTTTTCTCATAAGTCACTCATAATTGTCCAGTATCATTGCATTGCTGCTAGTAGAGAAGTCCATTATGTTCATCGTACCACAGTGTATCAGTCTCTGTGTACAATGTTCTCCTGGATCTGCTTCTTTTACTCTGCATAAATTCCTGGAGGTCATTCCAGTTCACATAGAATTCCCTCTGTTCATTATTCCTTTTAGGACCATAGTATTGCATCACCAACAGATATCACAATGTGTTCAGCCATTCCCCAATCAAAGGGCATCCCCTCATTTTCCAATCATTTGCCACCACAAAAAGTGAGGCTATGAATATTTTTGTACAAGTCTATTTATCTATGATCTCTTTGGGGTACAAACCCACCAGTGGTATGGCTGGATCAAAGGGCAGGTAATCTTTTAGAGCTCTTTGGGCATAATTCCAAATTGCCTTCCAGAAAGGTTAGATCAATTCACAACTCCACCAGCAATGCATTAATATCCCAATTTTGGCAAATCCCCTCCAACTTCATTACTATCCCCTGTTGTCATTTTAGCCAATCTGCTAGGGATGAAGTGATACCTCAGAGTTGTTTTGATTTGCATTTCTCTAATTATAAAAGATTGAGAACACTTTCTCATATGCTTATTGATACTTTTGATTTATTTTTCAGAAAACTGCCTATTCATGTCCTTTGCCCATTAATCAATTAGGAATAGCTTGATTTTTTTGTACAAATGATTTAGCTCCTTATAAATTTGAGTAATCAGACCTTTGTCAGAGGTTTTTATTATAAACATTTTTCCAATGTGAAGATAGGATTTAACTCTCCCCTTGTCTAGTTTTAGCTAATTAAATCAAGAATTTAAAGTACCCCTACTTACCATTTAGTATAAGAGTTCACAAGTCACTTACTAAAGTAAGCTCACACCTCCAAAGGCCACACACCCCTTCCACCCCCCCAACAGTTCTAGGCAAATTGAAAGACTTCCATTGGCTTTTATGAAGAAGGGGGAGTGACAGGAAGTGACTGGAAAAGGGGAGCATAAAAGAAGAGACCCTCATGATCTAGAGGTCTTTCCTTCCTGGTATTCATAAAGATTAGTTCTGGAGATTCTTTCCTGGTGTTTGGAGTGAGTAGCTGAGGTCCCTGCCCTGGCCTGGAGGAGATTTTTCCCCTGGATCCTGGGTCAGCTTGCTGGGTGAGTGGCTGAGATTCCTGCCTTGGCTTTGGAAAGGGCCACTTTGGTGGAACTCTGGCTGAACACACCCCTGGGACTTCTGGCTGAGGATTCCTGGGAAATCCTTATCAATAAAATGAGTTGGGGAAGGACATGGCAAACCACTCCAATATCTTTGCCAAGAAAATACCAAAAGACATCATGAAGAGTTGAGCACTACTGAAAAATGATTGAATGATAATGACCAAAGTGACTTGGGATTATGAATCAGTTGTTTGTTTGTTTGTTTGTTTTCTTGATTGCTACATTACTAGCTCCTCTCTTTAACTTTTCTCTGAGGTCATATATCTCTTTGATAACATCCTCTATACTGTTTCCCCTGTATAATTCTTTATTTGTAAAGACTTTAACTTGCTCATATGTAACATTTGCTTCCTCTCATGCCTTTGGGTCTCTGGTTTCAATTCTGATAGTATTCCATTATTTGCAGCCATGGAATAGCAGTGGTAGAATATTCTTAACTAAAAGATAGGTATTCATGAGAGCAACTTGGCAGTCTATAAAAGAACTTTAAAATTTCTCCAAGACTTCTCAAATTTAATCTTGGATCCAATTTATTATCCATTTGCAGTATCCTAGATGTCTAGGATACATGGATTCATGGACAAACCTTAGAGTGTCATTTCTGCTATATTTCATACATAGTCTAGACAAATAGAATTATTTATCCTTTTGCTTCTGGAATAAGGGGAACCTAGGTAATGCAAAACAAGCAACCAATGAACTATATTTAAAATGAAATGCTTTTTGTTTTCACCAGAAGTACAGCAGAGATTTGTATTTGTTATGAGTAAAATATATCCAAAAGGTAAATTTAGATACATTTCTCTGAGGAAGATAGCATGCTATTATCAGGGCCAGTAACTTGAGAGTAAGATGAGTTAATGCCTCCCTCAGTATCCAGTCAATGACCTTGAGCAAAAGGAAGTTACTTTTTTATTGGTTTTGGTGAGCACAGAACAAAGAACAGAAAACGGTAGATGATACCAAGGGATTGAAGATATCATGACCAGTTACATAGCTAAGACAAGGAGAACAACATGATTGATTGGAAGTTGAAAAAAAGGGACTAACAACAACCCCCTTTTCTCCCTACTGGGTCTAAGAAGTTTTCATTATTTGAGTTTGTCTGCAAGGAGAAAGATTAAGGCCCTGACTTTGGACCGTTAACCAGACATCCTTGAAGAACAGCTTGGTGCTATAAAGATATTAGGCCTAACTCTTTTAAAGGAAGCTTTGACCTCCAAGGGCAGGAGAATTCTCTGAGGCAAGTATAGAATAGTAATTAGCAAGACAACTGTATTCCTAAATTTAACTCATTATAGTTCAGCTGAATTCTGAAATAAAATCAGAGATAACAATGCCTTAGGCAGTTAAAGGAAACAATCAATTAACCTTAAATAGGATCAAAAGAAAGGATAGAGAATCAATTTTATCTTTTCAGCTCTCTATATATTTTAGTCAATTTAATAATGATAAAGATGTCACATAGGTAAAAAACAGATAAGGGAAAAATAATCTTTATATTAATTATCTCCATGAGACTTCAATTGAAGTCCTTCTTCTGACACTTACTTTTGTGACTGAGTAAATTATGTGAGGTTTCAATTCTCTAGGAAACTCTCTAAATCTATACTCTGCAGATAACTTGCTGATCTATTTTAGTACAATGAGTTTCCTCATTCAGAAATTCTGTACGTCAGTGAAAACAAGGTCTAATTCACTATACTAAATTCTTTATGTTGATAAGTATCAGTAGTCTCTCTCTATCTCTGTATCTCTGTCTCTCTTTCTCTTTCTCTTTCTTTCTGTCTGTCTTTGTCCCTGTCTCTGTCTTTAAACACACACACACAGAAATATATAGACAACAAGAGAAATATATAATATGAAAAGCCTTTCCCATAAAAATCAGTTGATCAAATGACATGGTTATGCAGCTTACAAAAGTCGAATTACAAAATGTTGACAGTCATATAAAAGAATTTTCTAAATCACTAGTAAAATGAGAAATGTAAATCAAAATAACTCTTGAGTTCTCACCTCAGCAAATTGGTCAACATAAAGAAACACAGAAATAGACAATGTCAGAAGATAGCAAAAAGATAAGCATGCCTGTTTACTACATGTATTAATATATCTGAGTATGAATAGTATGAATATATCTGAGAATTCTACAAAGCTATGTAGAATAATACCATGTCCATATTGCATAACTTAGAGATTCCATTGCTAGGCTATACACTAAGAAAGTCAATGATGAAAGCAAAGATATTATATATCAACATTTATGTAGGCATAAAAATTTGAAATAAAATATATCAATTGGGGAATGACTAAAATAAATCTCATGGCATAGGACATAATACATTTCTATTCAAGAGGAAACACTGAATAAAAACAAGCATCAGTAGGCATGAAATAAAATGAAAATAAATAAGCAAAAGCAGGAAAAAATATGACAACAGTGAAACTCAAAGATGAATAAAAATATTGATACAAAGTGCTATGAAATTTTAAAGTCCCATCTTAAAGATAAAAAATGGCTTATGATGATAACTATTGTTCAGTTGTTTCAGTCATGCTTGACTATTAGTGACACCATTTTGGGTTGTTTTGTTGAATATTCTTGAGTGGTTTGCCATTTCTTTTTCCAGTTCATTTTACAAATGAGGAAATGGAGGTAAACAGGGTTAAATGACTTGCTTAGGTCAGATTTGAACTCATGAAGAAAAATCTTCTAGAATCCAGTGCTCTATCCACTATGCCACCTACCTGCCATAAGAATCATAATAGCTAGTATTTTTATAATGCTTTAGGTTTATAAAATGCTTTACAAATATCTAATTTATCTTTATTTCCACAATCAAGGGTAAGTGCTATGATGCTCCTGATTTTACATGTGAGAAAACTGAGGCAGAAAGAAGTTAAATAATTTGTCTAGCATCACAGAGGAATTAAATATATGAGCATAAATTTAAACTCAGATATTTCTAATTCTCAATCTAAAGCCTTATTTATCATGTTACCTAAATTTCTCTCTCCTTTACAGAAGGGGTGGGGGAAGAATGTCCCTTCTTTATGAGAAATGGGAGTCATCTGTCCAGGAACTGTATATTTCAGATACTTTAAATGTTTTGGTTAGTTGAGGTGAAATGCTTTTGTCCCCCTGCTTTTTCCTTTTATTCTGTTAAAATGGTTGGCTATGTGGGATAATGAAGGAATTGACACATTTTGTAAAATATTAATTTTACATGTGAACAAGGTAAACTGACAAACAAGATTGTGAGCATTATCGATTTATTAGACTAGAAGTAACAAATAATGTTGGTCAATGATTTCTCAGTGACCAAAGACCTGGTCTGAAGAATGACAAGACATTTTATAGATTAAAAAGATGGCAGAGCAAAATTTCAAGATACATAGGTGTGCATTCTTTTGATATGCTTATTGATGACACTGAATTAACATTACATTTTTCAAAACACCCCTTCTTAAATCCTCTTTAGTTCATCCAAGGCATGAGACTTGAGTCACAACATAAAATTTGGCAGAAAATGGAAAAATTATAAAGTATTAGGAACTGCTACAGTTGTTTAAATGAATTAGATTTACCCTTTAGCTTAACCAAGTTTCTTTGGAAAGGGGTTGATCTGTGGGGTTACAAAGGTGGAGGTAATTTCAAGACATTTACCTTGAAAAGTTTATTGGTGATGTAGATGGTAGACGAAGTATACAAGTTAAGTCTTAGAAAAATAAAACCAATTTTAATTTCAAAAATGTAAAATCTAAGGTTATCAATCCAAATATATTTTAAAAGTCCAATTTAAGTTATTTAATTACACATTTTTCCCCCTCTCATTTTTACTATTTCCTTTAGTAAAGCATGAATTTTGATGAGACAATTTAGTGGTGTGATGGGACATACTTAGTTGATAAAGAAATGGTTTTCATATTCATTTGAAATAATATTCTTTCAGTTAAAATATAGTCAATTTCATGTTTTTGTGTTGTTATGTGGTACCTTAAGGTCTTGTTACTTTCAGTCATTTGGTTGTGTCCAACAATAAGAGTCTCCCTGATCTTTTGTCCATGCATATTTCTCAGCATAGACACTGCAATGTTTTTTCATTTCCTTCTCTAGCATATTACAGATGAGGAACTGAGGCCAATATGAGTTAAGTGACTTGTTTATAGTCAGACTGCTAGCAGGTGCCTGAGGCTGAATTTGAATTCAATCTTTCTGACTCCAGCCACAACATTGTATTTGCTGTACCACCTCACTACCCCATAGTAAAAAAAAAAAAAAAAAAGATCTGAGGTCAAATCCAGCCCTAGGCACTTGCTACTTGGGTGATCCTAGCCAAGACACTTAACTTTTTGTCTGCCATAGATTATCAACTATAAAAAGAGGATAACGAGAGCACTTAATTCCAGGGATTATTGTGGGGACAAAATGAAATAAAATTTGTTAAGCACTTTATAAATCTTAAATTTCTAGATACATTCTAGCTTTTGTATTATTATTATTAATTGTGGTTTTCTCTTTCTTATTATGAAACTATACTTTCAAATTCATTTTGACCAACTTTGACTGGAATTCACCAAGTATTCAAATGGTGTTGATTTCATTTGAGGCAACTAGGTGGAACAATGGAAGTAATTTTCATGAATTCTAATCTAGCTTCAGACATTTAGTAGCTGGGTGACCCTGGGCAGGATACTTAACTTTGTTTTCCTCATGTGTAAAATGAGTTGCAGAAGGAAATGCAAACTACTCTGGTATTTTTGACAAGAAAACCTCAAATGGGGTCACAAAGAGTTGGAAAAGGCCGAAAAATAACAACAAAAACCACAACCAAAATAGGAAAAATAGATAGCATAGTGGGCCTGTAGTCAGGAAAACCTGAGTTTAAATTCCATATTGGATCCCTACTGTGTGACCTTGGACAATTCACTTACCCTCTGGCTGCCTCAATTATCTTACCTATAAAATGAGAATACTAGTTCTTTTTTCATGGGGTTGTTATGAGATTCAACTGATGTAATATTTTTAAAGTTCTAAGGATAGTGCCTATTATATATGTGATAGCTATTATTATTAATAATATTTGGAGGGTCTTCCTAAGTTTGCAAAATTTCTGAAATGAATTTTCAGTGGAAGCTGACATTATTTTCATTGAGCTCAGTTTAAAAAACATAATTTTCATAATTACTATCATGTAAGATGGTCAAATGTTATGTTTCTTATTGTCTTTGAGTGCATGATAAAACCAACTCTGCCAACACTTGATTTGCTTTTACCCAGGAGAACCTGTGAGCTATTCTTATTCTAAGCTGAAACTCCTGTCACTAGGTTCCATTTATAATAAGAATGTCACAACTGATATAATTTATTTCCTCCACTAGGCTGTCTAGTAGGTCATTAGACAAAGATTTCATATTTGATGTATTAACATCTAAGTTAATATTAATAATAATAATTGAGTAGTTCTTAACACTTCACCCCCTTTTTTTAAGCTTTATCTCACAATCACTGTGGAAGTAGAAATAGGTCATAGAAGAATGAAGATCACACCTTCATTCTTTTACTTCGTGGGTTACCATAGTCAAAAAATTCACCAGCAAGTTGTATACCTAGTACAAACAAAGCTATCCTCATCTAGGAAAGTAAATGAAGTTCGTAGCAGGAACCATACTCAAAGCCTTTCTAGCATAGTTGAACCAATGTAAGTGTTATAAAGAGCTTCTTCTTTCTTCTGACCTCTTATCACCATTTCTGCTTAGTCTGTTAGTCGGATTATCCCAGTAGAGTAAACCTTTGACTGTGAAAGTATCTTTTACAATTACTGCTTTAGACAAATATCTGGGGCCTGTGTTCAGGGTCATAATCTTTCTTTAAATCTAGTTGCCCTCATAATTTTCTGCCATTACTGGGATCCAAAAAGACTGATTTATTGATCTTGATTTGACTCTGTACTGCCTAGTTAGCTGAGCTGATGGATGTATTAAAAAATCAATGGATGTTTGACACTTTCCCTTGTCTTTTCCCCCATCTTATTCCTGGTCCTGAGTTTTAGTTCAGGGCAGAATTCAACAACTAGCTATTTTATAAAATCCTGATCTCATAAAAATTCAAAAGAATACCATATAATACAGGATAGCAACAGATTCCTTTACCAGTCTCTTCTCTCCAGGATTACTAGCTGGGTGAACTTGGTCAAGTCACTTAATCCTGTTTTCCTCAGTTCTTTATCTGTACAATGAGTTGGGGAAGGAAATGGCAAACTACTGGGTATCATTGCCGTGAAAACCTCAAATGGCATCATGAAAAGATAGACTGAAAAACAGCTCAACAAAAACAACAATAGCAAATGTTGGAAATAGTAGACAGAGGAGATAGGGTTATATTGTGATGCTCTTTTTTAAAATTGAAATTCTCTTTCCCATATTTTTAATAAGCAGTATGCAATTATGGTCACCTTTTAGGTGTTTTTCATATTTTCAGCATTCAGTATCCTTTCTCTATTCTTTTAGAACATTGTAGCTATGGAAGATTAAAATATCTTAGAATTCATCCTGGCAATCTACCTAAGAGTACTAAAAGGAAGCATAACAAATTGCTTTAGCTGTTTTAGAGGATGAGAAGTGATAGAGAATTTGCCTTCATCGTGCAACCAGGGAAGGTCCCTTTGCAAAGAAGATGTGTTAATTATTTATTTTCTGGCATTGTTTTGCTTCAGGGCTTTTTTAAACAAACAACAAACCTGTTGCCCATTGTGATAAATGCATAATTTGAAAGGCTTCTACTATACTTATGGAATAGAAATCTGCATGTCCTTGCCAAACTGTCCAATATTACTTTTCATTTTCACTCTTTCCCAACTCACATACAATAGAATTACCAATAGGACAGTTAGATGGATTGACATCCCTCTCAGAACCTTACAGAAAAAAAACATTAGGATGCCCTGCAAGGTGCTCAGAGATTAGTCAATGAATGATGCCTCTTGCTAACAGAATGCTTGAGTTCTAAATAGGGAAAAGAAAGTTGATACAATGAGAATCTTGATTAGCTTTCTGAATCCACATGAATATTCAGAATCTGAGCTGAGGCCAGCTATTTCTTCCCTTCAAGGATCTATCTTGAGGTATTCCTAGTTTTATGAGTTTTTTGAATAGTATTATCTCAAATACCCATTTTGGTTTCCCATAATCACCAGTGATAAATACCACTAATGTATTGTAATCAATTAATAATAGTTACATTTACAAAGGGATATTTACTGAAAGGAGATGATACAAAACATACTACAGAAGCAGCCCTGAATTAGATTACAGTCTGCTTTTATTATTTTAGATCCTAGAGATTGTGATCTTAAACAGACAAACAATATTATTATAGACATTTGCCTCACCAAGTTCATTTCCAGGCATAATATAGTCATAGAAGGTATATAGATAACTCAATGAATAGAGAACTAAGCCTAGAGTCAGGAATACTTAAGCTCAAATCCAGCCTCAGACACTTACTAGCTGTGCCATTATGGACAAATCACTTAACCATCTCTTTTACTTAATCCACAGGAAAAGGAAATAATAAACCACTCCAGTATCTTTGCCAAGAAAACCATATGGATAGTACAGCCCACAGGATTATGAAGAATTAGACATGATTGAATCAATGAGAACAAAAGTACGGCCTCTAGGTTGATCATTCATGGACTAGAATGGACAGATCACTCTTTCTGACTGATTATGAAGTGAGGCTTCTTCAACCAAATGGCCTCCAGTTCCTTGACATATGATGGTTCTTCTGAAATCTTGAACCGAGTAAGACTGTAGACAAACTCATTCCATCTCTAACACTCATTTAACCAAGACCCATTTGGAATGAAAAGAGCTTTGAACCTCATCGCCTATCCAAATATTTATGTAATGTCTTCCCTTGAGTGTCAGTAGGAAAAAGGGAGATTTTTCTTTTTTGTGCTTTCTCTATGTTCTCTCAGTTCCAAATGAGTAAACAATTAAAAGACTTTTCTTTATTACAGAGTAAGAGGATAGAAAACAGTCACAAAAGACTTCCTATGAATTCAGGACAAAGGCTTTTCATTATATCTCATCACACATTTTCAGAAACAAGTTTACCAAACCCCCAAAGTATATTAGGAATAGGCTGAACCCCCTTCAATGCTTTGAGTGCTCAGTCATAGCCAGTAGCCTGACCCATCCCCTGCCTGTTGCTCTGCCCTCCACATTATCGAAACACTGTGCCACATCTATAGGGACAAAAGGCACCACCATTACACAAATGATCATAAAGGAGTACAAGTCTGTTGACAAAAGTTAAAAGTTGATACAAGAAAAGAATACACTCAAAGTAGTTATTCTTTTCATTCCTGGGAAGCAATAATACTATTCTAATTTTAGGCCATGGAAATGTAATGAAGTGAAAATATATTAAAGAAAAATAAAGCTCCTCTTAGTCATGCATAGAATCAGGAAGGGATGACATTAGCAAAGAAAATTGTATTTAAATAGCTGCAGGTACTTCAATAAAAATATTCAAAGTTCACTAGCCTCTAATTTTCTTTATAGTTTTAGCCTTAAGAAGTGTCAGGAAACTCTCTGATAATCCTAAGCCTGTTACATTCTTTTAGAAAAGTAAAATTACCTCAAAAGAAATATATCCAGTGTGGAATCCTCAAGAAAAATGTGTTGGTTTTTCATATATTCTATTAAAAGCTTTAAAAAAATCATCCATGGCTTACTAATACTGCTATGTGACCTTGGCAAATGCAATAGACTTTTTCTGCTCTGTTTTCTCAACTAAAAAGAGCATGTTTGAATAGATATTTTTATATGTTCTGTCCAGATGCATATTCCTAAAAACGTAAACATTCTAGAAAGATAAAACATTTCAGAAAAGTTGGCCAAATGTTAGAATCCTCAAGAACAGTATACATTTATTCATTCTATTTGTTCAGTTAAAAATCACTCAGGGCACCTACTCATGTCTTTTAAGTTGGTTAATTTCAGGAGAAAGTTCACTGGACTTGATATCTAGGAAACTTGGGTTAAGCATAAATTTTGCATTTTATTCATCACTTTCCTTGATAAAATCAATAGATTTTTCATGGTCTCAGCTTCCTCAGTAGTAAAATGGGAATGCTGGAAGCAAGGTCTCCTCAAATTCATTTTAGCTCAAACTTTTTTGTCTCATCTTCCCATTTTTAAAGGAAAAGGAATTTCCCTACTATATTTCTTCTTCCATTATTAATTTTTATCATATTTTATGTGGGAAATGAATTAGCCATTAATAAGTCTGAAAATAATTTTTATTTGTAATATTTTTGTTGCGATAAATTGGACAAGTAAAATTTAAAGAAATACTTAGTTGTATGTATCATCTATATGGAAGCAGTTCTATTCCTCCATCTTCATGAAAAAAAAGACTGTTAAAGTTAAGTAAATAGATAAGTCTTTTTTTTTAATTATTTTTTTTTATTTTTAGAAAAATTTTCCATGGTTACATAATTCATGTTTTACTTTGCCCTTCCCCCCCCCAACCTTCCCCCCCCCCCCCCATAGCTAACTCACATTTCCACTGGTTTTAAAGTGTGTGGTCAGTCAAGACTTATTTACATATTATTGATAGTTATATTGGTGTGGTCCTTTCGGGTCTATATCCCCAATCATGTTCTCATCAACCCAAGTGTTCAAGCAGTTGTTTTTTCTTCTGTGTTTCCTCTCCTGTAGTTTTTCCTCTGAATGTGGGTATCATTCTTTTTCATAAATCCCTCAGAATTATCTTGGGTCATTGTATTGCTGCTAGTACAGAAGTCCATTACAATCGATTTTACCACAGTTTATCAGTCTCTGTGTACAACATTCTTCTGGCTCTGCTCCTTTCGCTCTGCATCAATTCCTGGAGGTCTTTCCAGTTCACATGGAATTCCTCCAGTTTATTATTCCTTTGAGCGAAGTAGTATTCTATCAACAACATATGCCACAATTGTCCAAGAGCAACTATTGACTTTGACAAGAAGATATATTCACCAAGGCCAAGCTATAGAAAAAGACAGAAGAGGGAGAAAATTAAAAAGCACAGAAAAGGGTATAGTGAGAGGGGGCAATTGGAGGTGAGAAATAATTTTATATGAGCCAAAATGACAAACTCAAGCACGCTAAACAAGGTTGAAACAGCTTTCCTGCTCTCCCCTCACCACCCTAATGTAGATCCTCAGCATAGCTAAATTCTCCTCAGGTGATCAGTCAGTCATAAAAAATGTTACAAAACTAAAATATTTTAGGAAAAGATCTCTATAATTATCTGAAGAAATGTCCATTTGACGATATATTAACATGTACTTTTTGCACAACAAGGTAGAACTTGGAGTAAATTCCAGAGAAAAATTGAGGCTTAATATAATAATAATTAAATTAAATTTTAAAATGATAATAATTAGAAATATCCTAATATTCAGTGGGTAAATAAATAGTTTACTTATCTTGTATGACAACTTTTTGAGGCCATCATATGCAAGAGAAAATATTTTTCTAGTTAAAAGTCAGTCGAAATAATTACTGGCCTTTCTTCCTTAACTGTGGAATTTTATACGTAGTTCCCTGTGTGTGAACTGTGAATAACACTTTGCAACACATTTTACTCACTCAAAAAATGCATTGAAATTTTAGTTCTCCTCCTAAATTAATTAGACCAGCTATTATCCCACCTTACATAACTTTACTTATAGTGCTGGCCCTTCTCAATTGTCAGAACAAATGTTTTCTAAGAAAGATTTACCTATACCAGTAAACTTATATAACATTTTATTAACATTTATTAAAAAAACATTGTATTTAATTAATTCAGCCTCAAATGCTCATTTTCCTGGATTCCCACTAAATGTAATTATAATAATTCCTTCTTTCCATATACTTACCCAATAATTAATATCAGTACTTTATGTGTGTTCATCCACCTACCCTTTAAGGGGCACAATAAAGCCATTTTACTTTTCCCAATTTTGAAAGCTAATTCACCATATACTTGCGTGTTATTCAGCTTACTTATCTGAATAAGAATACATTTTAAAAACTGAAAATTAAAGTCTACATACTTTGCAAATTATAATAGTAACTCTTGTCACTGTTGGTAACTACATGGCAAAGTCAATTAATAATGTTTGGCACAATACTATGTCTCTACTTCTCTCTCTCTCTCTCTCTCTCTCTCTCTCTCTCTCTCTCTCTCTCTCTCTCTCTCACCGAATATTTTATTATTCATTTTTTTCCCAATTTCTTACAGAAAAACATTTTAAAATTAATTTTCTGACACTTTGTGATCCAAATTCTCTCCCTTCCTCCCTCTCTTCTTTCCTTCTGAGGCAGAATGCAATATTATATCAGTTATGCATGTGCTATCATACAATATATAAATATATATATATTCCCATATTCATTACATTGTGAAAGAAGAAACACAGCATGCAGAAAAGAAGATATTCATGAAAGAAATAAAATGAAAAATGGCATATTCAATCTGCTTTCAGACTCTATCAGTTCCTTTTATCGTGGTGGATGCTATTTTTCATAATTAATCCCTTGGGATTGTCTTAGGCCCTTCCATTGCTAATAGTAGTTGTCATTCTTTGCATTTGATCCTTGTTCAATTTTGATGTTACTATACATAAAGCTCTCCTGGTTCTGCTCACTTCATTCTGCCTCATATTATACAACTCTTTTAAGATTTTTCAAAAATCATATTGTTCATCATTTTAATGGCATAATAGAATTCCATCACAACCATAAATCATAACCTGTTCAGCCATTCTCCAATTGATGGACATTACCTTAATTTCCAATTCTTTTGTTATAGCCAAAAAAGCTTATAGAAATATTATAGCTTATAAGAATATTATAGCCAAAAAGCTAAACTTGGCAATTAAGCAGGGGGTTTTGGGATAACGTCATGCCCGGCTCAAGCAGGGCAGTTATCTCTGACTCACAGTTCCAGGGACAGAACTCCTGGCTGACAGCACCGACTCCTCCCCTGCCCCTGGACTGAACAGCCTTGAAGATTCCTAGACTAGAACAAGCCTTGAAGATTAAGAATCATATCCTGTGACACCTGGAAGCGTCCCTACTCCCTCTGTCTAGCTATTAGCTAACCCTAAAACAAAGGCACCTATATCCTAGAAACATATATATTCCCTCTACTGAATGCACGCTTCGGGACTCTCTTTGCTGAGTTCCCCCAGTGCGTACTGGCAATAAAGCTTTCTCCTGCTTTGATTGCATTGTCTCATGTGTTCCTTTGGAGGCCACCCATTTTGAACCCTAACACTTTGCTACCACAAAAAGAGCTGCTTTTTTACAAATAAGTACACATTTTTGTACAAATAAGTCCTTTCCTCTTATTTTGATCTCTTTGGGATAGAGACCTACTAGTGGTATTGAGTCAAATGGTATGAACAGTTTTATGACCCTTTGGACATGGTTCCAAATTGCTATTCAGAATAGTTGTGTCAGTTCACAGCTTCATTAACATGTACTTGCATTCCCATTTCCCCACCACTCCTCCAACATTTATCATGTTCCTTTTTTATAACATTAGCCAATTTCATAGTTATGATGTAATATATCAGAATTGTTGTTTTTTTATCCTTGAACATTACAGCTTTATTTTTTAAAACCTTTACCATTCATCTTGGAATCAATACTGTGTGTATTTGTCTCCAAGGCAGAAGAGCCATAAGGGCTATGCAATGGGGGTTAAATAACTTGCCCTGGATCATATATCTAGGAAATGTCAGAGGCCAGATTTGAACCTAGGACCTCCCATTTCTTGGCTAGGCTCTCAGTCCATTGACTTCCCACGTGTCCCCCAACTCAGTTCTTTTTTTAAAAAAATTATTTTGCTTGTTTATTTGTTACATTAAATATTTTGAATTTATCTTATCAATAGTTATTTGGATTATTTTTTGTTTACATTTTGATCTTAGTTCCATTGGCTTTGTTTATGGGAAACCTTTTTAATTTAATGTATTCAAAATTATTTATTTATATCTTGTAATGGTCACTATGTCTAGTTTGATCATAAATTATTTCCTTATACATAAGTGTGAAAGGTAAATTATTGTATACTCCCTTGATTTGTTTATGGTATTACTCTTAATTATAATTCATGTATCCACTTTGATTTTATCTTAATACCAGCCTTAATACTGATTATAAGTAATTAAGGGTAGACTTTGTCAGGGGAGGAAGACAGATGATAATTTTAGAAGTTAGAGTCACATGAGAGCACTTTATGGTCATTGTAGAAAAAGCAAACTTTCAGTGTAGTAAGAGAATATTTCTTATCCTAGTTTCATAACAAAGAGTAAAGAAGGCATCTTAAACTTATGATATGCAAAACAGAACTCATTATTCACCCCCAATCCCGTAATTTCTCTATTATTAATGAAGGTCCTACCATCTTCCCAGTCACTCAGGTTCGATGCCATCATTGACTTCTCACTCTCATTCCTTCCCCATTCAACTTTTTGTCAAATCCTGTGATTCCTATCTTTGGAGTTAACATCTCTTGGATATAAACTCTTTTCTCTCCTCTGACATCACACCAGTGCAGGCACTTATCATCTCCTGCCTGAGCTATTACAATAGTCTGCCAGTTGTTCTCTTTGCCTATCTCTCCCTATGCCAGCTCACTTGTGACCATGGAATGTCCCCATTCAAATAAGCTCTAGTGGCTCCTGATAAATTTTAAGATTAATGTGAAATATTCCATCCTCTTTTAAACCCCTTCATAAGTCAAACCTTTTCTACCTTTCCTTTTCCTACCCTTATTCATTTACCTTGTGATGCAATGACAAAGTCTTGCTTGCTGTTGCTCCTACAGGACAGTCCATCTCATAACTGAATATTTTTACTGACTTGCTCATTCTTAAAACTATTTCCTTTCTCCTCTGCACCTCCTACCTTTTCAGGCTTCTTTCAAATATTAAATAATATCTCACTTATAAAGAAGCATTTGCTAGCCTTCTTAACCTTTAGGTCTTCGGTCTGAGTTTTCCTCCAATTATTCTGCATATTTAATTTGTATATAGTTATCTGCACATTCTCTCCTCATTAGACTATGAGCTCCTTGAGAGGAAGGAATTTTAAGAATAGTTTTAGTTTTTCTTTCCCCCTGGGCACTTTGCATAGTGTCTGACCCATAACAGGTGCTAATAAATGCATGTCTATTGACTGACATTCTGGAAGTATGAGATAAAATATTGCATATTGAAAGAATTTAGTTTGCTTAGGTTAGAAAAGAGAAAATAAGAATTTTTAAAATATTTGCCAGATTGTTATATCAAAGAAAAAGTATTCTATTTGGCCATAAGGAAGTACAATACCTATGAGGAAGAGCTTCTGAGCAATTAGAATTTTTCATCAATGACATAACTGCATCATGAGGTAGTAAGTTCTCTGTCACTGAGGATATAAAAACTGAAGCTGGATGAGAGGATAACAGAGGATATATATGTTTCAGATAGGGGAAATAATAAATAGATGAAATTTAAAGTGATTCCTAATTTTAAAATTAAATAATAGCAAAGGAATCTACAGCAAAATATTTATAATTATCCCAATATGTTCCTTTATATGATTTCTTAAAATTAACTAAGATTTTAATTCATATCCATTATATATATAAATATATCATATGTATACATCTATATGGGTGTATCTATAGCTACATCTATTTTTTTCACTTTTTCCTGATATGACAGCCTCAAATTTTGTCTGTTTGATTTGTTGTTATATAATCAAACAAATAGTATATTATACAAATCCCTAAATAAAAATCAAGTGCTTAATTCAAAGGACTGCCACCTGCATAACTAGGAACACAGTCTGCATAATAAAATTTCCTGCTGGCATTCATATATCAAGGAAACTCAATGAAAGCTTCAGCTCAGAATTAATGACAAAACCATCATGCTATTAGCTCTAATATCAACTGCAGCCCTTAAGCAAAGCAATCCACTTAACCAGCCATTACTTGAATATTATTTTTTAATCAAAATAATACCCTCAGCAAACACTAATATTAATACCAGTCGGAAAGAAACCAAAACAAAATAGATCTTTAAAAGTTGAATTTAATATCCATAGGACTTTGAAAATGACAGAATTTTCCCCAACTAAGAAAAATTTGCAAGACACTAGGGATTTATTGTTTCTGGGGAGTAACTATTTAAGGGCCAACTAACATTAAGTCCATAAAATTGCCTCTATTAGTCCTTCCCATTTCTTTCCATTGCTTTAAAAAAAAAAAATCACTCAAGATGTTGCCTGATTTTCCACAAATGTCAATATTACCTTGTGGTTCAAGAAAAAAAAAGATGAAAATATATAAGAAAATATATATAAGAGTCAAATTCAAGTGTAGATAGTGCATTCACTATTCACATCCCTGGGCTTTTATTGAGGACTAAATTAGAGATGCTTCCCTTCCTTATCTTTATCTTGAAGACTTGAATATGTCTTTGATAGATTTAAATGGTTCTGAACTCCAAAATGAGGCTAATAAGGCTCTGTGGACAAGTATAATTCACTGACTCCTAAGTCTTGTTTCATTCACATACCTAATTAATTAGTCAGTCCCCCTACCACCTAAACAAACACAAAGTAGCAGAATAATTGCATCAGCCCATTCATAGTCTGACTTCCTTCTCACTTGACCTTTGATTTGATTTAGGATCATTTGTCTAGATCTAGTCTTTGCCTTGTTTGGCTCCTTTACAAGTTCTTACTCAGGTTGTATCTATGCCAAAGTTCTCTGGAACTTTGATTTCTTGGCTTTTTGAACCCTGATTTGGACCTAGATCAACTAAATGCAGTGAAGAGCCTCTGATTCCAGAATAACCTGCCAGAGATACTTTCTCAGATGTACTGAACCAATATCTAAGACAGAAGGCATTTCTCCGCTGGGACTGACATTTCAGTTTTTGTTCAGTTGTCTTCTTAGCACAGTTCCTCCCCAATACTTCTGCTTCTCAACTTTCTACTCTTGGAGTGTTCTATCATTCCTGGGAAAATTTAGCTGTTGACATTATGGCAAGAACTTTCCTTTCTGCTGCCGTAGCTATTTTATTCATTTGTAATTTATAGAGCAGCACAGTGATTAAAGTTGATTATGACCAAGAGAGTCTCAAGTTGCTCCCAAGAGGCTGCTGCCAATGATTTTGATGAATTATTAAAGAATTTGCTACTACCTCTCCATATATTGTTGAATTTAACAACATCATTAATTCACAATAATACAAGGAAATGCAGAGTACTTCTGATACACAGTAAAGTCCAGTGTCTATAGGTGTATGCATATAGATGCAGAATCTCAATAAATCTTTCTGTTACATATGCCTAGAAATACCACTCTTCTTTATTGGCATAGAACTCATATCACTTAACCAACTTTCTTATTAGGCCTTGCTATTCTCTGACTGATGTAATTACACAGCTTTATTTCCATCTTTTTATAAAGATCCCCATTATAAATGTACCAGATGTCATAGTTTGCATTTCTTTTTCAATTGTTTCTGACTCTTTCTGAACCCGTTTGGAGTTTCCTTGACAAAGATAATAGAATGATTTGCCATTCCCTTATCCAGTTCATTTTATAAATATTAAACTAAGGCAAAAGGGATGAGTGACTTTTCTAGGGTCATACAGTTATTAAGTGTCTGAGTTCAAACTTGAATTCAGGAAGATGAGTCTGTCTGACTCCAGATCTGGCACTCTATCCTCTGTGCCATATAGATGCACCAAGAGAGGTAAAAGGGAAAAGCTAAATTTCTCTATCAGCTCCTGCTTGAGAGATAGCAAGTCTCAGAGACAAAGTCTTGAAAGAATAGAACAGGAAAGGTTTTTGCCAGTTCTAGGCTAAAGGTCTTTGCTCTTTCCAAAATAGCATATCAATATCCCATCCGAAGATTATCCCAAAACCTGAAGCTGGAGGTGGTAGGAGAAGACACTAGCTCACTGAGGAGTAATCTCAGAGAATATCAGTGTAGAGTAACCTTTTCTAGCAGAAATGCCACGTCCTGGGGGAAGCAAGTCCAACTTAATCACTCTTCAGTACAAATGGTAGAACCAACATGGAACTTTATGAGGGGTCCACAAAGAGAAAAGTGATATTGTTTCTGCATTTGTGAATTGCCTTAGCCATATTTTTGTGTATTTTATTACCAATGAACTTTAAGTGTGAGTTCACTCTTCACACAGAAGCTATGTACATCTTGAAATATGTAAATAATAAATATTAGTAGGTGGCATAATGGTTAGAAGGGTTTAAGTGGTTTTCTAGGTTTTTGCTGTAATAATCCTTTGGGCTAGTTATTCAGAAGTCCTTTAGATTTGGGGGGGGGGATCCAGGGAGAAACTGACAAACTAAGACTAAGATGTTAAACAGGGTTCATCATAAAACTAGGACAGGTAGGGGAAGGGAGTGGGGTAAAACTAAATCCCTCTCACCAAAGTCCAACAAGTTTCCAAATAAATGTTTCTCCCCTGATATCTACCTCAAGATCCCCAACTACCTGAACTCTGTCCTAATCAGAATATTCCCCTTTTGCTAGTAGTTCAGAGTAGGGAAAACTGGAAGGTATACAGGTCTACTGGGTCAGCAAGGAGAGATCTCACAACTGTTGTCCTCCACAATCCTTGTCCTCTGGGTCTAACAGGAGTCCAGATGAATCACAGCAGCAGGTATTAATTCACAAAGAAGGGCAATCAGGTTCTTTCTAGCCATGTAGCTTAACAGAAACTCAACCACTTCCTGACAGGTGAAAGGCTTGAAGAATAAGTCCTCACAGATAGAGTGTCTTCCTCCAAAGAGAGCCAAAACCAAAACCCCTCAGAGTCACTGTCTCCAGAGTTCTGGAATTCTCCCTCTGCCTCTGTTTTGCCTTCCTGCTTACTCTCTGATTTCCTTATAACAATCTAGAGAGATATTATGAGGGAAATATTTTATATGTCTACTTTTAGTCTTTTGTCTTGATAAATGTATTTGCTAATAAATGTCAGAATAATATCTATAATTAAGGACTTGTAACTCCCATTTAATTTTGTTTATTTAACCTGGAGTCTGCTTTCCTATCTCAGAAGCATAGAAATTGATTGGTCCTTTGACATTAATGCTGTATGTGCATAAAGACTAATTCTACCTGTCTTGAGAACAAAATAAAAAACTGAAGTGAAGATAAAAATCATGTATTCTTGTTTATTTTGCATGTAATTTTAAAAAGGTAAAAGTTTTCATGGTGCTATAGTTCTAGCAACTATATTAGGAAGAATTAGCCATTATTTATTATGTTTATTCTATGAAAAGCAGTATGAAGTATTGAAGTGATATCAAATTCAAATAGAAATGAATGCCACTAAGCCATATGTAAAGATTATTTCAGGTTTCATATTGACTTAGACAGCCACTTATTTACTTTATGTATGCTTTATTATGTTCTCATTTATTTTGTTAACATTTCTAAATTAGATTTTAATCTGATTTGGGCAACACTGGACTGTATAGCAGGCCCAGAAGTAGAGTAAGACACCTGTGATATAGTAAATAGAGGTATAAGAGTCAAGAAGATTCAAGTTCATGATCTGCCTCTGATACATAACAGATAAACCTGAGTGAGGTATTTCATCCTCTTACTGACATGAGCAATCCTCTATGACTATGTTATAAGCACATGCCAATCTGTATTAGCAGAAAAAGCTTAGAGGTTAGTTGCCATATACACTAAAAATAAAGGAGGTCTGAAATCCCAGGTCCTTATCCCATTCCTACTGTACTCCCCACATTCTTTCCAAAGTATTATAAAAGTTGTGTCTGTTTCTAATCTGGAAAAAAATGAAACTTATAATAAGAAAAAAACACTTTTCTACCAAATTCTCACCAAGAACACAAATATGCTCTTTCTACATCTTTAAGAGCCAATTAGAATGTAGTAGAAATTATAATTTGGAAATATTTATCTGTCTTTATGGATAATTGTTCATGTTTTTGTCTATAAAGAATCAGTATGAAATAGTTATTTAGTGTTGGCTTAAGAGAAGATGAAGAGATTTATTTTTCTGAGCTGGCTAGAGAAAAGCTGCATGAGAGAAAATATAAGTCCTAGAGATCATTATTCTTTATGAAGTTATTCGAACCTTTATCTTACAGGAAGTATGAAGAGATGTCTTGAGAAAATATTTATTTGGTATCTTCTGTGAACTTAGTTGTTAAGAGATTGTATTTTCTGATGCAAAAATGAATCATCTGAAATGACAGAAAATAAATAATTATACTTGCCTTTGTTTCACTATTTGTTACATTATTAATTTAACAAATGTTTATTTTAATGTAATATAACATGTAATGTAATGTAACAGAAGTTTATTTAAAAGGTTTACCTTAATTGGTTAAGATAGAAGAAAGAATGTGAGTTTCCTAGGAACATTAAGGGACTGTCAAACTCTGAAAGAAAAATGGTGGTAATCTAAAGAATTCCATAGAGAAGGGGCCCAGTTATCAGTCTGAAAAATAAATAGAAAAGTCACTTATATTACACATAAATCATAAAATTATCTGTAATCAACAAAAAGAAAATAATTTTAAGCAAAACAATTAGGATAGAAAAGAGGAAATCAAAGAAAAATATGAAGAAAAAAGCATACTTCTTAAGGATGAAAACCTTGAGATTTCTGAAAGTGGGGGAAGAGGGGGTAAGCTAGTGGATGAGAGGGAACAATTTCAACTCATCATTCACCTCCCAAAAGTTTTACATTAATAACTTAAATCATATTTTGGAGTATCAGAGCCAACAACAAGTCAGGGTGAGACATTTTTCTGGCCTAAGAAAACATAGGGGATCAGCAGAGGAGTTTTTTTTTTTTTACACTAGGATACAGGATTGTCTAAGGTGTACACATCCATGGAAACAGAATGAGCAGTAGCAATATCAAGAGCTCTCAACCTAGAGATGATTAGGGGTCAGAAAAGTCTGAAAGCAATTACAGAGGACCCATAGCTAACAGTGAGTGCAGCTGGTTCTGATTGCAACTCCATTGCTTACAAGGAGTTCTGGGTTGTAGCTCTAGGTAAAGAGGATCACTTATGTTTTAATAACAAAGGAACAGATGACCTGGTCACAGTTCCAAGGCAGAGACAAGCTCTAGCAAGGTAGTTGTAGGAAAGTGAGATTCTGGTCATAGTTATAGGATCAAGAAGAATTTGAGTGTTTGTGGCTAGAAGAGAGTAGGAGCCCATCCTTGGTAAAGACCAGAATACAAACAAATAGAACAGTGACCACAAAAGCATAAAAATCTTGCATATTCCCAGAACTAGCTCAAGGAGATAGTAGTATGAAAAGCTTAAAACTTAGTAGAGTACCTCTCCAAGCCCAGGTGAACAAAACCCAAAAATCACTATCCTGAGAACAGAGCCAACCATAATAAGAAAAGTAAAAGTGATTAAAAAAAAGGTGGAAAATGAACAAAAAGCAAATAGAAATACCTAACTAAAGAAAAGTTTTATGGAAAAAAAGAAAAAGGTACACATTCAGAAGTGGACAGTGAGACCAAAGCAGCCACATAAAAAAACTTCAAAGAAAAATGGGAAATGCTCTCAAGCTCTGGAAAACTCAAAAAATAATTTAAAAAATCAAATAAAAGAGGCAGACAGACTTCTAGGTTAAGTTGGCTGCAGAGTAGTTGCAGGACTCTTACTCTCCTCAACACCAACCATACATGATATATCAAAAAGACAAAAAAATAAAAATAAAAATAAAAACAAAAACAAAAACAAATCCAGATGAAAGAAGGGACTTCACAATAGGGCACAGCATCAAAGGTACATGGGATTTGGGCAATAGCCCTGGACAATTTTTACAGAGGAAAAATCTAGAACACAGAGGAGACAGGTACACAGATAGGCAAATAAAAATGAATTAGAAATTAAATAATGTGATTCTCCAAAAGCAGTCAAAGAACAAATCACAGAAACAATTAACAATTTCATTGAAGAGAATGACAATGAAGAGACATCCTATTAAAATCTGTGGGATGCAGCCAAAGCAGTACTCAGGGGGAAATTTATATCCTTGAGTTCATATATTAACACATTAGGGAGGGCATAGGTCAATGAATTGGGTATGCAACTTAAAAAACCAGAAAGCAAACAAATTAAAAATCCCCAGATGAAAACGAAATTAGAGATCCTAAAAATTAAAGGAGAAATTAATAAAATTGAATACAAAGAACTATTGAATTGATAAATAAGACTAGAAGCTGGTACTTTGAAAAAAACAAATAAAATTGACAATTGTAATAAGGAAATAGCATTTTAAATATAGCTAGAGAAAAGTTCTGCAAAGCAGGATGGATGAGCAGAACATTCTGGGAGCCTTGGAACTCTGCAGGTGAGACTCAAGGGTCTGAGTCTGTTGTTTGCTGCCACTGGAGAGAAAGCAGGTGTTTTATACTATTCAAGGACCATCCCATCTAATGTGTGGCCTGGAGCTTTGTTTACAGTTTGGAAGGTGGACTTCCAAGTGTAAACAGCTCTTGGTTGGAAACACTTTTGGATTTATTGGCTGGTTTTCATCTGGGACCTTAGGACATCTGAGATCACTGCTGGAGGGACAAGGACCCAAGGAGTGAGATCCCATCCTGATTGGATCTAGTTAGTGTTAAGGTTTTAGTGTAGTTATTCGTTTCCCTTCTTTGGTCCATAGTCAATCCCAGTTAAGGAAATCTCTGTTTACCCATTTCCCTAACTACTTTACTTAAGAAATTGTTGTTTTCCTGATTCTTGTCTGTGCTCCTTAACCCTAGATTTACCCTAATTAAGTTATATAAGGTTTTATTGTAATTGACCAGCTGACTGGAGTCTGGCTTATTGTTTAACTGATTTAACTGCTATTCCTCCATATAGGTGTTACTCATTTTCCCAAGTCCCGTATTAGTGGGGATTAAGGTGATCCCCCAATAGTATTTGTTCCTAGTCAGTTATCCATTGCCCAATCAGTCATCCTTTTCTCTTTTCTCTAAACCCCAGTGAACTCAATCTTTAATATTACCCATACAACAAAACACTGGTCAATCTAATAAAAAAAGGAAAGAAGAAAACCAAATTAACAGTATCAAAGATAAAAGGTAGAAATCACCTCTAATGACGGGGAAATTTTTTCCAATTATATGGCAATAAGTACAGCAATCTCGGTGATATGGATGAATATTTACAAAAATATAAATTGCCTAGATTAATAGAAGAAGAAATAGAATACTTAAATAATCCAATATCAGAAAAAGAAATTGAACAAACCATCAAAGAACTCCCTAAGAAAACATCCACAGGACCAGATGGATTCACAAGTGAATTCTATAAAACATTCAAAGGCGAAATAATCCGAATACTATACAAACTATTTGACATAATAAGCAAAGAAGGAGTTCTACCAAATTCTTTTTGTGACACAAATATGGTAGTGATCCCAAAGCCAGGTGGATAAAAGACAGAGAAAGAAAATTACAGACCAATCTCCTTAATGAACATAGATGCAAAAATCTTAAATAGAATACTAGCAAAAGGCTGTAGCAAGTGATCATGAGGGTTATTAATTATGATCAGGTGGAATTTATAGCAGGAATGTAAGGATGTTTCAATATTAGGAAAACCATTCACATAATTGACCATATCAACAAGCAAACCAACAAAAATCACATAATTATCTCAATAGATGATCAAAATGCCTTTGACAAAATATAACACCCATTCCAATTGAAAACACTAGAAAGTATAAGAATAGAAGGACCTTTCCTAAAAAAAAAAAATTAAGATATATATCTAAAACCATCAACATGCATCATCTGCAATTGGGATAAACTAGAAGCCTTCCCAATAAGATCAGGAGTGAAATAAGAATGCCCATTATTGTCTTTAACTCCGCCAAGGACGGTCCCAAGCCTGGCTGAAAAAGGAGGAGGGTTGGGCATGGGGCTAGCAACCCCACCCCATAAAAAATCACATTTGCTATAGAAACCGCAACCTCACCAAACCAACAAAACCGATGATCCCCTAGTCTGGAGGATTGCTCTCCAACAGAGTCCATTACGCATGCTGGTGAAAGCCTCTGGGAAGCCAGCTCGCAGATAAATCTTCTGACGACCAAGGCAAAAACCAGAATAGCAACATGGAACGTAAGAACCTTATACGAAAGCAGAAAAATCACTTAGGTAGTAAATGAGATGAAAAGATATGATATCAGGGTCCTTAGTTTATGCGAGACCAGATGGAATGAAAGCGGCCAGACCAGTCTGATATCAGGCGAATCCATCATTTACTCTGGCCATGAAGACCCGGACCATTCCCACACCCAGAGAGTAGTGCTGCTCATGACACCTGAAGCATTCAATTGCGAAATCAAGAACAGGTTCGCGGCCTTGACAGGACTCACAGGAGAGACAGTTGAAAACCAATGGACCAGACTCCAGCAGACCTGGAAGACCACCTGTGCAGAAGTCCTGAGAAAGAGAGAGAGAAAGCGCAAGGAATGGTTAACACAAGAGACATGGGCCAAGATACAACAGAGAAGAAATTTGAAACAGAAGATCAGCCAGTGCCAAGATCAACAGGAGAAAGAAGAACTGGGAAATTAACCGTCAAGTCAAGAAGAGCGCAAGATATGACAAGAGACGGTTCATTCACGATATGACCGAAGAAGCAGAAACAGCAGCTAGGCAGGGGAACATGAAGAGGCTATACGAAATAACAAGAACTCTGTCGGGAAAGAATTACAACCCTAGCAAGCCAGTGAAGGACAAGACTGGCAAGACAATAACAAGCGATGCAGGGCAGAGAGCCCAATGGGCAGAGCATTTTGAAGAAATCCTGAACCGACCGCCTCCACCAACTGTTCCGGACATACCACCAGCCACTGAACTGCTTCAGGTGAACACGGGCCCACCTACCAAAGTTGAGATCATCAAAGCCATCAAGACCATGAAAAATGGTAAACCTGCAGGTCCAGACGGCATCCTCCCTGAGGCACTCAAGGCAGACCCAGAAATGTCAGCGGAGATGCTACATCCCCTCCTGCAGAAGATCTGGGAACAGGAACAAGTCCCGACAGACTGGAAACTAGGCTACCTGGTGAAGCTACCCCAGAAAGGTGACCTATCCCAATGCAGCAACTGGCGAGGAATCATGCTTCTATCTGCTCCCAGCAAAATCCTGACCAGAGTAATCCTAGAAAGACTGAAGGAGGCCTTGGACAAGAAGCTGAGAATAGAACAAGCAGGGTTTCATCAGCACAGATTGTGCACCGACCACATCGTCACCCTAAGAATCATCATTGAACAGTCCATCGAGTGGCAGTCTCCCCTCTATATGACTTTCGTGGATTTCGAGAAGGCATTTGACAGAGTAGACAGGAACATCATCTGGAGATTGATGCAGCATTACGGGATTCCCCCGAAGCTCATCAACATCATCCAGCGGTTATACGAAGACTTTACCTGCCAAGTCATCCATAATGGGAAACTGACGGCTCCCTTCACAGTGAAGACTGGAGTAAAGCAAGGCTGCATGCTTTCGCCCCTTATCTTCTTGACGGTCATAGATTGGACCATGAGAAGAATTACCAAGGACAACAATACGGGCATTCAATGGACTCATACCAAACAGCTTGAGGACCTTGACTTCGCGGATGACATCTGTCTCCTTTCTCACAAGCAGCAGGATGCGCAAGCCAACCTTGCACGTCTCTCTGAAGAAGCAGAGAAGACAGGTCTGAAGATCAACAAGAAGAAGACCAGGTGATCACAGTCAACAGCAGAAAGGACCTGCCAATCCAACTACAGGGAGAAAACATCAAGGAGACGGACCACTTCACCTATTTGGGTAGCATAGTCAGTAAGGACAGCAGAGCAGATGAGGACATCAGAAACCGAATCAACAAAGCCAGACAGGCATTTAACATCCTGTGGTCTGTCTGGATCTCCAAAGCACTGTCCCTCGTCACTAAGCTCTGAATCTTCAATACCAATGTAAAGGCCGTCCTTCTATATGGATCAGAAAGCTGGAGAGTGACGAGCACTAACACCAACAAACTCCAAGACTTTGTTAATAGATGTCTACGCTACATCTTGAACATCAGATGGCCTGAAAAGATCTCCAATGCCATACTCTGGGAAAGAACAATCCAGTATCCCATCAGTCAGGACATAAAGAAACGTAAGTGGAGATGGATAGGACATACGTAAGAAAACCGGAAGACAACGTAGCCAGATAAGCATTGTGCTGGAACCCTTCAGGGAGGAGGAAAGTCGGAAGACCAAAACAGACCTGGCGAAGATCTGCCGAAAATGAAACAAAAACAGTTGGAATGACATGGACCCAGCTGGGGGAAGTTGCCCAGAACAGAATCCGCTGGCGTGAGATGGTTGCAGCCCTATGCTCCTAAGGAGTCAACAGGAATAATAATAATAAATAATAATTATTGTCTTTATTATTTAACATTGTACTAGAAACACTAGAAGCAGCAATTAGAGAAGAAAAAGAAATTGAAGGTATTAAAATAGGCAATGAGGAGAACAAGCTATCACTCTCTGCATATGACATGATGGTCTATTTAAAATGTCCTAGGAAATCAACTAAAAAGCTAGTGGAAATAACCAACAGCATTAGCAAAGTAGAAGGATAAAAAATGAACTCACATAAATTATCAGTATTTCTACCTATCTCCAACACATCTCAGCAGCAAGAGTTTGAAAGAGAAATTCGATTTAAAATCACCCTAGACAATATAAAATACTTAGGAATCTATCTGCCAAGACAAAAACACGAATTATATGAATAAAACCACAAAACACTTTCCACACAATTAAAACTAGATCTAAACGACTGTAAAAAAAAACAAAACATTAATTGCTCATGGGTAGGATGAGCTAACAAAATAAATATGACCATCCTCTCCAAATTAATTACTTATTTAGTGCCAAAGCTATCAAACTACCAAGAGACTTTTTTACTGAATTAGAAAAAAAAACCTATAACAAAGTTCATTTGGAAGAACAAAAGATCAAGGATACCAAGGGAAATAATGAAAAAAAAATGTGAAGAAAGGTGGCGTAGCAGTACCACATCTTAAACTGTACTATAAAACAGTAGTCATCAAAACAATATGGTTCTGGCAAAGAGACAGAAGGGAAGATCATTAGAGTAGACTTAGGGTAAGTGACCTAAGCAAGACAGTGTATGATAAGCCCAAAGATCCGAGCTTTTGGTACAAAAAAAACCCAACATTATTTGACACAAACTGCTGGGAAAATTGGAAAAGAGTGTGAGTGAAGTTGGGTCTAGATGAACATATCACACCCTACACCAAGATAAATTCAGAATGATTTGAATATAAAGAAGGAAAATATATATGTAAATTAGGTGAACACAGAATAGTATGTCTGTCAGATCTTTGGGAAAATAATAATTTTGAAACCAAGCAAGAGGGAAAAATATTATAAAATATAAAATAAATAATTTTAATTATATTAAATTAAAAATGATTCATGCAAACAAAACCAATGCAACAAAAATTAGAAGAGAAGCAACAAACTGGGAAAAAGTCTTTAAACAAATCTCTGATGAAGGTCTAATTACTCAAATATATAAGGAGCTAAACCAACTTTACAAAAAATCAAGCCATTCCACATTTGATTAATGGGCAAGGGACATCAATAGGCAGTTTTCAGATAAAGAAAATAAAACTATCAGTAAGCACAGGAAAAAAGAGTTCTAAATCTCTTATAATTAGAGAAAAGCAAATCAAAACAACTCTGAGGTACCACCTTACACTGAACAGAGTGGTTAAAATGACAGCAAAAGAAAGTAGTGAATGTTAGAGGGGATGTGGAAAAATTGGGACATTAATGCATTGCTGGTGAAATTGTGGATTGATGCAGGCACTCTGGATGGCAATTAGGAACTATGTCCAAAGGGCTTTAAAAGTATCTTTACCTTTTGTCCCAGCCATACCACTGCTGCGTTTTTACCCCAAAGGGATAATAGTTAAAAATACTTGCACAAAAATATTTATAGCCACTCTCTTTGTGTTGGCAAAAAATTGGAAAATTAGGGGATGACCTTAAATTGGGGAATGGCTGAAAAAAATGTGGTATCTGTTGGTGATGAAATACTACTGTGCTCATAGGAATAATAAACTGAAGGAATTTCATGTGAACTTGAGTGATCTCCTGGATTTGATGCAGAGTGAAAGGAGCAGAACAATGAGAACATTGTACACTGTGGTAATTAGATTAAGTATACACTGCCCATCTTTAGATTTAATTACCAAAGGAGAGAGCACCTTCCAATTCTGGGAGGTCCTAACCCATGTGTGCTAGAGGGAGTACAGAATCAGAATCAACTCACAGCCCCCTACACTTTCTATGGGAAATCGTATATTGTGATTGTTCATGGAGGCTAAGGGAAGGAGCTGGAAGTGACATATATGTGACCCCTTCCAAAGAGGGAGGGGGAGTGAGGCTGCTACTGTTGTGGTGAAGGAGATCTAAGGGAGCTTCGTTGATTTGTGACCGAGACTGATCTACATGGTGAGTTTAAAGACTGAATATTCCTGAACTTCTATTGGAAAACTTCCTTTTATAGACTCTGTGAGTAGAGTTTGGTCCATTTACCTCCAGGCCTCAGGCCCTTTAACCCTCCTCAGAGGGTTAAGATCTACCTGGATTAATCAGTGGGATAGATTCTTATCTCTGTACCTCCTCTTTCTGTCTCATGTAAATAAATTTCCATAAAAATCAATTTTTATTTGAGATTATTCTGAATTGATGATTGATAATAGTGCAATCCTCTGGCTACCACCTTTAATATATTGAACCCATAAAACTCCTTTTTCTCCCTTAAAACACACAGACTGATACACTATGGTAAAATAGAATATAATGGACTTCTGTACTAGCAGCAATGCAATGACCCAGGACAATTCTGAGGGATTTATGGAAAGGAATGTTACCCACATTCAGAGGAAGAACTGTGGGAGGAGAAACACAGAAGAAAAACTAATGCTTGAACACATGGGTTAATGTGGACATGATTTCGGATGTAAAATCTAAACAACCACAGTAGTACAACTATCAATAGTATGGAAATAGGTCTTAATCAATGACCCATGTAAAACCCAGTGAAATTGCACATTGGTTATGGGAAGGGGATAGAGGATGGGAGGGAAAGAACAGGAATCTTGTAACTATGGCAAACTATCCTAAATTAATTAATTAGATAAAATTTTCAAAGTTAAAAAAATTAAGAGGCAGAAAAAAATGAAAGAAAAACATGAAAGTAATGCAAAAGTAAAATAACAGCTTAAAAAATCAGGATTGGACAAATGGAAAAATGAACTGAAAAATCCAATAAAACAAGAGTTTTCTAAAAAAATAGAATTGACCAAATGGAAAAAGAGGTTAAAAAGGTCATGGAAGAAAACCTTCTTTAAAAATTAGATTTGGCCAAACAGAAGCTAATGACTGTGAGACAAGAAGAAACAATAAAGTAAAATCAAAAGAATGAAAAAATAGAAGAAAAATGAAATATTTCACTAACCTATAAATTAGGTCCAGGAGAGGCAACCTAAGAATTATTGGACTACCATAGAGTCATATTAAAAAATCATATTATAGAAATTATCAAAGAAAAATACCCTGATGTTCTTGAACAGTAGGGTAAAATAGAAATGGAAAGAATCCAATGATCGCCTCCTGCAATAAATCTTCAAATGAAAACACCCAGCAATACTATAGCCTAACTCATGAACTCCTCAGTCCAAGAAGAAAATACTGCAGGCAGTCAAAAAAAAGAATTCAAATATAATGGAGCCACAGTCAGGATTATACAGGATCTGACAGCTAATATAGTAAAGGATTTGAAAGTTTGGAATATGATATTCCAGAAGGGAAAGGAAATAGGTTTACAAACAATAATCTCCTATCAAAACAGACCATATTCTTTGAGTGGAAAAAATGGTCATATAACAAAATAGAAGTTTTCAAAGCATTCCTGATGAAAAAGACCAGACTTAAATTGAAAATTTATTGTCAAAATACAGGACTCAACAGAAGTATGACAGGACTAGCAATCATGAGCATAGACAAAGTTAATGCAAAAATAAATCTAATGAAAAGAGAAAATAAATGAAATTTAATCTTGATAAAAGGTAGTATAGACAATGAAGTAATAATAATATATAAAATTTAATGCAAGAATTTGTATAGCCTCCAGATTTTAAAGAAGAAACTAACTGAGCTTAAGGAAGAAAGAGAATGTAAAATTATACTAATGAGGGACCTCAACCTCCCCCTTTCAGAACTAGATAAATGTAACTAAATAATAAATAAGAAAGAAATAAAGTGAATAAAATTTTATAAATGTTAAATTTAATAGATCTCTAGAGAAAATTGAAAGGGGATGAAAAGGAATATACCATATTTTCAGTAGCACATGGTATGTACACAAAAAATTGACCATATAGTAGACCATAAAAATTTCTCAACGAAATGCACAAATAATGAATGCATCCATTTACAATCATGGCACAACAGAAATTATAATCAATAAGGATTCATAGACAAGTTTAAAATTAGGAACAAGATAATCTAATTTTTAAAAAGTGGAAGGTCAAAAAACAAAGAAACAACCTACGATTTCATTAAAGAGAATGACAAAAAAGATAACATATCAAAATTATTGAGCTATAGTCCAAACAATAGTTAGGGGAAAATTTATATTTTTGAAATGCTTACATTAATAAAATTGAGAAAAAAGCGCGTTGATGAATTTGATTTACAACTAAAAACAACTAGAAAAAGAACAAATTAAAAATCTCCAATTAAAGGCTAAATTGAAAATCCCAAAAATCAAAGGAGAAATTAAGAAAATTGAAAATAAGAGAACTTTTGAACTAATAAATATGACTAGGAGTTGTTTTTATGAAAAAAAAATAAAAAAGAGCATTGGTTAATTTGATTTAAAAAACAGAAAGAACAAAATTAGATTACCAGTATCAAAGATGAAAAGAGTTAATTCACAAACAATGAAGAAGAAATTATTGCAAACATTAGGAGTTATTTTTCCCAATTACATAATGATAAAATTGTTAAACTAGGTGAAACTGATGAATATTTACAAAAATATAAATTGTCCAGATTAACAAAAGAGGAAATAAAATATTTCAATAATTCCATCTCAAAAAAAGAAATTGAAGAAGCTATCATTGGACTCCCCAAGAAAAAAAATTTCCAAGTCCAGATGGATTCACAAGTGATTTATATAAAATACTTAAAAACCATTCATCCCGATACTACATAAACTATTTGCAAAATAATTAAAGAAAGAATCCAGTGAAATTCTTTTTTATTATACAAATATGCTGCTGATACCTTAACCAGGAAGGCCAAAAACAGAGAAAGAAATTAAAGACAAATTTCCTTAATAAATATCCATTCAAAAATCTTCAAGAAAATACTAGCAAAGGGTGTATGACCAGGTAGGATTTAAATCAGGAATTTAATACTGCCTTAATTTGAAGAAAGTTATCGGTATAATTGAATATATCAGTCACCAAACTAATAGAATAAACATTAACATATTAATAGATGCAGCGAGTCTTTGACAAAATGCAATACCCATCCCCCCTCAAACATTTATCATTTCCCTTTTTGGTATTAGGTGGGGCTTTAGAGTTATTTTAATCTTAATTTATCTAATTAATAGTGATTTCAAAAATTTTGTCATAAGAATGATCTGTTTATGTTCTTTGATTATGTTTCAATTGAGGAATGCTTTGTATTCTTATGAATTTGAATCACTTCTCTATATATTTAAGAAATGAGGCCTTTGTTCAAAATATATTTTACAAAATGTTTTACTCCAGTTGTTGTAACCTTTTCAATTGTGCTTGCATTATTTTCTCTCTGTGTGTGCAATTGCATGTGTGCACATGTGCCTGTTTTTCTCAATTTCCAATCCTGTTTGCCTCTCCTTTTTGGAAAAAAAGATTGTAGATGCCTACTAAATTTGGCCTAACATTGAAATATCTGTATGTTGTTGAACACAATGTTTGGCTAAGAATAATGAAACATTATAACTTTTGAAGAATTAAAAATGAGCAAGGAGAAAGTCAGAGAGGATCAGAAGAAAGGAGAGAAATTGGAACTCAAAACTTAAAAAAATAATGTTAAAATTGTTTTTATAAATAATGGCAATAAAAATAAAATAAAAAAATTATAATAAAATAAGCATCATTGCAAGGACCATGAAAACACTCATATTGCTGCAACAAATAAAGAACTAGTAAGAATTGTTGTAAGAGATGTAGGTAAAGTAATATAATTTTGAAATAAACTCTAGTCATTTGGTAAAAGGACTAATCAATGGATTACTAGTTCGGCTGGCCTACTCATTATGATAAAAGAAGACATGAAAAGGGCCTTGCACTTTTGACTTCATGTACACTTTTGATTTGATGTACTGAGCTAATAGCAGTACCAGGTGAAGATTATCAGATAATAGGGTTGTGATATACCTCAATGATAAAATATCTACAGTTATGAAAAACATATATATAAGTTGAGTATTTATAGTGTGTATTTGTTACATGTTCTGTTTTCCCAGTAGGATGTATATGATAGTAGTCAATATATGACAAATCATAATTTGTTGAGTGTGTTGAATGTTGTTAAGTGATGTAACATGAATAATCTTCAGTGGGGTGAACTGCCTCAAAGAACTCCACAGTACCTCCAGAACTCCAGGAGAGGGGGCAGTTGGGGCAGTTATGAATGCAGATATAAAAAGCAGGACACCCAGCTTGGCAAGTTTACTCTTTCGGGGACAGAGGGAGCTGGGTGGCTGAAAGGGTAGCATTACTTCTTCTCAGTAGCTTAGCTTATCTCTAACCCAGAGAGCAGGCTGTATTGTTGCTAAATACTCCTTACAGACTCTAACCAGACTATTTACCAAAGGCTGTGAGCACTGTGACAAAACCTTGTAAGCAGTGTCCCAGCCAATCCCTAAAAAACTACAAATCTAGAATCAAGACCATCTCTACCATCTTGGTCTTGTTAATATTAGATTTTAGGAGATAGTTTAGATTGTGAGAGAGTTTAGGGAGAAAAAGTTTTATTCAGAGGCTTTCCCCTCTGGGGGTTTAGCTACTCTGACAGTACCTTGAAGATCATAGATAGATTTTACCTCATCCTCAAACCTAGACCTTTTCCCTCCTTCCCAGTTTCCCTGAATTAATAAATGCCTTCTCTTGTTAAGAGTGTGCAAGTGAGATGTTGTGGTTCAGGTCATAGAACCCTAATTCATACATTACCTAAGCCTGATCTTGATCTAGGCAGATCCTGAAAGTAGTTGATATCCAGTGAGCAAGGAAGATGATTGAAGACATCCTGTGCACATTATCCATCTTGTATTTTGGGAATAAGCCTCAAACAGTGGAAGTTGCCAATTTCTGTGGGATTGTTCCCTTTTTGCCAGCCAATTTAGCCCTGTGAAAGCTAAATCAGATAGCCACAATATCTGGACAGAGAGGAATTCTGTTAATGGCAGTTGCCAGAAGCTTCAACTGTCATGGGAGAGGGAGGAGAAGGAATTCCTTCCATTCACTCCCTTCCCCCTTGCTAGATGCTTTGCAGCCAGGGGCTTGGAGCCTGCAGAGACATCATTGCTAACTGGTCCCATTTTTACAGTGAGGCGTTATAGACTATAAGACTGCAAAAGTTAGTTGGATCAAAATGGTATATATCCTTGAATACTTGATTAAGGAAGATGGACTTTGTTCACGTTTTTGTACTGTAATTATGTGATTGAAAAGGGCAATATATTAGAAAAATTAATATGTTAATCTTGGGGACTGATTGGAGTGGGAGAGACCAGAGGCAGAGTTATTGGTTAGAAAGCTAATACCATGTTTTCAGTGGGTGGTAATGAGTATATTGTCAACAGAGCTTTGAGAAAAAGAGTGAGGAGGAAGGAGAAATAAATTTAATTAAGGCTATCAATCACAGATACTCTGGAAAATATTTTTCACTTATAATAAATATATTCATCTTCCAAAATAGCAAATTAAATCATAATGCTTAATAGCAACTTTAAAAATACAAGAAAAACAAATATCACTGTAAATAGTATAGAATGGTAACACCTTAGTAGTTTTATCTTAGTATTTCTGAAACTACCTATTATTGCTCTTGTAACATATGATGACCAAATTTTTCAAGTATTATCTTGTGTTACTTCTTGTTATGGGACATAAGATGAAACTCACTGTTAGTTCCTTTCTTTGTCTCGCCAAAGATACATCCTTCCATTTAACGATATTTTCTTTCTTTTTTTCAAAATTTATATTATTCAGATCCTAAACAATATATCCATTTATCATCCTCTGGGCAAGAGTCTCCAAACTACCTTCTGCACAGCTAACAAATTACTATTACCAACACACTATTTTGGTCTTTTTGCTTTGCTATTAAATTATTTTTGGTGTATTCTTATTGCTCACAAGTTAAAATGCAAAGATCTCTAATTGGCATTCATAGACCTCCACAATATGGCTGTCATATACCTTTCTAAAATTATTTCACATTAATCCTCTAAATGCACTTTCTGTTCTAGAAAAAAAATAACTTACTAGAATCAACTATATATGCAGTTCATCATTCATATACATGTCATTGGACAGACACTAATATATGTATTTAAGGCAATCCCTATTCACCTATTCTTATTCAATTTGTACCTAAGATGCTTCTTCTTACATGATGTCATTCTTGTTCCCCTAGTTATAACATCTTCATTTTTTTAATTTTGCATAAATTTTACGGCATCCCTCCATTTCAAATGTACACTCTAGGCCAAGAAAATCTAGGGAATAATCCTTCTATCCCCTATCCCCGCTCATGTATCCTCAGCACCTAAAATAGCAGTGTTTTGTGCTAGAACTTAATAGAACTACAAAGGAGCTTAATAACAATTTATAAACTGAATAAATTGAGGCACTTACTATGAATATTATTGAAAATGAAGAGAACAAATGGATTAGAGAGAAACAGATCAATCTTTTGAAATTATTAAAGCATTCATCAAGATAGTCTTAAAGTTGATATTTGACTACAGTAATGCTGGGAAAGGAGGACTGTATAAGTGGATGGAATAAACTTCTGAGGATGAGTTATTTTCCCATAATGGTCAAAATTGATTATTTCAGAATTACAATGTGGAAACAATTTTATTCTAATCTGACAGTCTTATCCAAACTTGATAATATTCATAGCTTAAGAGAGAATATAATGAAGAAAAGAACATTCTAGATCTTTTTGGATCATTCATTGTATTACAACACTTCTATAATCATTAAAATAGTTTTGAATGTAATCTGTATCTTCTCTCTATATGTATGTGTATAGGAGGAATAGGCAGAGAACCAATTCACCTTTAGTCCCAAATAGCTAAAATTTCAGCCTCATCCTAAAATAACTTAGTGAGACAAAATTAATCTAAGAGTTACAATCAAATTCATCTGGGTTAGCAGATCAGGCATCTCTGTGGTGATATATGTGGGCAATTTTTCAATACTTCAGGCACTCTCTTCAGAGGAAGAGAGGAATAAATAAATATGACTCAAAATAGGTACAGGCTGAATGTGCAATCATATCCCCAGCTGTAAAAGTGAACTGGTGCATACTAGAAACTGCCAGGGAACAGAATGTGTCTGGTTACATTCTCATTCCTGTAATTGAATCAAATTCACTGCTTCTCATAAACAGCTTTGAGACACCAGGTTGTGGTGGGTGAAACAAATAATTTATTTGTTATGGTTCTCACAGATGTTAGTCTACTAGTCAGAACTTTCTTCCCTTGTTCTCTCCCCCTCCCTTCAGGAAATCTGTATTGTATGAGAACTGTGACTACTGAGTGCAACGGAGAACTGAAACAACTATCCCCTCTAGATTAAAATAGCCTAAAATATCTTGATAAGAAATATTTTAATCTAAATTACTTCAATAATTGTTCTGACTTTATATCTCCATTTTGTATATTATGATGCAGTCTGAGAATGAACTAAAAATTTTCTTTATCTTTATATTTGGATGTAATCATTTATATAAAGATGGAAAAATTGGAACCTAATTCAAAAATGGAAAAGAATGGAGAAGCAAGAAATGTACTTAACATTTCTTCCTCATCACAAAAATTCCTATTTCTAATGATTACTTGGTTGAGGAGGGTAATGCAATGTTATTTAACTCTCAATATTGACTTAGCCATTGGCTGATTGAGCATGCTTCAAATATATTATCAGGCTTCAGAATGGATGTTGACTCAGTGTCAAGAGGAAAACCTAAAACAAAGACAACACAAAGGAATCATAGGTCATTTTACACTTGTGACAATGCATTGAATCTAGTAAGGCTGTCTGGCTTACAATGCATGATGAAAATACCCTCTGAATATAGGCAGGATAGTGAATGCCATGTGACACAGCTGTTCTAATAAATGTGCATCATTCAATCATAACTTTAGAGATGGAAGGGATAGTGGATAGATAGCTAATCCCATTTCCTCAATCTACATTTGATAAAACTGAAGTTAACATCAGTTGAATGACTTGCCCAACATTACACATATAGTAAATGATGGAAGTGAGATTTGAATCCATCCTCTGACTCTAAATTAATTGTTCTCAATATTTTATCTTCTAAGTTTTCTTCCTAGTATTACTGGGTTTTTTGTGCTCATCTGCCCACTGTCTAAGCCATTTTCCTTTTGATTGTAGGAAAATTGTCCTTGGTCCTGTGAATACCATATGAATAATAATCAATGTAAAAGGTTAATTATGTGTTTATTATGTTGCAAGCGCTATGTTAAGTGTAGACATTAGAGCCAGACCCAAAAAGATAATCCTTGTTCTCATGAAGATATTTTTTTTACTAGTAAATTAAGTAGACAATAGAGTTAGACACTTGAAGTGCAGGGTCAAAGGAGAATCTCAGAAGTTCTTTTGGGTGGATCAACAAGACAAATGACAACGCCTGTTCTATAGAGGGTATGAAGGCAAAACAGATGGTGAGGCCCAGTTATGGCCATTTAACTAGAAGTATTGGAATTCATGATTGCTTGTTCAGTGAAAAGTCAGATCTGTCCCGTAAATGGGATAAGAATAGGGATTAAAGCACTAAGGTACAGAATCATTGTAAAGAGTGGGCAAGAAGGTCAGGGATTGGCTAATATGGTGACTGAGGAAGGAGGGAGATTAATCAGAAAAGAAGAGAAAAGGGGTGGGATCATTGACAGAAATCCTGGGGGAAAGGGGAAATTCTATTTGAGCTGCCTGTAGCAGGGGAAAGATTTTTAGAACTCACTCTGTTCTACCCTAATGAAGTCAGAATGAACATAATCTTGTACTGTGCAAAATCTTATTAATGATTTTGTAGGAAACTATAGGAGGCATATTTGTTAAAATTGTAGATGTCAGGAAATAAAGAAGAACTAATGCTTAGGATGACAAAACCAGAATTGAGAAGATACTTAACAAATATAATAGAATGACACTAGAAACAATAACTCTAATGTTCTTCACCTAGATTGTTTTTTAAGAATGCCTTTATATGTTCAGAATAAATGTAATATTTGGAAAAATAATAATTAATGTGAAGACTTCTTTTCTTTCTTTTTTTTAAAGCATGGTAAGGTCAAAATAAGCCAGCAGAGTGGCACTGAAACATTTGTTCTGAAAATAATTTGGGGATTTTAATGGTCTGCAAGTTCTGTGTGTCTTAGTAATATGATGTGGAAGCCAAAAAAGCTAATGCCATTTTGGATCCAGAAACAGAGGAATATTATTTTATTGTATTCTCTACCTGTCAGACTTCATCTAGATATTATATTAAGTTCTGGGTGCTGTGAGAGGCAAAGCCTGAGACCCTACATTTGAAGAATATAGAAAGCTCAAAAAGTGTTCAGAGGAGAGAAATCAGGATGGTGAAGATCCTTGAAGTCCTTAATATATGAAGATCTATTAAAGGAATTGGATGTGTTTACCCTGGGGAAAAGTCTAACGTGGACATGATTTTTGTGTTCAAGTATTTAAGGGTGATCATGTGGCAAAGAAATCAGATTTGTTCCATAAGTCTCTAGAAGGTAGGACCAAGAGCATTGGGTAGAAGTTGCTAATAGGTCAATTAAGTTTGACATTAGGGAAGAAAAACAAAACAAAACAAAAAACCTTCCCAGCCATTTGAACTATTAAAAAACGGAAAGTCTTGCTTAAGGAGATGATGAATTCCTCTTCCTGGGAAATTAGTTAGGATGATGTCATTATTTTTCACACATGTTATAATGTAGATTCTTTCATTGGCTTATTAAATTAGATGACCATTGAGAAGCTTTGCAACTGGCAAATATGATTTTAAAGTCAATGTTCTCCTAGACTTAAGAGAACTATTACACATACATGCAAATGTACATATATACATCCTTCCATTTATACAGACAAACTGTACTCTTACCTGGAATATTAGGCTTAATTTGGAACTAACTGGAGGATGTTTACAAACTGGATTGCATAATGCAAAAAAGGAGGGTGAAAATAAGTGAAAGTTTAGCAGAGATTGCCCTTAATTGGGATGTTTTGGGGAAAATGAAAATATTGAATATGGTAAATAGTAGAGTGAGAAAAGGGGAGTGAGACATAACTGTCTTCAACCATTTAATGGGCTTTTATATGGAAGAGGAACTTAGTTTTTTTTTTGACCCTCAGGGCAAATGTACAGATAATAAGACATAGGTTTGATATAATTTAAGACATAAAATTATATAGATTAAACTGTGGAATGACTACCCAAGGAAGTAATGGACACCATCTAAATGGAAGTGTTCAAGAAAAGACAGAATGTACATGAGTGAGGATAGTCTGGTAGCTCACTTTAGCTTAATTGGGAAGACTAAAGTTTTCAAAATGCTACCTACTATATTCTGTATGTTCAAGTTATTTAATAATAATCATAGAATATTTAAATAAGTTTTGTCAGAAAAAAGGACAGGAATGAAACAGTTATTTAGATGTAAGTTATGTATTCCTTAGGAGAAAAATAGGAATAAATTGAGCTGGAAATTTATTGCTCCTGATTTTAATAATAATCCTATTTTGGAAAAAAAATCAAAATGGGGGGGAGGGAGAAGTGTGATATGCCTTTAATACAATGTTTTATTTCAATTAAAGTAATTTTGAGTGACAGAATAACCTATGGATAGAAACTCAGATTCTTTTTTTTTGTTGTTGTTAGAACACTGGGGACAAATCAGTTCAATGAAATCACATGGTCTGGAACTCTTCTGCCTGAAAGGAGAAACAAATGCAATTGATGTTCAAATATTATTAGAAAAGGTAAAAACTGGCACTCGGGGTTAACAAATGAATTAGTTCATAGGATTTTCAGCTGCAAGGTAAATGAAATCATCTTCTCTATCTTTGTTTTATACAATCAAAAACTGATGCTTAGAAAATTTTAAGTGAGTTTTCCAAAATTACAAAGAGATTGTGAAAGTCAAAATTTCTGAGCAGAAAGGGATCATAGAGGCAATCCAGTCACATTAATTCCTAAAGAGAACTCTAAAGCTATGGGATTTTAAGTGACTTTGCCCAAATTCACAAAGATAATAGACAGACAATCATATAAAATATGGTCCTCTAAATCAAAGGATAGTCTTCTTTTCTTTTGGCTCTATCACACTGCCTATAACTGATTATGAATTTATAAACAATAATTTTCTACTCACCCATTTCTACTCTGCATGAAATAGAATTTCAACATTTGAAAGAGTTTATTGGGATTAATATCTGCTTAGATATGTTTAGTTCTTTAAAATAATTTTCTTTTGTTATTTCTTTTGTTTTATTCATTTGTTTTATATAGATATAGATCTATCATTCCTGGAACTTTATGTTAAGAAAAACTTTCCACATTTAGAAAGATTAATTTCCTCTTTAACTTAAATCTTTATTACATATTCCTGGAGAAAACAACTAACTCTCTGGCTAAACAACACCATCTGGTGGTAGATGCCCAGATAATTCATATAGTTAATCTTAAACAATATAAGTTTTAAAAAGCATATTCCAAAACATGTTTTTTAGCAACAATTAAAAAAGGATATTATTTTATAAGGAAGGTATATTGGAAAAGCATACAAACTGGTCACCTAGGAGCTTAATAAGAAACTAGAGGACTGTTTAAGCGTTCCATTTGATGTTCTTGAAATATCATGAAAAGGAAGGCCCTAACATATTGACTGGGTAACCAACCCAACAACAAATAATAAATGCAATGAACAAAAGTTGTCCAGGATGGGCAGTGATGGTTGATCTGTGCTTTGTAGAGTTGGAAGGATTATTTAAGTTGACAAGATAACAGATCCATTTAACTACCATAATAAACTTTAAAATGACTAAATTTCAAATAGTTGGAAAATGGCATAGGTCTAATGTCAAGTAGATTAGTGGCTAATCTGTTTCCAAAAATTAAGAAAACGATAGAGGCAACTTGGATAACTGGATAGAGTACTAGGTTTGTAGTTATAAAGTCTGGGTTTAAAAACTGTTTCTATACCTAGGAAAATTAGTAACCACTCTGGACCTCAGCTTATTTGGACTCAAGGAAATCAAAGATCCATTTTTGTTTTAAATTTGATAATAACCATAGCCCATTTATCCATGCATTAGTAGCATGTTATTATCTCATGTTTATTTATAACTAATAATAGTTTATATTTTATGTAGATTTATGTAGAACATGCAAGGTATGAGACACATTGCAAATAGTATTTCATTTGATCTTCAGAACAACTCCAAGAGCTATTATTATTCACATTTAACAAATGATGAAATTGAAAGCAATTTGAGGTTAAATGGCTTGGTTAGAGTCACACAGTTACAAAATGTCTGAGGCTGGATTTGTGCTTCTATTTTCCTGACTATAGGCCTTGTACTTTATTCAATGGTCCACCTAGAAGTCTGATCATCAGTCATGATATTGGGATCAGTATTGCAAGGGTCTGTGGTACAGTATGACTCAAATGAGATAATAGATGCAAACCACTATGAAAACCTTAAAGAGCTGAATAAGTGTGAGTTGTTGTTGGTACAGAGTGACCAGGCCTCCAGCATGGTACTACCTCTTTGCCTAAACCTTCTACTCCTGCTATCTTGCTGAACGTAAATAGTACTTATAGAAGGATTTTAGGGGGACCAGGGTTGCTGGTAATGTTTATTACCTAGTTTCTCTAGAAGACATATCGATAGATAGATAGATAAATAGATACACATAATTTTCCATTTAACTGCATTATTTACATTTTTGCAAGTACAATCAACAAAAACAAATAAAGGCTTGATATGACAGCTCAGTTATAAATCATTACAAACATAAGTATTTCACAATTAGTGCTTGTATACCTTTGACAGGGTCTAACTGCCTATAAAGATCATCAGATTCAGAATTAGAGAAAACCTTAATTTTGAAGTCCAACATCTTTCTTTTGCAATTAAAAAAAATACAGCTAGAGAAGTTACAGGTTCACTGATTAAGGATCTTTTGATAATTCTGCTCATCGCCCTTCCTTATTTTACCATACTGAGATCAGATGCAGAGAGATTAAGTAATATGTCCATTTTAAATAGCTACTATAGTTAGAAGCAGAGCTGGGATTAGAACTCAAGTCTTTTCAGTTCAAGGTAAACAATTTTTCTTACCTCAGGATAATTCATTCTCGCACAAAGATTATTTCCTTAAACATTTGCTCTGCCTATACCCACCCATGCCTACACTCGCCATCTTCTCTAGTACACTAATAATTCATCCTCCTCTTCCTATTATTTCAAGTGAATTTAATTTTTGGGGGGAGAGAGAAGATTAAGCATGAAAGGTGGGAACTACAGTGGGATTAGACCATATCCCATGTTGCTCTACGAAAGGTATAAATGCTTTCAAATATTTTACCCCAAAAAAGAACTACATCTTTTTACTGAGTTGACAAACTTGAATGAAGGTTTATGAGGACCAATTTTATGCTGCCTCCCAAATCAACAGTTTTTTTGTTAAATATTTTTTGTACACAGAGATTATTCTGAAGAATCTCATAATAGAACTTGTGCCCTTATTCTCACAGTACAATAGTCCTCAGACCTATAAATATAATCAATATACATTTCCCAAATAATATTAATTTCCACCTCAGAGAAAATGAATAAAATACATGAAGTATTCACAATTTTCCGAAACAATTGGTGAGCACCACTTTTGTAGGGATTCTTTTAGTTCCATAGAACCATACATCTATTCCATCATTTGTATTTCCACAGAATTTAAACAAACTTGGAAGTACAAATAGACAAATCTCCAACATTTAAGTGTCTCTTTTTACAATTTACACCAGAATTTCATATAGACCTTTAGCCTTATGATACTATTTGAAGTTCTAGGCTCCCTTAGAAAGAACATGAAGTTAGAAAAAGGTAATCTTTTACTCTTTGGAACCACACAAAATGAATAACATATGTTAATAGCAGAGTGCAAAATTTAGATAGTATGCTAGGATTTTTTTAATAAATTGCTTTTAGTCCCTTGATGCTCCTAATATGGGAACTTCACCTTATTTTTTTTGACTCTAAGAAAATGACTCTATCTAGGATTTTACCTTCTCTCTTGAAAAAAGGCCCAGTTCTAGAATCCTTGAGCTTTGGGTATCTTTTTTTTTAAAAATCCTCTCACCAATTACATTCTTTATGTTCATCCCATAACATTACAAGGCATCCTGTTCATCCTACAGGCATCTTTAATCACTGAGACCTAATCAGGATGTGTCCTTATTCATTTCAGTAAGGTACCAATGGAAATGTACACATAATTTATAGTGTAATTCTCTCAAAAGTGCCAAATTGAGGCTTACTTTCTTTCATACTGTTAAGTTTGTCAGGCAGCTGCTCTCATCACAGTTTACAAGCAAAAGCCTTCTTAATTAAAGATATTGGTTCTGGGAAAATTGTTGTGAATACAATATTGAACTAGTCAAAAGAATTGAGAAGATTATATATATATATATATATAATATATGTATATATATACATATCCTACATTTATATAAATAGGATCAGTGAGTGAATAGTATAAATTGAACTGAACTTTTTTTTGCTTTTTTTTAAATTAGAAGGAAGTATATTCCCATACAGCATTATTAAAGTGTCATATTTATGCCATGAAATGAATGCTTACATTTGGTGAATCCTATTGGTTTCCTTTTTTTTTTTGTTATCATTGCATTCGAAAGAAACCTTCTTATAATCAAAGAAAAGGAATTAACTATATTATCATACTTGTCAGTGTGAAATTCCAAAAGCAAAGGTGCATAGTAGGCTGCTATTAAATTGCAGATTCATCCAGTCTGGAGTAGGTTAACATTATTATGGATTAAAATTTAGCATTATTACCNTTTTTTTTTGAGTTATCATTGCATTCGAAAGAAACCTTCTTATAATCAAAGAAAAGGAATTAACTATATTATCATACTTGTCAGTGTGAAATTCCAAAAGCAAAGGTGCATAGTAGGCTGCTATTAAATTGCAGATTCATCCAGTCTGGAGTAGGTTAACATTATTATGGATTAAAATTTAGCATTATTACCTTGCCTTATTTTCTCCATTTGGAAGTGAGTCAAAGAACATTCAAGAGAGGAATGCTAAGCAGATTTAAATGGGATCTCAAAATAACATCTGAAGAATGACTTTGAATTTATTGCAAATGTACTGAAATAGAATAGTAAAAACACGTTTGAGTCATATAAAAGGAGGCAAATTGGTGGGTAACATTGAAACATGTGAGTGGAATGCCAAAAAATTCATCTGATAGCATGAGATTCTGAAAGCAGTTTTCTTTCTTGGATGTTAAAGACTGATTTTTTTTTAAATCCTCTACTTTTTCTTCATTAGAGCCTCCACCTCCAGAAAAGAAACCAAATCAATTGACAAATAAATGGAAGTCATCCAAATAAGTTGTAAGCTTCAGATCACTAAAGTACTCACCATACATAATCCTTTTGACAAGACTCCTCTATCTTTCATGTCTACGATTCTACAAATGATGGAGAATATACATTAAGAATGTTTACTGACACTATTGGCTTGATATTCTTTACCATCATCAGAAGGAAAACCATGATTCACTTTATGCCAGTACGTTTAGATGTTCAGGTCAATATATTGATGATGTACAAAGTGCTTTCTGTTATGTCTTCTTGTCTAGGAAATGCCTCTTAAGAACGCTACAGCAAAATCAAAATTACCTTATATGTTTTGTTAATATCTTTCAAATTGTTAGATGTCTTTCAAGCCAGGTAAAATAATGTGACTGAATTAGCTATATTATTCATGACATGTAATGTTGAGTCAGATTTTCCTGGTATCCAAGCTGTTCTTAGGCTAGGCTTATGAGTAATGTGGCAGAATCAAACCAATCAAAAGGATCATTTCTTATAGTACATTGCTCCAAATCCATAGAAAACTTTAATGGTAAAGTAGGTATCCCTTCTGGGTTTGCAGGCTGTTAATATAATGTATTGGATTGGAATTACCCCAATATTTCCAGTGATTCACTTCTATTGTTTTGTATGTGGACCTAGCCTTCACATAATTAGTTCACTAATTAGAAGCTCCATTACCTCCTTTCGGTCACTGGAATAGCCTTAAGTGCACTAAAGGAAGGTTACTAAATAATAAAAAGCACTACTACTCCAGTATTGAGAGAAATGTGAGCCATAAAAGAGTCTTTACACTCATCCTTATTGGCTTTAGTCATAAATTGAACTCCATTCTATTTTAGGTATCTATAGTTCCATGTTATTTTAGAACAATATAATTACCAAATACAAGTATGGATCTTAGATTTCTTCTCTTAAGGAGTGATGTAGACCTCAACCCACCTATCCTTACTCATCCCATTTGACTCTTGTCTATGTCCTCCCACAAACTTGCCACAGGAAGTCCATCCAACAGCCTGGGGATCTTCCTTGCTCTTTCTTTACCTTATGAATTTGACAGAGGTCACTGGCAGTCCACCTGTTCTCTTTCCTTCTCAACATATGCCTAGTTCACCTTCTCTTCCTATCATACAAATCCTAGATGATATCTTTTACTCTCATTCCTTTTTAGAGATTCTTTTCTATAATTCAATTTACTTGTACTCATCATACTCTGCTCCATTGCTCCACATATAATTTTATCTGTTCATAGATAGTTTCATTTCAGGAGTCATTTCTAAGTAGCTAAACAATTATTATATCAACATTTAAACAATAGGTCTTTACTTACAGAGGAAGTTTGTAATTAGTATAAGATCTTCACAGTATTGACCTCTTAGTTAACCTGGCTCTCTTCAAGTCTAAGTTAAAGTTTCATCTTCTTCAACAAGCCTTTCTTCTTCTTAGTTAATCATCACACCTTTCCACAGATACTACTTATATTTTTATTCTTTATGTAACATTTATACGTAAGTCTTATGTTTTCTCCTACATTCTGCTATGAACTTTTTGAGAGCCAGATTTTATCATTTTTTACCTGAATTTGTATATACTCAGGATTTAGCATAGTGACTCACTTCAGCTGACTGAAGCTAATCAACTTCTCTCTACTTCTATTTAACCATGGTCTCAATATATCTAAAATGATTATCCTACATATATTTATTGATGGACAAGCTACACAAGTTGTCTCTCTTTTCTTCAATTTCTATTGAAATCTAGGCAATAGACAGTTACCCTCCATATGATTTTCTGTTTAGATGGACAGTTCAAAATTTCTTTTCATGAATGTAGGTCACTTCTGGGAATCTCTGCAATATGTCAGGATTTGACACAATCAGCACAGTTTCATATGCAAACAGGACATCCATAGGAAATCCTTCCTTGACCTAGATTCCATTCTGGATCTACTCCAAAGCAGAAGTAAATACCTTTGGAGATCATGCATATCTAAAGTTTCATAGCTTAAATGTATATTTGTTTTTAATTTTTTTCATTAAAAGATAAAAGGTTTACTTCTATTCTTAATATCTTCCAATGAATCATTAATCATTTAATACATAAATGTGAAATATCTTTTTGAAAGGGACCATAAGATCATGTTTGTTATTGATGAAACAAATTTTATTTTCATAATCAACAAAATATAGAAGTGAAGAGCCTTTAACCAAAACTCAGCTCTGCTAACTACTATGCTTGGTCTTGGGCAAAGTCACATAAACTCACCAGCCCTAATTAGGTTCTTGTCTATAAAATGAAGGAGTTTGACTTTCTATGACCTTTAAGGTCTACTACCTTGATTTTATAATCTCATGACTTGCATAATATCATGTACTTACTAGAAGAAATGTGAATAAAGCTTTAGTGTTTCTAATGCCTCATCTTACTCATGATTGGAAATAACTTCTTTAAATAAAAGGGGGAAAACCAAATACAATGTAAAGGTAGATCACAATTCCAAAGCTTAATTTCAATGTAGCAATAGAAGCTGCTTACATGGAATAAAAATATTTCCTATATCCTATAGCTGAAATATAGCTGTAGAATAACTGTCTACTCATCTTTCAATCAATTTAGAGTGGCTACTTGTGACTTTTTGTGTCATTTTAGTGTTTCCTTAAATTAAAACTCTTATGCATTCAGATTTCTTAGGAGAAATTATTCTAAGTGGTGTTGTTTGTGAAAGAGTAACTCATCACCATAAACTTTAATGCAGTGAATGATATGTTAACAAGGGAAATCAAACTCCCATTGCCCCACTCAAATTTCTTAAAATGAGGAATACTTAGTTATTAGACTATACCTATCTTCCATTAAATTGTAAAAATGGAAGTTTCATAAAATTGTCCCTTTCATATTCATATCTATTTTCAAGAAGTGAGGAAATTACATTATAAAAAAAGGGATTTGAAGGGGAAAAGTTTACATTGTCTCAAAATGTTAGACTTAGCTAGAGACAGTAACTAGTGTTTCACTAAGGCTCTGTTTATGGTGAAGTTCAAGGAAAAAATGACTTGCCAAAATATATGATGGCATCTGACACGTTTTAAGAGATAAAACTACATTTTTGACATCTTCTCTATGGTATGTCTTTTAAAAGGGCTGTGTGCCCTCTTTTACTTTTAGATTTACATGCATTAGACCTGCTAGTGCAGAGCATGTGGGGGTAAATGGAGTAGTCATTATGTGATCCACAATAGCTACCTCAGTTTTAGTCTGTTTTGATTGAAAGAGAATGCTGGCTAGGACAACAGGGTGTCCAAATGCTGCATCTCAATGGGACTTGGAGTGTTTCAAACATAAGATGGAAATTGATTATCCCAGTGTAATCATGAGGTTAAATCCATGTTTTCTAAAGAGTCTTATTGTCCCAGGAGCATCAGGTGGCATGGCCTAAATGAAATAATTTCTTTTGAGGACAATGGTTGTGAGCATTTTCAAATGCACAAATAACCCTATGAATAATTCCATTATGTACTCAATATAATGTGGGATAAATTATTTTCTATATATTTTATCATATACCTTTCCAATTGATTTTCTGATATTTGGCAAAAACATCTTAGCAAATTATATGTTTTAAGGTCTTAAAAAAACAAAATGCATACATCTGGTATCTAAGCTTTTGAGGTACAATGCTAATTAAATGCACGCCAGGTGTTATTTTTCTATTCTCACAAGAATTATAAAAGTCAGAGATTCTATGGGCAAACATAGCTAAAATTGGTTCTTCAAATGTTCTGTTTCAGTAAATTATTTGTTCTCCTCAGTGGCAGAGACACCTGTTACAATTTTCATAGACAAGATAAACTACCCAGAGTCAAAACAATCACTTTCCTTGTTTTTCTTGGTCCTTCATTGAGAATAAAGCACAATAGAATTTCTGCTTTCGGGAATCCATAATCATGTATATACATATTTACACATATGTTTCAAAATATATATGTATATATCTATATGAGGAAGCCCAGTGCAAATCTATACACACACATATAAATAGAGGTATGTCTACTTACTTGCATTTCCATGTATGTGTATGTAACTCTCCTGGACTTCTTGGACTTCACTGAGGTGGCTGAATCAAAAATAGACAATAAGGATGTCTGAGAATTACATCCCACAATTGTGCCATTTGGGCAGGGGAATAAACAATACCACAATAAAAAGACCTGAGATTTTTCCAAGTAATTTCAGTTTAGAAAGAATTTCAACCCCGTAATCTGCTTTACCTCTTTCTATTTACTAATGGTAGATTTCCTAAGGCTTCAGGCCTTCTCCTAATCCATAGTTCTTTAATTCATTTCATCCCTTAGGATAGGCGTAATGGACCAGGCATTCTGGCAATGGACCTAGACTTGGCCATTATCCATCTTGAGCTTTGTTTTTCCCTTCCCTAGCTCATGATGATGTTGTTCTCACACCACTCATAATTGCTAGAATGGCATTTCTCAGAAGGCTGACCATAGCTGGTCCACTTTTCCAAGGGATAGTAAACTTTGTTGTTGCTTTCTGAATACACAAGTGTTCATGACTTTCAGATACTATCTGCTGATACTCTGGATTGAGCATTAACAATCATTAAACAAACATTTATTAAGCACCTGGCATGCAGGTGGTACCATATTGGGTAGTGAGGGAGTCATAAAAGAAAAATAAAAGTAATCATGTCCTTAAAATCTAAAACTTTGTATACCTTTTGACCCAGTAATAGCACTATTGGATTTATTTACTAAGATGATCAAAGAAAAGGGAAAATAAACTATATGTTCTAAAATATTTACCATAGCTATTTTTGTGGTGGTAAATGACTTGAAACTGAAGTAATGTCCATTAATTAGAGAATGGCTAGACAAGTTGTGGTACATGATTGGAATAGAATACTATCATGCCCTAAGAAATGTCAAAGATGAAATGAAGTAATGCAAAGTAAAATGAGAAGAACCAGGAGAACATTTTACTCAATATCAACAATAAAGTATGATGATCCTTTGTGAATGACAACTATCACCAACAAGGCAAGGACCCTAAACAACCTCAAGGGACTCATGATAAAAAGGGATATCCACCACCATAGAAGGAATAATGTCCAAATGCATATTGAAAAATACCATTTTTCACCATACTTCCTCCATGGACTTTTCTCTAGTGTGAGCAATGTATTGTATGATAATATCTGTACTACCTGCCTTCTTGAGGAGGATGGAAGGGTAGAAGGGAGAGAAGGAAAAAAATGAGACATAGATATTTAGACATAGCTAATATGAGAATTTATTTCACCTGTGTAAGCATGTTTATTATAATTTATTACATCTTTATAATCAGTAATATATTGTTACATATTATATTCTTATATATAAATAAATGGTAAAAAGTCCTCTCTGTTCTACTAACGGAGTTAATACCTACACATAAGAATATATGAAATACATATTTATGTGTATATATGTGCATACATATATATCTTAATCTAACTATATATCTAGAAATGTTTTAAGTAATGTGGGGTGAAGGAAGCTGGAGGTATCAGTAACAACCCAAATAGGTGGCGTTTGAACAAAGCTTTGAAAGAAACTAGGAATTTAGAGAAGGATGTCAGCAGGGAGAAGCTTCCAGACATATGGGAACAGGTTGTAGAAAGGCATAGATGAGGGAAATGGTAGGTTCTGATGCAATAGAATGTTTGTGGAACATCTAGAAGTCCAGTTTGGTGTAACCATTGAATGCATGAAAAGAATAACATTGATTAAACCCAGAAAGGTAGCATAGAGATAGAGTTTTCTAGAAATCCATGACTATTCTCGCTTTCATTGAAGCAATTAATTAGTATTCAGTTTTGTCTAGAATCAACATTCAAGAGAATAAGTCTTTGAAGATACAACTAGAGAATGAATATAAGGCACTTATCCAAAACCCACCCTGCACCTTTTGATTTGATTTGGAAATTAATTATTTGGCAAAACATGAATAAATGATCAACTGTTATTTAGTGAAACTCTCTACACTATTTTCAATATAGTCAGGTTTATTATTTTAAAAGCAGAATGTCATTTTCTACCATTGTATTTAGCCATTTCCAATCTCAGAGCTATCTCCTTAGTACCAGAAGTATCTGATAGTGTTTATGGTTGTTGAGAGAGAATTGTCACCTTCACAAAAGCCATTCGATTGTATAAACAACTTGGTTCTGGGAAACTTATTCCCAGTCAGCCAGATAAAAATATTGACAAGGCTAATTCTTTTGGGGGTTTTGGAAAAGAACAAGAAAAAGGGCATCATCTGGCTTACTTCCCCCACTAGAATTCTGGAGTTAATCAATAAAAGTATTTTGAGCAGAGCTTGTCCCATTACTATAGAGCTCAGAGAATCAATAAGAATAGGGACTTGTATTCCAGACCCTGGATACCTAATAAACCAGTTGTCCTAGACAGTGACATTCAATATTAATGACCTCACCTCCATGGAGCAGAGTACAGTTGGTGTAAGTCAAATTAACTTAAATGAATTAAAATGCCACCTCTATATTGGGAAAAGTTATCAAATCCATATTACCTCTGCTACTTGAAATGCAATGACCATGAACTGATTTATGATTCGTTCATGCAAGTCTCCAAAAGAAGAGGAAAAAAACAAAATCCCCTTCTCAGGTTGCAAATATTTTATATATGTTATCATAAGAATATTTGCTCCTTGTGGATGGCACAATGGGTAGACAGGTGGACCTGGAGTCATGAAAACTTTAGTTCAAGTTTAGCCTCAGGCACTATCTATGTAACTAGCAAATCACTTAATTTTTCTGCCTAAATTTCTGAATCTGTAAAATGAGAATAATAACAGATCCAAAATACAGGGTTGCCGTAAGGATGAAATACATAACAGGTAGAACATAATATGATGTTTCAAAATTTAAAGTACTATGTAAATATGTATTATTATTATTACTACTACTACTACTACCAACCACCTGTGTTATTGGAATTTTGGGGTCTCAACTAATTTCCTGTGAGCCCACTGGCTTCCTGTGGATGTTTAGCGGTCTTTGAACTACATTTCCCATGAGCTCACTGGTCCCCTGTATTAGGTGATAATGTAGACAGTTATGTAATGATGTAGATTGGAGGATAACATTAAGTGGCTGGACTTGCACTTCCTCTTTGCTATCTATCCACCATGGAGGCAGCAGACAAGGCATGGCACGTGGCTTCATTTTTCTAATAGCTACCAATAAATCTTTTAAAACCTTAATACTTTTAAAACTATCCTTTTATACTCATTTTATTTCTTACACACCAGAATTTTTTGGATTTGACTCCATCTGCATCATGCCCCCTCTTCTGCCTCTCAGGAATAGCTTATCACCAGAAAACATATTATCACTAAGATTGTATTAACTTTAGTACTCACAGCTCATCAACAAACTCATTTGCTATTAACCTTCTAATTGGAGAGGGTAGCAAAAGAACCCTCTTCCTTAGACCCCCATTTAAAGAGGACTGTGAAGCTCAGTCAGCTTTTATTTACCATCAGCTGCATTTATTGGATTCAACTCAATCATTATTATTTTCCTATAGTTTTTCAGCTTCTTTTTGTGCATTGTTTTCTCTGTTAAATTATAAGTAACTTGAAAGCTATTAAAATAGTATCTAGACTTAGTAGACTAGATACTCTAGATACATGGGTCAAGATAACAGTATGGGACCTTGTTTATTGATTAGCACAATGGATAACAGAGTCAGATAAAAAACTCAATCTTACTTTAATAAAAGTTATAAGTATTTAGAAGGTGATAGATAAACAGGAAACCCTAAAAAAACTAAGGGTACTAAGCTTTCACCCACTCCCGTCTAGACCTCATGATCTTCCTGGAAACCAGGCTACTCTATTTCTCCCTATTACTAAAAAAACCCAAATTTTCTATCTAAATAACTTATTTCCAATAACTTATAAATAATATATTTATCTTACATCTCTGTCTCCAAAACTTTCAAAGGACCAGCCAGAGCAAGTTGGTTGAGGCCAAGCCGAAACTCAGCCTAAGCTCTAGGTTTCCCACAGAGCCCAGAGAAGAAGATCTTCTGGTTTCTTCTCTGTCAGGAACTTCTCTCCAACCATAGCCAAATGATCAACAAACCCCAAGTCCTGCTTTTCTCAAAATGTCACAGGGTAAAACCAAGGACCTGGACCTCAGAGAAGATGCTGCTTCTGGGACCAGCTAAGCTCCCAGAGCAAGTGAGTCAGTCAGAAACAGCTCATATTCCCAGAGCTCTCAGTGACAGTTAAATTTTCAACTCCCACCTGAGAATTCCAATAGAACTCTACCAGACGCTTGGGCTCTAAACTCCAAAACTGGTCCTGAGACAACTTGGCAAAGTACTCAACCTATTAGAATCAATTACTTAATATTCCTAATAGGGTAGGTGATACTTTCCTTTATTTACATCCTTAGAATTTATCACAATGTCTGGAATTTAGTAAAAGTGTATTATACTGGATTGGATTGGATTGACTATTTTGAGTAGATATTTAATAGGTATTTTGTTCTTCCTTCCTTCCTTTCTTCCTGCCTCCCTCCCTTCCTTTCTTCCTCTCTTCTTCCTTTCCCCTTCTGTCCTTTCTTCCTTCCACCATGATTGCTTTAAAACCTTATGTATCTATTTACAACTTAATGCATTCACCTGTAACTTTTAGGGGTTTTAACTTTGATATAAAATTAATTGGTATATATGGTATATAGAGAGGGCTATATTTACAGAGGAATAAGAAAGACTTCTTCAATAGAGTTTCCAAGAAATATTATTTATTCCCATGTGCTAAATAGCACATCACAATAAAAACAATCTGCTTGTCATTGAAGGAAATATTTCGTTCTTCCCCCTTTTTCCTTGAATTGAGACACTAGTTTCATTCCTTATTTCAGAACTGGTTCACCATCCTAAAGGTAAAGTTTCATCTTCCCATATGTAGTTGCATAAAGTATGTTATTGCTAATCAGGTTAGAAATGAGATTACATGATCTGAAGACTTGAACAATATCACTAAGCCTACAACTCAAATCAGGATGATTGGGTTGTACTACTGTGTACTTCAGAATCATGTTTTCACCTACTATCTCATAATAATACTGAAGTTATCTTGGTTTTAGAAATGTTATGCACATAGAACATTATTTTTGATAGGTCCTTCAATGCTGAAAGAAACAGTTTGAATGATAGACTACATGTCTACTTTCTAAGTAGGAGCTTATGATTTTTGTCACTATATCAGTTATTGGGTCATGATTTTTTCAGTCCTATTGACTCAAGATTATTTATAAAATCACATACGACTATGAGTTATTTTTAAAGGAAGCCTCCACATCAAAAGAAATGTTGGTCCTTGAAATATTTAAACCTACATATTTTTATATTTCTTGGATTATTGTGTTGAGATAGAGAGAGACATACAGAAAGAGACATAGATAGACAGAAACATAGATACACACAGGAACAGAATGACAGAAAGAGAGACAGAGAGAGACAGAGAGAGACACAGAGACAGAGACAGGGAGAGAGACAGGGAGAGAGACAGACAGAGAGAGAGAGAGACAGAGACACAGAGAGAGAGACAGAGAGAGAGAGAGACAGAGAGAGAGAGAGAGAGAGAGAGAGAGGAGAAATGAGCATCCCAAAAGCTGCTCTATTACTTTCACAATGTCAGAAAATGCGTAAATTGAGTAGACTTCTTAAATTGGATTTATGAGATGATATTGACAAAATTTTAAGGACAGGTAGATATGAATGGATTGAGATGTGCATTGTGGCAGGGAACTTTCAGATCAATGAGATCACAGGTCAATTGAGCATTTGAGTATATATGGGAGGCAGTATTGCATAATGAATGGAAATATAGCTTTGAAGTTTCATATCTCACATCTTTCACATTTTATATCTAAGATCCCAGACAAGCCCCTTAACTACTCAGTTCTCTTGGCAGCTCCCTAAAATGTTACATAGCAGAGAAAGGGCTTATGCACATTAGTAGAATTTTAACTTCATCAGTGAAATCCCAGGTTCAGGAACTTTCCTTATTAATATTTGTGTAAAGAGGTGTATCCAAGAGTTAGATAGAAGTTAGAGTCAAGAAGATGGAAGGTCAAAATGTTATACTGACTATGTGATCCCGGGCAAGTCATTGTTTCTCAGTGGTTTTGGCAGCTATCTAAGACTATATGTAGCAAAAAAATGCAATGATTTGCTTTGGTTGGGGGAACTTCCACACAAGAAAATCCCTATACCATTGAGGTCAAAGATCAGGAAAACCAGAAATATATAAACATATATATATATATATATATATATATATATATATATATATATATCCACATAGGGAAAAATCACTTTGATCCAAGAAAGGTATAATTTAGCTTTCTCTTCTAATATTCACATGCTATTTGGCCAAGGGCAAATCTCAACCTTTATAAGCTTTGGGTTCCTTATCTGAAAAATAGATCCAAAATAACTTCTTGTAGCTACCTCATGAAGTTGTTGGGTAATTAAATGCAGTAAGAAAAGTGCTTTATAAACCATTAAACTCTAGATAAATGTCAATGATCCTTATAATATATTTCTCTCTTTTAATTTTACTGAATGATTCTTCTGAGGTTATCTTTGCATATTAAAATTAAAAATTATATTCCATAATAAAGAAAATACAGAAGTAGATTACAAACTGGTGATTAATTTTATTTACTTTCAGTTACTAAATAATATTTTAACTAATAAACAATTTACACAAATCTTTCAAGTGATATTTTCCCATTATAATTAAGCTTGTTGATTTCCAAACAAATGCAATTATACTTTCAGTGTATTTTTAAAAAATGATACATGCCTACTGAATCATTTCTTTAACAATTCATACTTTAACAGCTATCGTATTCACTCTTTAAAGTCAGTCTTCCATTAAAACAAACAAGGACAGAGCCCAAAACATCATTTTTCTATTTTATGAAAATATTTAATGGGAAGCAAAAACTTCAAATTATACAAAAAAAGTAAAAAAAAAACTTGTCATAAATGAATAGTTTTCAATGATAAGTCAATATGTTATCATACTGTGTGATTTGTAGAGACTTCAGTCTTATAGAAAACCTTAATAAAGCCCTTTGTTTATCAGTTCCTCTATAATAGCTATTGTTTAATTTCTCTAAAATGCTACTAAATTTTCAAAATTCAGCCTGTTAGATTGTCAGTATTAGAATATTTTAAATTTTGAAATACATAGTTTTACTATAGTTTTGAAATAATATATATACATATATTTGTATAAGTATACATATATGTAAAGTCTAAATACAATCCATGTTTTTAGAAAATTATTATTTGGCAAGCACTGTGTTGCTGTAATAGTTATTTAACATCTCTGAGTTAACTTATTCTTACCTGTCAAAAGAAGGGTACCAATTAAGAGAACAAATTTTGACCTAATATAAAGAATAAGATCTTAACAATGAGACCAGTCTAAAAGTAGAATGAATTGCCCTATGAAATAGTGTCAAGGATGTTGTTGAACTGATTGATCCATCAGGAAGGTTTGAACTACATGTCCTGTAAGCTCTTTGATATCTCTAAAATTTTGTTTATGATTTTATATTATCTATATGATCTTTTGGGATTCTGAAATTTTCTAACTTCTTGTTGGTAAGGAAGTAGAAAATCTTTACTCTTTTTTTTGTGATGGATAAATATAAGTAGCATTTGAGAGCCATTTCACTATTACTATACAAATATATACACCTATGTATTAATATTATTATTATTATTATAAAAGGACTTTTACATGCTTGCTTAAATCTTCCAATTCATTTAGTTCCCTCTCCAGAAACTCTGCCCCTTAGACCAATAAGCTAATAGTGCTATATCATCCTTATGTCCTAGCAATTTGTCTACTAAATTCTTTAAATACCAATAGAAGTGGAGGAATGAGATGATTACAGCAATTGCAGTCAGTACAAAAGCAAAAATCCTATGTATTTCTAGCTTCAACATTGGCAGGAATCATATATTTCTATGATTTCTATTCTGGGGAATGCTCTGGAAGAGGAGGGAGGAGGGAAGGACTTCCAGTGGAGAACTGAGAGAGGGAGGAGGAGAACATCTCAGCTCAAATCCAGTCGTGGGGGCTTCCTGAGGATCTTTCTTTGGACATTGAAACCCTGATTCCCTAGTCAAAGGCATCCCATCGCTTCTCACCTATAAAGACTTCAACCAATGAGACAGCTAAGTTTTAAGACTCAATTTTGGGAGCTATCTGTTAGGCTCCTTCCCCCATTACCCAACCTTGCTGGGAGATCCTTTCCGGTCTAACTTAACAATTATAGGAAAGGATAGAAATAGAAACAGAAGGAGAAGAGGCGAGGGGAGACGCTTAGGAGTGGGAACCCCAAATGTTTCCACCCAAGTGATGGACCCCATAGAAATAGAGAAGAAGGCACCCCAAAATCCCTCTGCTTTTCACTCCTTTCCCCAATCCTTGAATTGTGATTAATAAAAGCCATTCATTAGTCAGATAGCATTCCGAAGTGCCTGAGAGATATGGGGGAGAGGAATCACAGCTTGGTCTGGATGCCTCCATCTTGGAGCCAGACCACCCGCTGTGAAGTTGACTGACCTTGGAAGAGGCTTGTATGAACCCCACTCTCATTGAGAATAAGATTGGGGTCCCCCATATCTCCTCTTATAGGGAAGTCTTGTCCCTGTATGTCCCTGAAACGCCTGTGGGCCAGCACAACCATCCAGGTCACTCAGTTTTGGGGTGACACCCTCTCAAAATCTCAGCAGTGTATATTAGGCACGAGGGGAGAGCTAGAAGAGAGTCTCTCCCCATAGACTTTCTCTATCTCCCTTCTGTCATTAACATTGGTTACTGGCTCTGATGATTCTTATAGTGTATGTATATATGTATGCCCACATCCATATATGATATACATATGCACGCATACATGTATAATCCCATTTTCTTGATGGAATTGTTAATTAAGTTATTTCTTTTTGAAAAATTCCAATTGTTGACAACAATTGTGTGTTTGATTTTTGTTTGATGTTTGTTTTACAAAGCATATTCCAAATAATAGTAAAATATGTATCTGGAATTGGATAGTATCTTAAATTCTCCCTTTCCTAGATGAGGAACCTGGAGCTCTGTGAGATCACATGCTTTGCTCAGTCTCCTATGTACTGCCTAATTAAAATGATATTTAAACTCATCTCTTATACCTCCAATTTAAATATTCTTTCCATTTCAACATTCTGAGGGGAAATGTCCCTGAATATTATGACTATAAAAATTAAAAATGTTTACTTCATAAATCCTATTTTAAGAAATATTAAACTTTCCCATCTGTTACCCATTTAGCCCATATTTTCCTCCTGACATCCTCCAATGGTACTGGTTTTGTTTCTCTTGGTAGTCTGTTCCTTTACCATTTATGAATACTCAATTTTTAAGAAGAAAAGTTAAAATTGTATTTTTCTTGATTAGTAAGTATATGTTAATGACAAATTGTATGAGTCTGTGTAAAAATCCAAATTTCTATTATCTCTTCATATCACAAAAGATGCCTTTTCAGTAGAACAATGAGACCAATTTAAGAGCATGATATCCTCATGTTATACAGATTTTAACTTTACATTCTGAATCCTAAAGGTGGAAGTTATTATGGTTTACTTTTTATTATACTTAATGCTTAATAACTATGACCAGAAAAGGCACTATTATAAATTCTCACATTCCAACAGTATGTCCTTTGCAAGACTTCTTCAAGACCTACTTGATAAAGACTTTCCATGTGTCTGTTATCCTTTTAAGGACATTGTGAGTCTTAGATATATCTCTTATCAGTAATGTGAAATTGCTCACAAAGGACTTAAAATACCTTTTGTTTCATTATTTTTATGTTGGACAAGGTGGTATTTCCTGCATTTAATGGGAAGTGTTGCTGAGGGCAAAGTGTTGAGAAACAGGGAGGGAGGGTGAGAAAGTGATTTTCTCTTATTAATACAGTGATTACTTTTCCCCCTTCAAATTACAATAACCATTTGTAGGTACAAGGTGTAATTACTCACGGGAAGAAGCCACTGTTCATGGAAATTTGAAATAGATTATTTAAGCATTTAACACTGAAATTAATATGTTCAAGGCTAAAATTTTCCTCAATGCACTAATTGCTAGTTGACATCTATTTTAAGAAAAGGAGATACTTTGACTTTTTGTCTAGTTAGGTGAAGTTCCATGACTCTTTTTTATTCAATTTTTAAGGACTTGTGACTTAATTAGTAAAATTGTTCTCTTACCTAATTCAGATCACAACCTTTTCATGTCCTGGGTTGACAGCCTGAAGAGAAATGCTGTGGCTCAGATACTGGTCTAGTGATGAGCCACAGTCTCCCCTGCCAACCTAGGCCTAATTCTTTTGGTAAGAAATTATGGAAACATCAGTTTCACAAGAGGCAGGATTTTAGGGACACAAGTTATAGTAATGTGAGTATTTTATTGTTGCTTCCATCACTTTTATATTTCTTTTTAACTATGAGGACTTGAGAATGGAATCCAGTAGAACTTTTATCATTTATTGAACACCTTCTATAAGATATACTTTTCTATGTTCAGTAATAAATAATCTTAAATAAAAAAAAGGAAAAGCAATTGAGCTATTCATTAATTTAGATTTTGTTTACCTTTCTATGCTCATTGTTTCAATAATCAGTTATTTCATTCATTCACACTTTCATTCATATATCTTTCCTAAGTCAGAGATTAAAATATATAGATGACTAAAATGTAATAAGCCTGGCACTCTAGAGAGAAATGTAAGGAGCTGAAAGGCATTGATAATAGTAAAATGTGTTTTTATTTGTTTTTGTTAGGATTTATGATCTTGCTTATGTACAAATGTGATTTGCCACAAGGAAAACCAGTCTTGGAGATCTTAAGACTAAATGCAAAATTTCTCAAATTTTGAAAATCATATCAGCTTTTTCTGTCTCTCCTTATTAGAAAACCAAAAGAATCCCAGTGAATTCCTTATGCTATAGTGCAGAAACCCCCATGCCTTCCATGATGAATTTGACTTACCAAGGAAGTTTTGCGTGAAAGGATCTACGTACTTAATAACAAAAGGAGAGAGGCTCTTTGTGAAATGTCAACCCAGAACATTTGCTTTCCTAAGGGAAAGCAGAAAATAGGAGAAAGGAGATTTAAGATAGAAGACAGAGGGAGACTTGAGAAACGTATTCTAAGGACTTCTGCTTTCATGTAGAAAAACATCAGAAACTATATTAGAAGGTTACTTTAATTATTCCATAACAGTGCTAACAAAAATATAATTTTAGATGGAATTTTCCAAAATTAAATTTGGTAAATATACTTAAAAAACATTTTGGGGGGCATCTGGAGGGCTCAGTGGATTGAGAGGCAGGCCTAGAAATGGGACATCCTGGGTTCAAATCTGGCCAAGACATTTCCTGGCTGGATGACCCTGAGCAAGCCACTTTATCCCCATTACCTAGCCCTTACCACTCTTCTGCATTGGAACCAATATACAGTATTGATTCTAAGACAGAAAGTAAGGGTTTTAAATTTAACAAACAAAACAAAACATTTTGAACGTACCACACTAAATGCACTTCGATAACCACAGTTAATTGAAGTCATCCTAAGTTTATACTATCCTTTCTTATGCATTTCATAGCAATCTACTGATTTCCCTGGTATTTAATCCTTACTCTTGCCTTTATTCTCAGTGATATCTACAACATATTATTTTTTATCAAGGACATGAAGGAGATAGATGGAGAATCAGGAGGATATTTGTTCAAACTCTAATTGACTGTGTGACCTTGGGCAATTCATCCTTTTTACCTGTTTCCTTTTCTATAAAACAAACATAATAGTAACACCTGCTCTGCAAAGTCTTTGTAAGTCTCAAATAGGATAGTATATGTAGAATATTCTATAGATTTGAAAGAAATATATGCTAGCTACTAATTTTTAACCTTTCTTGACTTTGTAATTTGAATGGGTATATGGGACTTTCATATCTAATAATCTACTTCATTGAATAATAAAATTTAGTCTTATTTTGCCATCATTTAAAACTCTTATCCTAAGATTTTGATTCTTTCTGACCAATGTCTTATCTATCAATGTCTATCTTTTTTTCCAAAGCTCCTAAATATACTTTTATCCTCATAATAAGTTCATCTTCCATAATTCTACTCTATTGATCCATCACTCTTCGTCTTAATCAACTTGCTTAAGTTTTCACCCTAAACTCATGGTTGTGGACTCTGACTCCAATATTATACACACAGTTACAATTAAATTATCCTGTACTTAAATTTTATTCATTTAAGAATTGCTTATTGATAAATCTGAGAAGGTGTCTCTGTATGAAGCCACATATATGTTTATGTATATATACCTGGGAACACAAATGTTGTTGGTCACAGACAATTCAAGCCAGATTTTAACTGTGGCAGCCTAGCCATATTTTTTTACTGGTAGTAAGTTATAACTATCTTATTCCTGCTAGATGTTTGTATGTATATTTAAATACATGTATATACACAAATTCATGTATTTGTATCTATAGATATCTATTTCTATATATGTATATATATATATAAAGGAAGAGAGAAATTGTACAAGAGGCATTGTACAAAACTTTTGAGGATAAATAGGCAAAAATAAAATATAAGACTTTATTTTTATATATAATATCTTTTACTATATATGATATATTTTAAATCATTTTATTATTAGCACTTTTCAATAGATATTTTTAATTAAGGGTTTATTTCTCTGTGGGTTAGAATACGTGGTCAATGAAGTACTTTCCAGTTCTAGAATTTAGTAATTTTATATTTACCAAAGTCTCCATAATACTTATTGTTTTTGTTATGACATTGGCAAAGAGTAGACTTGAAGGGCATGAAGTTAGGACATGGCTATAGTTCCAGTATGGACACTGGTAAAAAAAAATAGTTTCCTTCAAATTGACACAAAGGATTCACCCTTCCAACCCTTGCTTTCCACATTCCCAAAGATGAATCATAGGAAGTACATACAGCTGCTGGGTCTTTACATCTCTTATTCAGTTCATATTCTTGACATATCCTGAGGCAGTGCTAAATATCAGCATGTAAGAGAGAATTCTTAACATGTGCTCATGAAGGAGCTTTGGATCTGGCAGTATAAGGAACAAAGAAGCAAAAGCTAGGTAAAGAAAGTAGGTTAGTTCAGCATGTATTCATGCTCACAAACAACTTGCTAATGAAAGAATGTCCCTGGTTGATTCAAATTGGTTGTTTTTTTTTTTGGTTGAAAGTGGTGCTAGAACTTTGATCACACGTTAAAATATATAGAGGGGACACAATGGAGTAAGGTTATTGCGCCCTTTTCCTACACTTAGTGAATATTCTTTATTTTACATTTTTATTTTTTACTAATTACATGTAATAGCAAATTTTCACACAAGTTTTCCTAAGTTATATGATAGAATTCATCTCCCTCCCTCCCTTCTCCAACCTGGTACTGGCAGGCAATTCGATCTGGGTTATATATGTATTATGTAAAGGTGGAACTTTACTGCTGTGCAGCAGAACCCCAAGAAAGCAGGGTCAGTTGAAGATTGTTGGAACCAGGAGTATAAAAGGGGGACCCCCCAAGAAAGATGAGTGAGTTTTGGGGAGATGGAAGGAGAAGGAGGTGAAAACCGGCAACTCCTGGATCAAGACTACTCAAAGCCTTGTTGTCCCAGGCCAATGGTTCCTATCACCATTTTTGGATTCCTGCCAAGACTGACTCTGCTGTATTACAATAGCTGAGAGATTTAGAGACTCATTTGAGAGCCTGACTCTCTACAACAGATTTCATCAGCTGTCTCCTTTCAATAATCCCTCTATTGATCAATAATTTACCTTGGGAAAGTTAGGAACAAGGATTTTAGTGGGGAGAGGAAGAGAAACTCAGTTTGGGATAANCAGTTTTGGGGTGACACCCCCTCAAAATCTCAGCAGTGTATATTAGGCACGAGGGGAGAGCTAGAAGAGAGTCTTTCCCCATAGACTTTCTCTATCTCCCTTCTGTCATTAACATTGGTTACTGGCTCTGATGATTCTTATAGTGTATGTATATATGTATGCCCACATCCATATATGATATACATATGCACGCATATATGTATAATCCCATTTTCTTGATGGAATTGTTAATTAAGTTATTTCTTTTTGAAAAATTCCAATTGTTGACAACAATTGTGTGTTTGATTTTTGTTTGATGTTTGTTTTACAAAGCATATTCCAAATAATAGTAAAATATGTATCTGGAATTGGATAGTATCTTAGAAGAAAAGTTAAAATTGTATTTTTCTTGATTAGTAAGTATATGTTAATGACAAATTGTATGAGTCTGTGTAAAAATCCAAATTTCTATTATCTCTTCATATCACAAAAGATGCCTTTTCAGTAGAACAATGAGATCAATTTAAGAGCATGATATCCTCATGTTATACAGATTTTAACTTTACATTCTGAATCCTAAAGGTGGAAGTTATTATGGTTTACTTTTTATTATACTTAATGCTTAATAACTATGACCAGAAAAGGCACTATTATAAATTCTCACATTCCAACAGTATGTCCTTTTCAAGACTTCTTCAAGACCTACTTGATAAAGACTTTCCATGTGTCTGTTATCCTTTTAAGGACATTGTGAGTCTTAGATACATCTCTTATCAGGAATGTGAAATTGCTCAACAAAGGACTTAAAATACCTTTTGTTTCATTATTTTTATGTTGGACAAGGTGGTATTTCCTGCATTTAATGGGAAGTGTTGCTGAGGGCAAAGTGTTGAGAAACAGGGAGGGAGGGTGAGAAAGTGATTTTCTCTTATTAATACAGTGATTACTTTTCCCCCTTCAAATTACAATAACCATTTGTAGGTACAAGGTGTAATTACTCACGGGAAGAAGCCACTGTTCATGGAAATTTGAAATAGATTATTTAAGCATTTAACACTGAAATTAATATGTTCAAGGCTAAAATTTTCCTCAATGCACTAATTGCTAGTTGACATCTATTTTAAGAAAAGGAGATACTTTGACTTTTTGTCTAGTTAGGTGAAGTTCCATGACTCTTTTTTATTCAATTTTTAAGGACTTGTGACTTAATTAGTAAAATTGTTCTCTTACCTAATTCAGATCACAACCTTTTCATGTCCTGGGTTGACAGCCTGAAGAGAAATGCTGTGGCTCAGATACTGGTCTAGTGATTAGCCACAGTCTCCCCTGCCAACCTAGGCCTAATTCTTTTGGTAAGAAATTATGGAAACTTCAGTTTCACAAGAGGCAGGATTTTAGGGACACAAGTTATAGTAATGTGAGTATTTTATTGTTGCTTCCATCACTTTTATATTTCTTTTTAACTATGAGGACTTGAGAATGGAATCCAGTAGAACTTTTATCATTTATTGAACACCTTCTATAAGATATACTTTTCTATGTTCAGTAATAAATAATCTTAAATAAAAAAAGGAAAAGCAATTGAGCTATTCATTAATTTAGATTTTGTTTACCTTTCTATGCTCATTGTTTCAATAATCAGTTATTTCATTCATTCACACTTTCATTCATATATCTTTCCTAAGTCAGAGATTAAAATATATAGATGACTAAAATGTAATAAGCCTAGCACTCTAGAGAGAAATGTAAGGAGCTGAAAGGCATTGATAATAGTAAAATGTGTTTTTATTTGTTTTTGTTAGGATTTATGATCTTGCTTATGTACAAATGTGATTTGCCACAAGGAAAACCAGTCTTGGAGATCTTAAGACTAAATGCAAAATTTCTCAAATTTTGAAAATCATATCAGCTTTTTCTGTCTCTCCTTATTAGAAAACCAAAAGAATCCCAGTGAATTCCTTATGCTATAGTGCAGAAACACCCATGCCTTCCACGATGAATTTGACTTACCAAGGAAGTTTTGCGTGAAAGGATCTACGTACTTAATAACAAAAGGAGAGAGGCTCTTTGTGAAATGTCAACCCAGAACATTTGCTTTCCTAAGGGAAAGCAGAAAATAGGAGAAAGGAGATTTAAGATAGAAGACAGAGGGAGACTTGAGAAACGTATTCTAAGGACTTCTGCTTTCATGTAGGAAAACATCAGAAACTATATTAGAAGGTTACTTTAATTATTCCATAACAGTGCTAACAAAATATAATTTTAGATGGAATTTTCCAAAATTAAATTTGGTAAATATACTTAAAAAACATTTTGGGGGGCATCTGGAGGGCTCAGTGGATTGAGAGGCAGGCCTAGAAATGGGACATCCTGGGTTCAAATCTGGCCAAGACATTTCCTGGCTGGATGACCCTGAGCAAGCCACTTTATCCCCATTACCTAGCCCTTACCACTCTTCTGCATTGGAACCAATATACAGTATTGATTCTAAGGGTTTTAAATTTAACAAACAAAACAAAACATTTTGAATGTACCACACTAAATGCACTTCGATAACCACAGTTAATTGAAGTCATCCTAAGTTTATGCTATCCTTTCTTATGCATTTCATAGCAATCTACTGATTTCCCTGGTATTTAATCCTTACTCTTGCCTTTATTCTCAGTGATATCTACAACATATTATTTTTTATCAGGACATGAAGGAGATAGATGGAGAATCAGGAGGATATTTGTTCAAACTCTAATTGACTGTGTGACCTTGGGCAATTCATCCTTTTTACCTGTTTCCTTTTCTATAAAACAAACATAATAGTAACACCTGCTCTGCAAAGTCTTTGTAAGTCTCAAATAGGATAGTATATGTAAAATATTCTATAGATTTGAAAGAAATATATGCTAGCTACTAATTTTTAACCTTTCTTGACTTTGTAACTTGAATGGGTATATGGGACTTTCGTATCTAATAATCTACTTCATTGAATAATAAAATTTAGCCTTATTTTACCATCATTTAAAACTCTTATCCTAAGATTTTGATTCTTTCTGACCAATGTCTTATCTATCAATGTCTATCTTTTTTTCCAAAGCTCCTAAATATACTTTTATCCTCATAATAAGTTCATCTTCCATAATTCTACTCTATTGATCCATCACTCTTCGTCTTAATCAACTTGCTTAAGTTTTCACCCTAAACTCATGGTTGTGGACTCTGACTCCAATATTATACACACAGTTACAATTAAATTATCCTGTACTTAAATTTTATTCATTTAAGAATTGCTTATTGATAAATCTGAGAAGGTGTCTCTGTATGAAGCCACATATATGTTTATGCATATATACCTGGGAACACAAATGTTGTTGGTCACAGACAATTCAAGCCAGATTTTAACTGTGGCAGCCTAGCCATTTTTTTTTACTGGTAGTAAGTTATAACTATCTTATTCCTGCTAGATGTTTGTATGTATATTTAAATACATGTATATACACAAATTCATGTATTTGTATCTATAGATATCTATTTCTATATATGTATATATATATATAAAGGAAGAGAGAAATTGTACAAGAGGCATTGTACAAAACTTTTGAGGATAAATAGGCAAAAATAAAATATAAGACTTTATTTTTATATATAATATCTTTTACCATATATGATATATTTTAAATCATTTTATTATTAGCACTTTTCAATAGATATTTTTAATTAAGGGTTTATTTTCTCTGTGGGTTAGAATACATGGTCAATGAAGTACTTTCCAGTTCTAGAATTTAGTAATTTTATATTTACCAAAGTCTCCATAATACTTATTGTTTTTGTTATGACATTGGCAAAGAGTAGACTTGAAGGGCATGAAGTTAGGACATGGCTATAGTTCCAGTATGGACACTGGTAAAAAAAAATAGTTTCCTTCAAATTGACACAAAGGATTCACCCTTCCAACCCTTGCTTTCCACATTCCCAAAGATGAATCATAGGAAGTACATACAGCTGCTGGGTCTTTACATCTCTTATTCAGTTCATATTCTTGACATATCCTGAGGCAGTGCTAAATATCAGCATGTAAGAGAGAATTCTTAACATGTGCTCATGAAGGAGCTTTGGATCTGGCAGTATAAGGAACAAAGAAGCAACAGCTAGGTAAAGAAAGTAGGTTAGTTCAGCATGTATTCATGCTCACAAACAACTTGCTAATGAAAGAATGTCCCTGGTTGATTCAAATTGGTTGTTTTTTTTTGGTTGAAAGTGGTGCTAGAACTTTGATCACACGTTAAAATATATAGAGGGGACACAATGGAGTAAGGTTATTGCTCCCTTTTCCTACACTTAGTGAATATTCTTTATTTTACATTTTTATTTTTTACTAATTACATGTAATAGCAAATTTTCACACAAGTTTTCCTAAGTTATATGATAGAATTCATCTCCCTCCCTCCCTTCTCCAACCTGGTACTGGCAGGCAATTCGATCTGGGTTATATATGTATTATGTAAAGGTGGAACTTTACTGCTGTGCAGCGGAACCCCAAGAAAGCAGGGTCAGTTGAAGATTGTTGGAACCAGGAGTATAAAAGGGGGACCCCCCAAGAAAGATGAGTGAGTTTTGGGGAGATGGAAGGAGAAGGAGGTGAAAACCAGCAACTCCTGGATCAAGACTACTCAAAGCCTTGTTGTCCCAGGCCAATGGTTCCTATCACCGTTTTTGGATTCCTGCCAAGACTGACTCTGCTGTATTACAATAGCTGAGAGATTTAGAGACTCATTTGAGAGCCTGACTCTCTACAACAGATTTCATCAGCTGTCTCCTTTCAATAATCCCTCTATTGATCAATAATTTACCTTGGGAAAGTTAGGAACAAGGATTTTAGTGGGGAGAGGAAGAGAAACTCAGTTTGGGATAATTTGCCCTAACTGAGCCAGGGACTCCTTAGGCTTCAATGGATAAATCATTAGTTTTCTCCTATACCCTCTTCCCTTCATTGCACATCCCTTCCCTCTGGTCAACCCTATCATTAAAGACATGTTATAAAGTCAGATAGCTTTTGGTCCATCTAGAAAAGTAATCAAGGAAGTGAACAAGTATGCTGTCTTACCTGAGAAGGATACTCAATATTGCCAACTGAATTTTAGTTGAAACAGGGAGGTGCTTTGGGGGGATGTTTGTCTGGCTAATAATGGCTGGGAACATCACAGACTGAAAAGAGATACAACCTTCAACAGGGAAATACATCCTCTTTCTACTACAAGGCAGCAAGAGTGAATCCACTTCCTCTTTTTAGGGAAAACATCAACTAAATACCCCCAAAGTAATCAGGCTGCTTCAGTGGTGACTAGAGAGGGAATTCCACTCTGATCTTTTCTCTCTCTGACCCACCCCCACTGAAGCAGCTGCTTTTTTACAATTATCATGCAAAACATTCCTTCATATTATTCAGTTTTGAAAGTGAGTAATCTTATAAGACCAAAAACCCCAAACATAAATTCAAATAAACAATTGAATAAGTATCTACTTTTATCTGCATTCTGACTCCAACAGTTGTTTCTTTATCAGGGAATATTCTTAGTCAGGCTCTAGCCTCCACCAGGGCAGAATTGGTTCCCCACCAGAGAGGGTTCTGGTAGACTTTTGAAATGCTAATTAGGTAACTTTAAAGAGGCTGTGACAAAAAAATGGAATTATTATTACTGCTGTGCCAAGTGCCCCAGGAATAAATGAGTAAAAGGTCAACACATCTTACCAAACATATCTACTCTATCCCATGCCTACAATGATCATTCTCAGCATATGATCTTGTATCGTTCTTTATTGATAGCCAGGTCATCCAAATTTGACTCCTCCACTATACTTCTGTATTATCACAAATATCCTCATGGTATTCAGTCAGTTATTAAACATTTATTAAGTGTCCATTATATGTCAGGCACTTTATGTAGTGCCTGGAGATACAAAAGGAAGCACAGATAAAACCTGACTCAAAGAGCTTACAATCAATGGGCGCAAAAACATGCACTCTTAATATACACATAGCAAGGTATTAGAAAGTATAAATAGGAAATACTTATGAGAGGAAAGACACTAGGATTAATAGGGATTGGAAAAGGATTCCTGTATATGGTAGTATTTTAGTGGAATTTAAAGGAAGCCACAGAAGTCAATAGGTAAAGATAAGGAGACAGAACATTCCGGGCATCAGGAACACCCAGGGAAAATGCCCAGAGCAATAGATGGAGTGTCTTGTTTGAGTAATAGCAAAGATGACAGTGCCACTGAACTGAATAATAAGTGTTACAGAGTAAGGAGTAAAAATGCTGAAGATTTAGGAGGGAGCTAGCTTATTAAGATCTGTGCACACAGAACAGATTTTATTTTTGATGTTGGAAGTGATCGGGAGCCATTGGAGTTTGTGAGATAGAGGGAGGAGGATGACATGCTTAGACTTGTACTTTAGGAAAATTACTTTGTGAGTTTATAAGAGGATGGATTGGAGTTAGGACTAACAAGGTAGGCAGACTTACCTGGTGGCTATTGCAATAATCCAGGTATGAGCTGATTAGAGCCTGTATACAAGCTCTGGTTGTGTCAGAAGGAAAAAAAGATGCAATCTAGAGATGATGCAAAGATATAATTGACAGGTGTTGGCAACATATTGAATATGCAGGATGAGAGACAGGGAGAAGTCGAGATTGCCATCTAGATTGGAATCCTGAGGGACTAGAGGGATGATGTTGTGCTCCACAATAATGGGAAACTTGGAATAAGAGGGTTTAGGGGGGAAAGACAATGAGTTTAATCAAGAAAATGTTGACAATAATATGTCTAGTGGACATTCAGTTCAAGGCTTCTGAAAGGCAGCTGGAGATATGCTATTGAAGACCAAAAGAGAGGTTGAAACAAGCTAGATCAATTTGGAAAGCATCAGTATAGATGTGATAATTAAATCCATGGGAGCTGAGTGAAGTGATATAGAAAGAGAAGAGGGCCAAGGAAAAATTCTATTGAACACCATATAAGCATTTTTTTCATTTTTCTCCAAAAATTGATTAATTATTCCATCTTATGCATTGTCCTATATCTTTCCATCTGCTCTATCACAATTCCCTATTCATTATTTCTTCCCTCTACAATAAAGGCAATAATATAATGTAATAGGAAGAAGGATGGATTTGGGGTCTGAAGAATTTGACTTTGAATCTTGTCTCAAGATACTTACTATCTGACAACAGACAAATTGCATGTTTTCTTTCAGACCCACTTTCAGTACTTGTAAAATAAGGATATTAAGGACATATTTTAAGAATAAAATGAGAAAATGTTTCTAATGTACCTTGAAAACTTAAAAAGTGCTATATTAGTATTTTCTATTGTTGTTTTCAAATTACCCATCCCTAACACTGAGTCCTTCTTCACAACAATTTGGAAATAAGTCTTGATCAATGACATATGTTAAAACCAATAGAAATACACATCAGCCATGGAGTGGGAATTCAGGGGGTGAAGGGGAAAGTAAGAGCATGAATTATGTAACCATGTTAACTTTTCTAAAAAATTAATATTAATAAATGTTTAAAAAAACAAAAATCTCTTTGTCTTTAGGTCTCTGTGTTTCTAAAAGCTAATCAAAATAAAAAACAAACAAACAATAGAATTATTATTTGTTCTGCCACCCTCAAGCAAACCTTTCTTTTTCTTCAATGCCTATTTCCACAAATATTTGATACTTATTGATAGTCATGATTCTCTGTTCAATCTATCTTATGCATTTGGAATTTGTCATTCGCCCAACTGTAAATGAATTTTGTAATTATGAGTGATATCTCCATTGTCTAATGGAATGATCTGTTCTTATTATTCATCTCTTTGACCTGTTTTAAACTTTGGTCTTCATGACCATCTATTCCTTTCAATTCTATTTCTTTTCACCTTTTATTTTTTTAATAATAATTTTTATTTTTTAGAAAAGTTATCATGGTTACATGATTCATATTCTTACTTTTCCTTTAACAACCCCCCCACTTCTTCCCCACCCCCCATAGCCGATGCACATTTCCCCTGGTTTTAACATGTGTCATCAATCAAGACTTATTTCCAAATTGTTGATAGTTGCATTGGTGTGGTAGTTTTGGGTCTACATCCCCAATCATGTCCACCTCAACTCATGTGTTCAAGCAGTTGCTCTTCTTCTGTGTTTCCACTCCTGTAGTTCTTCCTCTGAATGTGGGTAGTGTTCTTTTCCATAAATCTCTCAGAATTGTCCTGGGTCATTGCATTGCTTCTAGTACAGAAGTCCATTACATTCTATTTTACCACAGTGTATTGGTCTCTGTGTACAATGTTCTTTTGGCTCTGCTCCTTTCACTCTGCATCAATTTCTGGAGGTCTTTCCATTTCACATGGAATTCCTCCAATTTATTATTCCATTTAGCGCAATAATATTCCATCACCAGCATATACCACAGTTTGTTCAGCCATTCCCCCAAATAAGGGCATACCCTCATTTTCCAGATTTTTGCCACCACTAAAAGTTCGGCTATAAATATTTTTGTGCAAGTCTGTTTATCTATGATCTCTTTGGGGTACAATCCCAGCAATGATATGGCTGGATCAAAGGACAGGCATTCTTTTATAGCCCTTTGAGCATAGTTCCAAATTGCCAGCCAGAATGGTTGGATCAGTTCACAACTCCACCAGCAATGCATTAATGTCCCAATTTTGCCACATCCACTCCAACATTCATTACTCTCAACTACTATCATTTAGCCAATCTGCTAGGTGTGAGGTGCTACCTCAGAGATGTTTTCATTTGCATTTCTTTAATTATTAGATATTTAGACCACTTTATCATGTGCTTATTGATAGTTTTCATTACTTTATGTGAAAATTTCCTATTCATGTCCCTTGCCCATTTATCAATTGGGGAATTGCTTGATTTTTTTATACAATTGATTTAACTCCTTGTATATTTGAGTAATCAGACCCCTGTCAGAGTTTTTTGTTATCAAGATTTTTTCCCAATTTGTTGTTTCCCTTCTGATTTTGGTTGCATTGTTTTTGTTTGTATAAAAGCTTTTTAATTTAGTATAATAAATCATCCCATTCACATTCAGAGTTATAATTATCAGTTGTGTATTCCCCAATATTTTGGTATCCTCTCTTAGTTCCACCCCTTCTTCTTACACTATTTCCTTTTAAAGCAGTGATTTGTTATAAAACAGTAACCCTTGTCCCCTCCCTTAATTTACTATCCTTTCTAACCCCTCCCTTGTTATTCTCTTGTTTTTATTTTTAAGGCCGAAGGAATTCCCTCTCCCTTCTCTTCCCCTCCCTTTTTTGACCTCCCCACTACTCTGCTCCCCTTGGTTTATCCCTTCTGACTTTCTCAGTAGTGTTAGATAGAGTTCTATACCTCAATGGATATAGCCACTCTTCCCTCTCAGAGTTAATTCCACTGAGAGTAAGGTTTAAATATTACCTCTTAATGCTCTCTTCTTCTCCTTCTTATAATAGGATTCATCCCCTCCCCTTCCCATGCCCCCTTTGTGTGTAAGAGAATATCCTATTTTTCTTATTCATTCCAGTTTCTCTTGGTGTTCTCTACTATTCATCCCCCTCTTTCCCAACCACCCCCTTATCATCTTAGACCATTTAGTACTCCAACCTCTCTCTGTGAATAATTCTTCTAATTACTATAATAGTGGATACTATAATAGTGAATAGAGTTCACTGCAGAGAATTACACATAACAATTCTCCATGTAAGAATACAAATAATTAGATCTTATTGAAGCCCTTAAAGAGGCAAATTAAAAAAAATAAGAGTTGGGGGCAGCTGGGTAGCGCAGTGGATTGAGAGCCAGGCCTAGAGACGGGAGGTCCTAGGTTCAAATCTGGCCTCAGACACTTCCCAGCTGTGTGACCTTGGGCAAGTCACTTGACCCCCATTGCCTACCCTTACCACTCTTCCACCAAGGAACTAATACACAGAAGTTAAGGGTTTAAAAATATATAAAAAAAATAAGAGTTTTCTTTCTTTCCCCTCTGTTTCTTATTTACTTTTCATGTTTCTCTTGGTTTTTGTGGTTGGATATCGAACTTTACATTTAGTTCTGGTCTTTTCTGTGCAAATACTTGTAAATCTTCTATCTTGTTGAATGTCCATACTTTCCCCTGGAAGGATATAGTCAGTTTTGATGGGTAGGTGATCCTTGGTTGTTGACCCAGTTCTCTTGTCTTTCTGAATATCATATTCCAAGCCTTGTGGTCTTGTAGTGTAGAGGCTGCCAGATCCTGTGTGATCCTGATTGGTGCTCCTTGATAAATGATTTGTCTCTTTCTGGCTTCTTGTAAAATTTTTTCTTTTACTTGGGAGCTCTTGAATTTGGCTATTATATTCCTGGGGGTTGTCTTTTCAGGGTTTAGTGTAGAGGACATATCTATGGATCCTTTTAATGTCTATATTGCCATCTTGTAGAACTTCAGGGCAATTTTGCTGAATAATTTCCTTTAGTATGGAGTCCAAACTTCTATTATTTTCTGCTTTTTCAGGAAGACCAATGATTCTCAAATTATCTCTTCTAGACCTGTTTTCTTGATCTGTCAGTTTCTCATGTTTCCTTCTGTTTTATCAGTCTTTTGACTTTGCTTTATTTGTTCTTGATGTCTTGAGAGATCATTGGCTTCTACTTGCCCAATTCTTGTCTTTAGAGATTGGTTTTCTGCTATATTATTTTGATTACCCTTTTTGTTTTGGTCTATCCTGTTTTCCAGCTGTTTGATTTTGGCCTCCAATTTGCTTATAAATTCTTTTGTTTTGGGGGCATCTTTTTCTAATTGCCCAATTCTAACCTTTAGGGATTGGTTTTCGACTATAATCTTTTGATTTTCCTTTTGAATCTGGTCTATTTGGTTCTTCAAGTCTTCCATCTGGTCCTTTCTGGTCTTCAATTTGATTATCTATTGAATTTATTTCTGAGCCTCACTTTCTAATTGCAAAATTCTGCCTTTTAAACTGTTATTTTCTTGCCAGTTCTCTTCCATCTTTCTCATAATCTCAGATTTGAACTCTTCAATAGCTTGTGACCAGTTTTCATTTTTGGGGAAGGTTGGATATGATTACTTGTTTGTTCTTCTCTGTTGTTTGTTCTGTTGTCTGGATTTTTTCTGTGTAAAAGTTGTCAATTGTTAAAGATTTCTTCTTGACCTTTCTCTTCTGGGGTTCTTGTCTCTGCCTTGCTGTTGTGAGCCACTTGCCCTCTCAGCTTTATCCTCACACCCAGGGTCTGTCTGCTCTCTTTAGGCTCCTGAGGTCTCAGGTCTAGTTGTTCTCAGGGACAAGCCTCCTGGTGGTCTCCTTGCTGGTTCCTCTGCCCAAAGCCCCTTTAACAGTCTCAGGGAGCTGCTTCCACAGTCATACACCCCTCTGCACTGGATCCCCCCCCACAGTCCGCTCCTGCTCTCAGATTCCATGTCTGTAGCTGTAATCATGCCTGAGCTCAGGGTCTGTGTTCAAAGTCCATGTGTTCTTTAGCCTCCTTGGGTCTTAAGTCTTGCTGCTTTCAGGAACAGTTCCTGGTGACCCCAGGTAGCTGCAAAGGACTTAATGGGTGCCCCAAATTTGCTCTAAATCTTTTGCTCTGGCTTTGGCCCTATAGGTGGTGTGTATGTGGGGGAGGGGTTGCTCAGCTCGCGTTTTAGTGAGAGCTATTTGTTATATTGAAACTCTGGGAGCAGAGAGTCTCACCATTGATTGACAGGTGAAGACCTTTAGACATCAGAATTTTCCCAGAGGCGATGAGGACAGGAGAGAAAGCAGTTGGCCAGGGGGGTATAAATACCCTGGCAGCCATGGCTTTTGGTTCTTTCCCTTTCCTGTGGACCTGGGATCTGTAGACCCTGGTCTATTGGGATCTGAGGCTTGCTTAGTTCAACCTTGCAAGAACTCCTGTCTTGTACCTCATTGACATTGCTAACCTGTATCCAGACCCTGAATCCTCCTATTCTTCTGTCCCCTAGATATTTAGGAATTCAATCCATCTTTAGATATGTAGGTGTCCTGGGGCTTGGGAGGGATTTGGGAAGTGGGCAGGAGAAGAAAAAGAGGGTGGAAAAGGGGTGGTTCCTGAAGAATGTAAAGGCATACCATCTAGCAGTAAGAAGAACCTTAAAGACATCAAACAGCAGCTTACTTGCTCTGGTTTGGCTGTGGCCAGGCTGAGCCAGAGGAGCTAATAACAAGCCAGAATCACTTACCTGCCTACAGTAGTCAGTAATAGCACAAAATATTTCTTGCAATTTCCCTTTCTCCTTTATTTGCTAGCTGTGTCAGCATGGCCAATTCACTTAGCTACTCTATTCTTCAGTTTACTCATCTATAAAATGATAATTTTATCAGGATAGACTAACTCGAGAGGCATTGGTTCATAATAGATAGGGCTGATTTAGGATTAAGAAAACTTGGATCAGGTTCTTCTTTTGATTTGTACTTTCTATGTGTCTTAACTTCTAAGGTCTTCAGGAAACTTCTGAAATATAATTTGTAGAGCAGTTTGTAATCTGCATTGGTAGAGGGGAATTTCTTCTTCTGGAGTAACCTTCATTAGTGAAATTAACACTCTCTTAAAAACAAAATGCTTAGCTCTTATAGTAAAGTTTTATGATTTCAAATGAAATAAAGTAAATATAGATTATGCTTTTCAACTATGAAATATATAAATGTTTTTATTTGTTGTTATTTATGTTTGCATCCAGAAACAATTTTCTCTCTTTGAACTTTAATATTAGATTTTAGATGTTTTATCACCTTTTTAAATTTAAATTTATATTTTATAGTTTTAGAGATATTTGATCTCCATCACTTTACTATTTAGCCCCTTAAAAGAAGATATCATGACTTTTATCTTTGCAAATCTTCAGCACACCCCATTGTGCCGTAGAGAATTAATAATTTTTTTTTACAATTTGGATTTGTGAGTAACTATCAATCTATCATTTATCTCTATATACCTATATCTAAAAGTTTTCATTATGTCTTTGCTGTACTTTATTTTTCAAATTAATGAAATAATCACATGTCACAATGATACAAGTTCAATGATTGTATGCAGGATATTTACATTATAATATAAAGTAGTTAGAGTAAAATAGCATCATTTCAAAAATAAATAAATACAATAGTCCCAATGAAATAAAATTGGGAAAAATGAATAGGAATTGGGGGAAATCAAGTGTTTTATATATATCTACATTCAAGGAATGCTTTTATCTGGAAAGAATTTCAAAAATTAAGTAAAATGATTTTATAGATACAGAAAAGTCTCACGGGGGCTAAAATACTAAATTATTCACTAAATTCAAAAGAATGGTAAATATTTAAACATTTGATTAATAATCATTGCCCAGGTTTTATATATGTCTATAAGAGAATTTTTCATAAGATAAGATATGAGATCCTGAAAAACATGATTCATTTTTATCATTATCCTACCACTATTGTGACTATTCCATGATCATCAACATTATCCTCAGTGTCAGTTATTCCCAAGTAGAATGATCAGTACCAGGAGGTATGCTAATTTTCTTAGCCCATGAAGATACCATTTACATACTGAAAGTCGTTTGTTAATGGCACCTTAGTTACCCAGAAGAACACACAGCTTCTAAGCATATCTCAGTTACTCCCAAGGAATAAGTCATATACCACAGAGACTTGATGATTGCAGTTGTTATTTTAATTTTATTACTATCAATAATGGCATTTCTGGAAACCGAGTATTAAACAAACCAACAAAGCTACGAGTACAAAAGAATATATACTGTTCAGAGACCTCTAAAGTACTTATGCATAATTAAGAAACTTGGAAATTCAGTTGAATTCCAATCATTTATTTTGTTAATAAACTGACTAGCCTAATCATTTGAATGTGCTCATTTAAAATATAATGAAATATATTTATAACAACAAATTCATCAGCAAATGCATTTTCATCTTCTTCAAAGAAATGCTTTATAATAAATCTGTTTTTCTATTTCTTTGAAAAATAGTATTTCCATATTTTTCTGATTTTACATAATAGCTATTATTTTGAGTTATTAACATGCTAATATTTCTAGGCAGAAAGAAAGGTTTATAAACAACATGCAAGTGTGTGTTTAATAAATATTTAAAGAACTTTTATTATTATTATTATATATAATGAGTCTACAGTACAATGTACTAGTATTTCAAGACAAAACTTTTCACCCCTTGATGATAGAACATTAATAATATTTGGGCCATTCGTTATAGAAATATTATACGAATAAACAAATGCTATTTTATCAAGTTCAGTACATAGAATAAAAAAGATATTATTATATCTATAATTTAATGTAAATAAACAAATGACTTTGTTTCTGTTATTTAAAGTGACAAAATCTGAGGAAGCATTAATATATCTTTATGGAAAGTGCCTGAGTGTAGTGTTTTATTGTTTTTTACTACTTAAATGTTTGGATTATAAGTTCAATTACTTACCCTTCTATAGTTGAAAATAATTACTTAAGAAGCTATAAGACAAAATGTAATCTAGACTATTGTATGGGTACCTAAGATCACAATTTATTATGAAATAATAAGAGTATAGATAATAACATAGTAAATAATTTTAAACAACAAAGTGTGAATTATGCAGTTCTTGTAATTCTAAAGTACATGCAAATCTATTTTATTTTCCTTATTTTCCTTAGTATAATTCCTTAGGGTAATTGGTTAAGTATTAAAGTATAGCATAAAAACATAAGTAATTGAAATCCAAACTGGAACATTGACTATGAAGTAATGATCTATTTTTGTCTAAAGAAATCCACAGAATTCACTCATGAGAGAATTATTAATACTTGAGATATTTCAGTATACCTGGAATATGAAGATCAGTATCCATTCAGATGGTAAACTGTTTAAAGATCAAATAGACTATTAAAAAATGAAGAATAGATTAGGTTCTATGCTATAAAGGGGTGAAACAGCTCTCACTAAAATGCGAGCAGAGGAAAGAAGGAGAGAGTAATGAATGTTGGAGGGGATGTGGCAAAATTGGGACATTGATGCATTGCTGGTGGAGTTGTGAACTGATCCAACCATTCTGGCTGGCAATTTGGAACTATGCTCAAAGGGCTATAAAAGAATACCTGCCCTTTGATCCAGCCATACCATTGTTGGGTTTGTACCCCAAAGAAAACATAGATAAACAGACTTGTATGAAAATATTTATAGCTGTGCTTTTTGTGGTGGCAAAAAACTGGAAAAGGAGGGTATGTCCTTCAGTTAGGGAATGGCTGAACAAATGGTGGTATATGCTGGTGATGGAATACTATTGTGCTCAAAGGAATAATAAACTAGAGGAATTCCAGGTGAACTGGAAAGACCTCCAGGAAATGATGCAGAGGAAAAGGAGCAGAGCCAGAAGAACATTGTACACAGAGACTGATATACTATGATAAAATCGAATGCATAGCTCAGTGGAGTGAGAGTCAGGCCTAGAGACAGGAGGTCCTAGGTTCAAACCTGGCCTCAGCCACTTCCTAGCTGTGTGACCCTGGGCAAGTCACTTGACCCCCATTGCCCACCCTTACCAATCTTCCAGCTATGAGACAATACACCAAAGCACAAGGGTAAAAAAGAAAAAAATCGAATGCAATGGCCTTCTGTACTAGCAGCAATGCAATGACACAGGACAGCTCTGAGGGATTTATGGTAAAGAATGCTACCCACATTCAGAGGAAGAACTGCAGGAGAGGAAACATATAAGAAAAACAATTGCTTGAACACATGGGTTGAGGTAGACATGATTGGGGATATAGACTCGAAACTACCACACCAATGCAACTAACAACAATTTGGAAATAGGTCTTGGTCAATGACACATATTAAAACCAGGGGAAATGTACATCGGCCATGGGTGGGGGAGTGCGGGGGGTGAAGGGGAAAGTAGGAGCATGAATCATGTAACCATGTTAAAAATGAATATTAATAAATGTTTAAAAAAATAAAAAATTAAGAATAGTATATTTATTTATATTATTTTCCATACCCGATCCTCTAGGTTTGTTACAATTTTTGTTGTTTAATTCAATTCAATTAACTAGACATTTATTTATTAAACCTATTACCAATGTTATCAAAATGATAATAGGATAGGTTAATGAAAAATAAAATATTTCTCCATTTTATTCATACTTTCATATTATAAAGTAGATCTGTTTAATAGATAGATAAGATGAATGGCAGCTTGATCTAAAAGATAGAGATATGGCCTTAGATTCATGAAAACTGGGTTCAAAACATGGCTCTATTATATACTAACCACTAAATCATATGCTATCCAGTTAATCTCTATACCTTAGACTAGCAGTGTCAAATTCAAATAGAAACAAGGGATCAATAATATTACTTGATATTCCCTGTGGCCTTATATTGACTTAGTTTTAAGGGTAATATTATCCATGTTGAACTGTATTCCTATTTATTTTGTTAAATATTTCTTAATTACATTTTAATCAGCTTCAGGTTAGACTCTGTAGTTTTGCAAATCAAATGACTCCCTCTGGGTTACCTGTTTGAGAGAATTGCCATAGACAACTCACTGAGAATATAAGTTATAGGATAGAGTCTAGATGATAGTGTAGAGGAAGCACTCAAGCCAAACTCTCCCAAAATTCTTCTCCAAATTATTTAAAAATAATGCATCAAATGGAATTCTGGACTAATTGATCCAATAAAAGGTCAGAGTTAGACATTTTTACAATGGGGAATCTAAATGGAATAGTGGATAGATTGCTAGGCCTGGAGTGAGAAATACTCCTGTTCTTGAGTTCAGATTCAGCCTCAGACAGTTACTGGCTGTGTGATTCTGTCTCTTAAGCATATTTGCTTAGTTTCCACATATGCAAAAAGCTGAAAAAGCTGAAGAAGGAAATGACAATTCATCCTTGTATCTTTCCCAAGAAAAACCCAAATAAGGTATCGGTAAATTAGACAAAACTGAACAACTGCTATAATATAGTGACAATAAGGAGACATTTTCCCAGTGCAACACAACTTAGGAAACCAAAAAGAGAGATCTGTGATATGGAGTAACATTAGTCCTGAGTCCACATGGATACAATTCCAATGAGAGTTCTAAGAATAACCCCATAGTATAAGAACAGCAACAGCAAATTTTAGAGTTCTGAAGTCAGAGATGGTAAGGGAATCAGTCAACTAGTCTGAAGACCTTTCACTGGACCTTTGTGCTAGTATACTAGGCACAGGACCAGAGTTTTTGGCAATTCCACTGAAAATATCCACTTCTGAGTTACAATTCAAGAAAAATGGGAAGCACTTTGGGTCATATAGGAGCAAAGAGCCCTAAGGTATAGTATCTCTTTCAATCCTAAGGGAGGAAGGTCTCTGGGGAAAAGTATGATTTCTGGTTCCATGAAAGTTGGGGCTTTGAAGTACAATAGCACTTGAGATTGTTAGAGATCATTGAACTTTCCTGGGTAAGGTTAGAGCCCAATTCAGGAGATGAGAGACCATATCTCTTCTCTGATATCACCTCTTTAGAAGTACCCAAACCATCCAAATTCTCAGAACTAGCTCCGAGTAAGGCAGTGTGAAGAAAGAAAGAAAAAAAGTGACACTTGTGACAATGTCCTGACCCTTAGCTTCAGGAAGAGAGACTTACTTAAGAATAAAGTTTAAAGCCAACACAAATTCAAAAGAAGATAATGTCAAAATAGCTACAAGCAAATCTTCAGTACAAAAAAGAATCATTTGTATGCAAAACCAGAAGGAAATTCTGGAAGAATTAAAAATGATTTCCAAACTTGAATGAGAGGGATGGAGGAAAAATCATATAAAGAAATGAGAGCAAGGGAATAAAATTATGAAAAGACACATCTTGATAAAAGAGGCACAAAAATACTGAAGAAAACAAAATCTTGAAAATAAAAATTGTCTAAATGTTAAAAAGAATTTCAAAACATCACTAATAAAAATTCCTTAAAGAGCAAAACTGGCCAAACTGGAGGGGGGGGTGGAAAGGGAATGTAGAAAAGTTCAATGAGGAAAGTAATCCATTAAATATTATAATTAAGCAAATGGAAACTAATGTTTCCACAAGACATCTCAGAACAATGAAATTAAATTAAAAAAAATAAAAATAGAAGGAACTGTTAAATATCTCAAGAGAAAAACAGTTGATATGGAAAATAGATAAATGACAGATACTTTAACAATTTTTTTGACTACCTGAAAGCCATGATCAAAAAAAGAGTCTTCACATTACACTTCAAAATATTTTTATTATTTTATTTTTTTGAAAAATTTTCCATGGTTACATTATCCATGTTCTTTCTCCCTCCTCCAAATACTCCCCCACCTGTAGCTGACATGCATTTCCACTGGGTTTTACATATTTCTTTGATCAAGACCTATTTTCATATTATTGATATTTATACTGGGGTGGTCATTTAGAGTCTACATCCTAAATCATATCCCCATCAACCCATGTGTTGAAACAGTTGTTTTTCTTCTGTGTTTCTGTTATGATGATAATAACAGATAATTTGGAGAAGCCAATAAATGTGTCAGGGCCAGTAAACCTTCAAGTCACAGACACTGATTGACAGCCTTCAATGAGAAAGGAGGGGGTTAGACACTCCTTGATCTCAAACCCTTCCCCCCAAAGAGTTGATTTTTCATTTGGAAAATGTAGATTCTTCTAGTAAGTTTCTGTTATGGCTGAACCCCAATGATATTCCCTTTCTTTAATTTATATTCCTCACAGGTCTGATAGAGGAATAAGTAGAAGCTAGTTATCTAACTCTTGAGGACTGAGATAAATGATCTTCTTAAAACTGGAAGCTGACAGGATTCAAACTATATGACCAGACTTGAGTTGTGAGTATTCCCCACATAATTTCCAGGCACAGATATTGTTGGTAAACTTATATTAAGAAGGAAGGGAAAGCTAGAGGGGTTTATGAAGGTTTTTGGATAAGGAAAAGTGACCCTGATCTGTTAGGTTGAAGCTGCCCTTCCCCCCAACAGGAGGGGGTGAAGGCACCTAACTGAACTGTCTCTTCTCAGATAATTTATATATCTAATTCACTAAATCACTAAATAATTATTATACTAATAATGATAAGAATTAATTCTAACAAACAGGCTAACCCTTGAGTAGAAACCACACTGGTTTATGCCATAATGGCCACTCAGGTGAACCCCAAAGTCATGAGCTGTAAGCAGAGTGTCTGCTCACCTCAACCCCCACAAAGTAACTGCCAACTCTTCTCAACTGCCCCCTAACCCAAAGTTCTCCAGGGGGGGGTCCCCTGGAATTCTGGGTGAGGCTGTCCCTGTATCTTTGCAGGGATTCCATGCATCTATCTCTACATAACATTCTATTCCCACAGTTCTTCTTCTGAATGTGAATACCATTCTTTCTCATAAGTGTGATAATTGTGGTCTAGAGTGGGGGCATAACTGCTTTTGCAGAATTTCTACCAAGAATCTTGGAAGAGCTTTTGTTGGACCTGGGGACTCGTGGAGGGAACCAGGGTCCAGCTGAGCTCCTTCTTGAGATTGAAACCTAGCCTAGATTTGGAGTTTCTTTTGAGATTTGTTAATTTAGCTAAATCCTTTGAGTCTCCCTACCCTACCTTATTTTCTACCTTCATTCCCCTTACCTGAATGTCTGAGAAGAGTGACTAGGAGAGTGAATCAGAGCATTAGTTCAAATCTGTGAGAGTTTAGTCCTACCCTTGCAGCAAGTTATCTATTGAGGTTTTGTATCCAACATCCTAATCCCTTTTGATTTCAAAATCACATTGAGAGCTGAGTAAAGGCAGGTCCTTTCTCAGTCTCACATTCCTGCTTCCCTTCCCCCACCTGAGGTTTCTCTAAGCAGCTGTTAGGGCTTCCTTGATCATTTACCCTGTCAATCTATTCTAGAAGACAATAAACCCCTTTTGTGTTTAAACAAGACCTTTGGCTACTTCATTAGTTGATTAGTAAGAAAGGGAGGAAGAGGAAAAGAGAAACAACATACTTTCTGGATTTGAGGGAAGCTGAGGGTATCCATTTTGAAGGAAGTGTAACTTCAATACAAGTCCCTTCCTGTGAAACTGACTAAAGCCTGTAGTCAATTTCAATGTGTCTTGGCTGATTCTAACTTGGCTGTATAGTATCCTTTACTTGAAGGGATCAGTCTATTTCCCTTCAGTATTTTGTCTTCAACCTAAATCCCAGTCTGTATTTCCCTACTGCTGTTTGCCTGCTTAGATTAATTCATCCTCTCCCTGGCAACCCTTGTTACTTCAATGTTATACTCCCTAAACTCAGACATTCCCTTATTTCTCCTACCACCTCAACTACCATCCTTCATCATTGAACCTTCCTCATCCAATATATTGCCTTAACTTCTCTACTACCTTGTCTATTCCCTTGATTACTTCCAGTCTTGGGTTCTTTGCCTTGTCTTATTCCCTGATCCTACCAGTTATTACCCTAATTTGAGCCTCATATTACATCCTACCTAATCCCATATTACACTCTCCTAATCCCCATATTACATCTTTCCAAGTCCCCTATTACATAATTAAGATTAAGTCTACACTGCCCATCTTTTGATTTAATCACCAAAAGTGAGAACACCTCTAATTCTGGGAGGACCGTAACCCATGTGTGCTAGAGTGGGTGAAGAATCAGAATCAACTGACTGACCCCTAGGCAGTACTATGAGAATTGTCTATTGTGATTGGACATGCAAATTAGAAGGGAGGAACAGGAAGTGACACATAAGTGAGCCCTTAAAAGGAGAAGGTCCTTATTCAGCTGGGATCTTCAGTGGAAGAGAGCTTCTAGCAAAGGACCTTTTCTAGTTCATGGAGGAATGTTGGAATGCTGAGACCCTGGTGAGACTGCTTTAAATATCTTCTTTGAATTGTCAGGTGGGTAAGTTAGACTGATTCTCTTTCTCTTCCCTTGGCGTTTCTGGAGGCTCTATCCTCAGGGAGGCCTCTCTTGCCTCTAATTGTAAAAGGCCTTGTGGCTAGAAGCCTTGTTTAGTTAAACTCTGTGCCCCTCGGCTGGGACCTTTAAATTCTTACCTGGTCCAGGCCAGAGTTTCTGTCTCTCAATTTCCCTACCTTCAACCTTCCTAATTATAAATAAACTTCTATAAAAGTCAATTTTGACTTGAGATTATTCTTAATTGAGAATTGATAATAGTTCAATCCTCTGGCAAACATCTTTTAATATATTGAACCCATAAAACCCCTTTCCCCCTTACATAAGTCCCTAAAATAGTTCTGGATATTGTTTTGCTGCTTGTAGAGAAGTTCATTACATTCGATTTTCGATTTTACTCTCTGTGTATAATGTTCTCCTGGTTCTGCTCCTTTCACTCATCAATTCCTGGAGGTAATTCCAGTTCATATGGAATTCTTCCAGTTCATTATTCCTTTGAGCACAATAGAACATCACAATTGAACATCACCAGGAGATACCAAAATTGTTCAGCCATTCCCCAGTTGAAGGGAATACCCTTGTTATCTAGTTTTTTGCCACTACAAAGAATGAGGCTATAAATTTATTTGTGCATGTCTTTTTCCTTATGATCTCTTTGGGGTATAAACCCAGCAGTGGTATGGCTGGATCAAAGTGCAAATAGTCTTTTAGTGCCCTTTTGGCATAGTTCCAAATTTCCATTCAGAATTGTTGGATCAAATTCATAACTCCACCACAAATGCATTAATGTCCTAATTTAGCCACATGCCCTCCAGCAATTATTATATACCCATCCACACTGAAATAAAAAACAAAGCTCTTGAAGGGGAAAGAAAACCAAATCTAACAATAGAACATAGCTGGGGGATCCTCCTGCTAGACTCAGCTCAAGAGGTACGCCAAAAAAAACTTCAAATCTTGAACTCTTGGGTTTGAGGGTAAGGAAGAAGGAAGATCCCAGGACCCCTCCCCCATGTGGTATATTGAGTCTCCACAGGCTCCTGGAATTCTCTGATTGGGCAAACACACTAGTCCAGAGAGAGGTCCTTGCTGGCACAGCTGTGCCAGGCTCAGGGTGGTGAACACAGGTGTCAGGGAGGTGGCTGGAGGAGAAACGCATAGAGGGCAACCTAGAAGCAGGGAAAAACGCTCTATCTTGCCCCCCTCCACTTCTCTAGAGATTTTGGTCTCAGGATACATAATGCTCTACAGATCAATCCTGCCCTGGCTTCATCTCATCAATAGGGCAGATAAGAAGTCTTCACATGTCAGGGATGCTCCAAAACCCCTCCTCCATAGACTGCAGAGAAAGTAGCTACAAACTTCTGTTTCCAGCTAAAGAAGATCTTACATCAATGCTCATTAAAACCATCTGCTTAACCTAAGAAGAACAGAAAAAGAGCCCATTCAGGGCAAAATAGCCCAAACTCAAAGATCCAGCTAATAAATCAGAGAAGCAAGATTACAGCCAATTACAGAAAGGAAAGAAGGAAAAAATATGAGTAAACAATAGAAAAAGAAAAGAGAAATTAAAATCAACAGCTTCTTTCCAGGAAGAGAACAAAAAGCTAATGAAACAGAAGATCAAAGAACTCCAAGCAAAAGCACAGGAACTCCAGTGAAATGGACACAAGCTTTAGAAGAACTCAAAATACAATTCAAAAAATAAATTAAGAGGGGGCAGCTGGGTGTCTCAGTGGATTGAGAGCCAGGCCTAAAGCTTGGAGGTCTTAGGTTCAAATCTGGCCTCAGATACTTCCTAGCTATGTGACCCTGGGGAAGTCACTTGACCCCCATTGCCTAGCCCTTACTATTCTTCTGCCTTGGAACTACTACCTGGTATTGATTCTAAGATGGAAGGTAAGGACAAAAAGAAAACAACAAACAATTAAAAGAGACTGAAGACAATTTGACAAATGAATTAAAACAAGAAAATAGTGTCTTAACACCAAAAATTGACCAACTTGAAAATGAAACAAAAAGGTAAAAGATGACCTACAAAGAAAATCAATCCAGAAGGAGAAGGATGACCAAAAAGCCAGCGATGAGAATCGGACTTTAAAAATTAGAATCCAACAACTAGAAGGAAATAATTTCACAAGGCAGCAAGAATCTATAAAACAAAATCAACAGAATAAAAATTTGAGGAAAATATGAAAGACTTCATTGGTAGAACCTCAGATCTGGAAAACAGATCTCAGAAAGATAATTTAAGAATTATTGGTCTATCAAAATATCATGACAAAATCAAAAACATGGACATCATATTACAAGAAATTATTCAAGATATGTCCAACTGCTCCCACTTTCTCGAACAAGAGGGAAAAGTTGAGACTGAAAAAAATCCACAGTTGACCTCCTACATTTACTCCACAACTGACAACTCCCAGGAATATTATAGCCAAATCCAAAAACTATGAGACCAAGGAAAAAATATTACAAACAAATAAGAAGTCATTCAGATACCAGGGAACCACAATTGGGATAACACAGGATCCAGCTGCATCAACATGGAAAGATTGGAAGGCATGGAGTATAATATTCCAGAAAGCAAGGAACCTGGGTCTACAACCAAAAATCAACTATGCAGCAAAACTAACTATATTCTTGCAGGGAAAAGAATGATCATTTAATAAAATTGAAGATGCCCAAACATTCATAAAGAAAAAAACGAATGTAAACAGAAAATTTAATGTCCAAACACAGAACTCAAGAGAATAACCAAAAGGTCATTAAGAGAGGGGGAAAAAAACCCAAACCTTCTTTTTTAAGGGACCCAATAAGTTCTAATGATTTGTATCCCTATAAGGAAAGACAAGACAATATTGGTAATTCTTACAAATTATTATTATCATCAACATAGCTAGAAGAAGTATACTTAGAGGAAACAGTGACAAACTGTATAGGATGAATTGACAATATATATATGTGTGTGTGTGTGTGTGTGTGAGTGTGTGGTGTGTGTGTACATATACATATATGTATGTATGTATAAATATATGTAAAACTACAGGTAAAAAAAAACAAAGGATAATATTAAGAGAAATGGGAAAAGAGACAACATGGAGTAAATTTATATTCCATAAAGAAACACATGGTGGGAGCAGGGGAATAGACCAATGCACTGGAATGTTAAAGAGATTGGAGAGAGGAAGTACTTAATTTTTAAGTGCATTGAAATTAACTCAAAGAGGGAAGAACAATCAGGTTCATTGGGGCAGAGAATTGATTCAATGGTGGGAAAGGAAGAAACATTGTGGAGGGAGAGTATGGGGGAGTAGCTTAAAACGACCCTAAAGAAAAATAAAGGGGGGGAAATAATAAGGAAGGGGGGAAAGGAAAATAAAATAAGGGAGGGGATTAGGCGGACTGCTTAAAAACAAAACATTGGTATAGAAGGAATTAGTGAAATAAGATAGGGCAGGACAAGGAGAGGGAATCAAAATATGGGGTAATACGCAGTTGATAATCATAATTCTAAATGTGAATGGGTTGAACTCACCCACAAAACAGAAACAAATAGCAGAGTGGATTAGAAACCAAAATCCTACCATATGTTGTCTACAAGAAACACACATGAGGCAAGTAGATATACATAAGGAAAAAATAAATGGCTGGAACAAAATCTATTGGGCTTCAACTGGAAAAAAAAAAGAATACAGGAGTTGAAATCATGATATCCGACAAAGCTAAAGTAAAAATAGATCTGGTTAAAAGAGATAGGGAAGGGGGCAGCTGGGTAGATCATCAGATTGAGAGCCAGGCCTAGAGGTGAGAGGTCCTAGGTTCAAATCTGACCTTAGACACTTCCCAGCCTTGTGACTCTGGACAAGTCACTTGACACCCATTGGCTACCATTACCACTCTTCTGCCTTGGCAGATAATACACAGTATTGACTCCAAGATGGAAGGAAAGGGTTTTAAAAAAAAAGAGAGAGAGGGAAGTTAATTACCTCCTGATAAAAGGCAGTATAGACAATGAAGAAATAGCAATACTAAACATGTATGTACCAAATGGTGTAACATCCAGATTTCTAAAGGAGAAACTGGCAGAAATCAAGGATATTACATATAGTAAAACTATAATAGTGGGAGACCTGAACCTTCCCCTATCAGACTGAGATAAATTAAACCAAAAAAATAAATAAGAAAGAGCAATGATGGGCAAACTTTTTAAAGAGGGAGCTAAAGGAAAAGAAATGCTCATCTGTCAGTCTGTTTCTAAGGCATATCTTTCAAAGTTTCATTGTATTGTATCCTACTCATTGTATTTCTCAGATTAGGAATAATGTCGCAGGCCAGATAGAACATATCAGGGAACTGCTTCTGGCCTGCAGGCCTTAGTTTGCTCATCTGAGAAAGAGTTAATAGAGGTGAATGAAATCCTAGAAAAAAATTAGAGTTAAAAGATATGTGGAGAAAAATAAATAGGGATGAAAAGGAATATACCTTCTTTTCAGCAACATGTGGTACATTCAAAAAAGTTGACCATGTTCTAGGGCATAAAAACCTTGCAAACAAGTTCAAAAGAGCAGAAATGATGAATGCAACCTTTTAAGAATCATAATGCAATAAAAATAATAATTAGTAAGGGTACATGGAAGGATAAATCAAAAATTAATTGGAGACTATATAGTATGATTCTCCAAAATCAGTTAAAGACCAAATCAAAGAAACAATTAATAATTTCATAAAAGAGAATAACAATGATGAGACATCCTACCAAAATATGTGGGATGCAGCCAAAACAGTACTCAGGGGGAAATTTATGTCCTCGAGTGCATATATTAACAAATTAGGGAGGGCAAAGATCAATGAATTGGGTATGCAAATCAAAAAACTAGAAAGATAAAAAATTAAAAATCCTCAGATGAAAATTAAATTAGAGATCATAAAAATTAAAGGAGTAATTAATAAAATTGAAAGTATAAGAACTATTGAATTAATAAGACCAGAAGCTATTAATTTGAAAAAAAAACAAATAAAATTGACAAAGTACTGGTCAATCTAATTTTTAAAAAGGAAAGAAAAAACCAAATTAACAGTATCAGAGATGAAAAGGGAGACTTCACCTCTAATGAAGAAGAAATTAAGACAACAATTAAAAATATTTTGCCAATTATATGGCAATAAATATAGCTTTGTAGGTGATATGGATGAATATTTACAAAAATATAAATTGCTTAGATTAACAGCAGAAGAAATTGAATATTTAAATAATCCAATCAGAAAAAGAAATTGAACAATCCATCAAAGATCTCCCTAAGAAAAAATCCCCAGTACCAGGTGGATTCACAAGTGAATTCTATCAAACTTTCAAAGAACAAGTAATCCCAATACTATACAAACTATTTGACACAATAAACAAAGAAGAAGTTCTACAAAATCCCTCCTATGATACAAATATGGTACTGATCCCAAAACCAGGTAGATCAAAAACAAAGAAAGAATCCTACAGTCCGATCTCCTTAATGAACATAGATGAAAAAATTTAAATAGAATACTAGCAAAAAAACTCCAGCAAGTGATCACAAGAGTTATTCATTATGATCAGGTGGGATTTATACCAGGAATGCAAGGATGGTTCAATATTAGGAAAACCATCCACATAACTGACCATATTAATAAACTAACAAACAAAAATCACATGATTATCTCAATAGATTTGACAAAATACAAAATCAATTCCTATTGAAAACATTAGAAAGTGTAGGAATAGAAGGCCCTTTCCTAAAAATAATAAACAGTAGATATCTAAAACCATCAACAAGCATCATATGCAATGGGGATAAATTAGAAACATTCCCAATAATATCAGGAGTGAAAAAAGGATGGCCATTGTCACCTCAATTATTCAACATTGTACTAGAAACACTAGCAGTAGCAATTGGAGAAGAAAAAGAAATTGAAAGTATTAAAATCGTCAATGAGGAGACCAAGCTATCATTCTTTGCAGGTGATATGATGGTCTACTTAAAATGTCCTACAGAAATGGCTAAAAATCTACTGGAAATGATGAACAACTTTAGCAAAGTTGTAGTATACAAAATACATGCACATAAATCATCAGCATTTCTATATATTTCCAACACATCTCAGCAGCAAAAGCTATAAAGAGAAACACCATTTAAAATCACCCTAGACAATATAAAATACTTAGGAATCTATCTACCAAAACAAACACAGGAATTATATAAACACAACTATGAAACCCTTTCTAAACAATTAAAACTAGATCTAAACAATTGGAAAAACATTGATTGTTCATGGATAGGATGAGTTAACATAATAAAAATGACCATTCTACCCAAATTAATTTACTTATTTAGTACCCTACCTATCAAACCACTTAAAAATATTTTAAGGAAAACTGCACTAATATCCTAGAATCCAAGGAAATAGAAACTACAGAAATCCATAGATCACCACCTGAAAGAGATCCCAAAATAATACATTACACATGCGTTACAGGTTTTATCACAGATTAAATTACTAATCTAGTGGGGGGAAAGTCAGCAGGAGACATGGCAGAATTCTGCTGATGACAATCCTAGATTGGTAAATATGGGGAAAATATTTAATTCCTTAGTGCCATAGGCAACACTCTAATAATATTTTAACATTATAGAATAGTTGCATTGCTGAATTGATGGAGGGAGGTTTTAAACTAAAAGCTCCCCCAGACTGATGAAATTGCTGGTTGAGAGGGAAAAAAGTAAGACTAAAAAGTACTAATAATATTCCATTTATGAATCACACATCTTTATTTAATGTCTTGGATTACTAGCTTCTGATCTTATTTATTAATTCAATAATTCTTTTACTTTCAATTTTATTAATTCCTGCTTTAATTTTTATGATCTCTAATTTAGTTTTCATCTGAGGATTTTTAATTTTTTATCTTTCTAGTTTTTTGATTTGCATTTTTAGAACAACTTTGTTAAATAATATTACCCATATTTTCTGGATAAGGAAGGGCAGTTTCATTGACATGTCTTAGATCGCAATTCAAAAAATTGAAAGTAGAATTCAAATGTAGATTTTTCTTACATATCGATTCTTATTAAAAATAAAATTTCACCATTGATGATATGTGAAAAAAATTATGATCTTAATGCCTCCTATAATTATTTTTCTACTTCTGTGTTTTGCTTCAGAATTTAAGACTAGCTACAAGAAAAGAAAAATATGTCCTTTATGACTCCCTTTCTTCTATTGGGAATATTATAAGATTTTCATTTAATTAAAGGAGATTAGTGCCTAAGGAACACTGTCTCTGGGTCTGAGGCCTCGTTTGGAATTTGGAGCCAGAGTTCCTGCTGGAATTCTGAGGTAGAGATAAGAGTTAGATTTTCCAGCAGTCAGAGTCTTTGGAAACTGACCTTGACTCTGGAGGCTGGTGGTTATTGGTTCTCTGGGAATTTCCTCTAAAACCTTGGGAAGACCAGATTGACAGTTTGGAAGAGAGAAAGTGAGTTTGGCAGTGACTACAGGAGAAACTAACAAATATAAAGAAGACCTTTTGCTTTTAATTCTGTGAGCCTGAAGAGTGAAGACCAGGCTTTTGGCCTCACCAGGCTGGGAAATCATTTCTGGCTGACTATGCCCAAAGTTGTTTAGGCTGGCATTGAAATGGTGAACTATAAAGAAACTTGGAGATAGCATTTTAAGAATTATATATATTGTCATAAGGATATTAGAAATAGGTTTAGATAGTTAGAAACTGGATTAAGGTAGTGATAAGGAGAGAGAGCAAGTCTAGGTTTTCCCAGATGTAAGTGGTCTGCACGAGGAGCCTTGAGTTGGGTGTGGTTTGAGTTAGTACCCCAGTAGTATTATGGATCTTTCCTGCTAAACTTTTTACATTTCATTTAAACTTTTTCAAACTTATTAAATAGAAAGTTTTGTTTCCTAAATCTGTCTCAGAGCAGTGCACTCTGTGTAGCCCAAAAGGAGTTACATTGAGCATACTTCAACCGACAGCCAGATGGCCCTTACCAACAAACAACAGCAGAGATTAAAAGATACTGTTCCAAAAATATACTTAACACTTCAGTGGTGTAATAGGCAAGACATTGGACTTGGAGTCAGGAAATCCTGAGTTTGAAACCTATTTCAGTCACTAACTAGCTATCTTACCCTAGGAAAGTCGCTTAACCTCTTTTAGCCTTGGTTTACAAATTGGGCTAATAATAAACATGTCTTACTGTTATTGCTAGAACTCAAATTAGATAAAATTTAATTTGAAATAAGATTGGCAAAAGTTAAAGGACTAGGAGACAGCTGAGTGACTCAGTGTGTTGAGAGTCAGGTCTAAAGATGGGAGGTCCTAAATTCAAATCTGGCCTCAGATACTTCTTAGCTTTTTGACCCTGAGCAAGTCACTTAACCCCCATTCCTAATCCTTACCACTCTTCTGCCTTGGAACGAATACATAGTATTCATTCTAAGATGGAAGGCAAAGGCTTAAAAAGAAAAAAAAAACACCATAAAGGACTATAGAAATAGTACATATTGTTATTGTTTAGATTATTTCCTTAATTGCCACTGCTCCCATTGTTCACATATTTCTTGGTTCTTGAATAGAAGGAAAAAAACCCTAAAGTAATAATGATTTGATGTGTTGCCCTACCTAGTAAGTTACTTATATTTTAACAACTGATGGCTTATAAATGACTACTAAATATGTATAGACCCAAAAAATTAATATTTTTGGAGAAATTTATTTTTTTCCATTTCACATAATATTTGCTCTTGGGAATTCCATGTGAACTGTAACAACCTCCAGGAATTGATGTAGAGTGAAAGGAGCAGAACCAGGAGAACACTGGACACAGAGACTGATACACTGTGGTACAATCCAATGTAATGGATAATCCAGGGCAACTCTGAGGGACTTATAAGAAATAACACTATCCACATTCAGAGAAAGAACTGTGGGAGGATATTCAATTATATTTACTAAAGAAGGGTTACATAAAATATGGCTATATTTACATGTTCAGAGACAATAGTTTTAGAAGCTTCCTTGTGTTTTATTTTTATTATAGTAGCATAATGTATTGCAAACATTTGATATAAACAACAAAATTACATAGAAAAATATGCCTTTTTTCTGGCCCGAAGGGATTTAACGTAAGTAAGAATTAGAAAGAATGCATTTTCTAATTAATTAAGTTTACAAGCATTATCATTTCTTTCCACACTGAAAAATAAAGAAAAAATCAACACAAAAAATGAAAGAAAGCTTTTACAACAGCTATGCATACTATAGCAAAACAAATTCTCACATTCACTGTTTCGAAATATAAGTTTCATTCTGAAATTTAATTCAGTCACCACTTTGGTGGGACATTCAACACGTTTGAATGATAGCTTACCATTTTATTGTTGGATTTTAGAAGACTTTCAAGGTTTTTTTCTCTATAATATTTTTACAATGTCTATAATTTTCTTCTAATCCACTTCATTTTAGTGCATCATTTCATAGAAGTGTTTCTAGTTTCTTATGAAATTGTCAGTTTCATAAGATCTTATGGCACAATAATATTCCATTATATGCACATTTCATAATTTCTTCTAAGATGTGATTGGTGGACACTCTCTTGATTTCTTATTTGAGGTTAACATGAAAAAGAACTGCTAAAATATTTTGCTAGATTTAAATTTTTTTTTCATCTTTGCTCATTTTTGGTGCATAAACTTAGTAGCAGTATTTTGTTATATTAGAATGAAAAGCTTGTACTAAAATCTAAAATTTTGTCCTAATTTGGACATAGTTTGAATTGCCTAATATACTGGTCCAAGTAGATGACAGATCTCTACTAAGAATTAATGTTTGCCTATTTTTCCAAAACTTTCTAATATTTATTGTTTTCTTCCTTTGTTTTCTTTGCTAATTAGGTATGCATAAGGTGCACTAAATAATTGCTCTAATTAGCATTTATCTCATTATTAATGACATGGAACTTTCATAGAGGTGTTGAAAGCTCATATGTCTTCTGTGAATTTTTTTTCATATTCTTTGATTGTCAATTGAAAACTGTTTTGTTTTTTTTATAAAGTGGAATTAGTTCCTTATTTACCTTGAAAATGTTACCCTTTTCTGAGAACTTTCCTGAAAATATTTTTCCTCATTTACCTGTTTCATGGACAAAGTCATATTGATGATGAACCAAGATAATCAAAACTGAGGTATTGCCTGCTACCTAGTGGTTCCAGTCAATATTGCATTCTATATGCTTCTTGGATAGAAGTTTTATTATTAAAATAATTTGATAATTAATAATTAAATTGCTTATTCTGTCTAATGAATAATAGTGATAATAATGGGTATTGATAAATTGATATGAAAACATGGAGCATTAAAATTCCATTATTCTATTTTTTCATCATAAATAAATCCCCAGTTTATAGATTATATTTCCATCTTCATATTAAAGATGATAGCAACTCTAATTGACCATTTTTTCCTTAAAGGGAAAACAGAATCTATGTCACATGTGGAACAACAAAGTAATTCTAATAACTTTACTTATTACAACTTGTGAATAACTTTTATCTTAGGCACCCAGTTGGCATGGACTATCCTTATTAAATCATTTAGAAAAAAAATTATTAGTTTTTCTTTGCTGTACTTAGGAAAAACATTGCTGTCATGCATATTTAAGACTTCTTGGAAAAATAAGAAACCATTAGTTCTTATAGTAATTAGAGATTTCTTTTCTAAGAAAATACAATAGAAGAACATATGTGTGTGTATCTTGTTTTGTAAATTTGACATTCATCAAAATAATTATGACCAGGGGCAGCTGGGTAGCTCAGTGGAGTGAGAGTCAGGCCTAGAGACAGGAGGTCCTAGGTTCAAACCCGGCCTCAGCCACTTCCCAGCTGTGTGACCCTGGGCAAGTCACTTGACCCCCATTGCTCACCCTTACCAATCTTCCACCTATGAGACAATACAACGAGATTAAGGGTTTAAAAAAAGTAATTATGACCATCTGAGTATAAGCCAAGGATGCAAGAAAAAAGAAAAAAAGTTCAGAAATTTCAACAGTGCAAGAAAATGACAATCTGTTACATTCTCTATTAACAAAGGCAGTGATTGTTCTAGAACTTAGTGGTCTTCCTCACTAGGAGCTTCATATTTTAATGTATTAAAATTGTAATTAAATAAAAGATATAATAGATGGTGAACATAATGAACGTATGAAAGTATGAGTAATCTTAAGTTCTTTCACAAACTGTGTTTAGAATGTCAGAAAAAAAGACTTGGACATGGGAATATGTATTTCATGATAGCAAATGTACAACTTATTACCTACCATGTGAAGGAGGAAGGAGTGGTCGACAGAAGGGAGAGAACATAGATTGCAAAATGTCAGAAAATAATTACATAACTTTTATGTACCTGGAAAAGTATATATAAAAGACATAAGATCTAAATGTATTCAGCAAACAAAACAAAAAAATGATGGCAAAGATTTATATTTTATCTATACTTATTTCATACTGAAATTTTTAACAGAATATTTTTCCTTATTCAGAGATAGTTCTTACTAATATGATTTTCAACAGACCCAATTGAATATTGAACAATACTACTAAGAGCCTTTGAATAGGAAACTATAGAAGATAAGAGATAGTATAAAAAGCAAATGAAGGCAAGCCTAAACTTAAAGAAATATGAATAAGAAAAGAAGCACTTGAATGAACAGATTGTATCCATATTTCAGGTTATTCTTTGAAGCACACCATTTACATCATTTAAAGAATACATATAAATAGAGGCAAAAGGAAATATTCTGAATAATTTTAAGGTCATTTCCATATGTCTACCTGTGGGTTTGTGACACTAATATATGAATAAAAATCTAAGAAATTGCAAAAACAAATTAACATAGAAAAGAAAGGATGAAAAACATTTACATATACTAAATCAATCACAAATATTTATCTAGCATTTAGCAACCAGCAGAAACTGTGATAGACATTAAGGATACAAACTGGGCAGTCAGAATAAAACAAAGGAGATTAGAAAAATTAGGTTAAGAATGAAATTGGTGAATCTTCTAATTTAACTAGATCATATAATTAATGAATGGGTATTTTGTAACATAAATATGTAAAATTTACAATACAATTGCAGAGAGTCTTGAAAACCAATATAAAGAATGTATCATTTAATTTTAAGATCATAGGAAAACACTCATGGACATGTGAATAGAGTTATCCTAGTATAATGGGAAAAAATAAAATTGGAATAAGAGGCCTTTAATTCAAATTTTGTCTATCCTAATTATTAATGTAACCTTGGATAAGATACTTAACCTAATAAGCATGTTTCCTTACATGTAAAATGAAAGAGTATTGCTACATGTCCTTTAAAGCTAGATGGTATATAGGGTGTTCAAGGAGGTTTAGTACCACTGGGGTAAATGCTTGCTGAGTCCTTTTCAAGGATCCTGTGGGAAGGGAACTCCTCTCCCCATTATGTTGCTTTTTTTCATTTAATCAATCAGCATTTACCATTGAGATGTGCAGGATTAGACAGGCCCTCAGAGAAAGGAAGTTGAAACCAAGGAGAAGGGAAACCAATTCCACAGGCACTTTCTCACAGGGCAGTGCCAGGCAAATTAAGGAACTGTGATTGGTTCCTGAGATGTGATGTGGGAGAGCTAGTTGGTATAGAAAACTGCTTATAAAGGTGAGACCAAGGCTCCACTAACACACTCTCCCTCTTCTGACTGGAGATTGGACCTGAAGGAGCCTCTCTCATTGATGAGCTTCAATCCATCAACTGGCATATAGCGAATTAAGCAAATCAACACTCTGCCACATTCCTACACTTCCCTCTCTTTACTATCACTACTTTGATGTAATAAAGCTACTAAATCTACTAGCAGCCTGATAATTTAATTCAAACTATTACAATGTTCATACACTTTTGGTTTCCAGTTCTTACCCAACTCTTACCTGTGACTCAAAGAAGTTATAGCATGTTCATCAGTCATATACCAATAAAACTGTCTTGGGAGATAACTAAATCACCTTAAGGACAACTTGAAGGGTCTCAAACCCATCAGTATGTATTCCAAAGGTAGAGCCAAGATGGTGGAGTAATCCTCAGAAGTACTGTGCCACTATGAGAATCCTCTCTGATCAAGATTAAAATATTGCCATAAAATGAATACAGGAGTGAAAGAACCAACAAAGAGACAATGAAAAACAACTTTCAGGAAAAGAAAAACCCAAAAGGTAGGCAATGAACATCTGGGACACTGGAGTGAGAGGAGAGCAGACCCATAAAAAAGCTGTAGCAAGGAAAGAAGAGCAAGTGAAGAGCAAGTCACAACCCCAGACCCAACATCTTCTGTCTGACGTTCAGGAACCTATGCATGAGCCAACATCCAGACCCTGAAATCCTGCCTGAGCAAATAGAGGTACAAGTCAACCCATAGCCCTTGAAATTTCAAATCTATTGAGAAGTCTAGAGCACCAGCCCAGGAAATTCTAGTCTTGGCTTGGGACAAGGACTTAATTCACACTTTGGGGTGGATGATAGTACTAAATACTGATCTTCTTGAATAAAGTGCATGGTGGAGCTCCAAGATAGGGTAATCAAGATTCTGCCTGATTGGATAAACTACACAGTGAGAACAAAAACAAGATTAGAGTGAGGTCAAAAACTTACACTTAAGCCTAAGGCAAGTCTTTTAAGCTATCAGCATTTCAAGGGCTGACCAAAACCCAGGGGGAGCAAGCTCTCAATGATCTTAGCCCTCAGACCATCACATCATCCCATCAAGCCTACCTATAAATAGATAGGAAAAATGAGCAAACAACCAAAAAAGCACCTAACTCAAAAGAAATTTTATGGAGATAAAGAGCAATATATAGAAGGGGATAGTGAAAGCAAAGGAATGTAGCAAAATTTTCTCAAGAATAGTCAATTTAGATGAATAGAGTCAAATGCTCAAAGTCAGGTAATTATATGGAAGATGGCCAAATCCTCCAACAAAGTCAGTCTACTGATTGTTATCAGAAGAGCCAGACCTTTGGAAAAGACCTTCTTTCATAACTTTAAAAGAACAGTCAAGTTATCCATACGAGTACAAACATAGTGTATGAATAGTCATACCTTTCAAAGGATAAAGACACCCAGGAACACTGTTCATTCATTAGTTCAACCAGGGAAGCAACCCTTATTTATCCATAGGTTAGGTCAACTAGGAAATGCTCCTCATTTAGTGAAAGAGATCATCTGACCACACCTAAATTCACTTCATAGTTATTGGGAGGAGAATGATGTTGTCTGGGCCTTCTCTGGATAAGGGTGGATTGCGATGGATAGTTGTCATGTTGATAATAACAGATATTTTGGGGAAGCTGATGAGTATACCAGGGCCAGTAACCTTCAAGTCATTTCTTCTCACAGACACTGACTGACAGGTTTCAGTGAGAAAGGAGGGTGTTAGACACTCCTGGCTCTCAAACCCCTCCCCCCCAAGCAGTTGAGTTTTCAGTTGGAAAAATGGAGACTGACTGAAGTACTTCTGGTAAGTTTCTGTTGAGGCTGAACTCTAATGATGTTCCTCTTTTCTTTAACTTATATTCCTCACAGATCTGATAGAGGAATAAGTAGAAGCTAGTTATCTAAATGTTGAAGGACTGAGATAGATGATCTTAAACCTGGCAGCTGACAGCATTCAAGCTAGATGACCAGACTTGAGCAGTGAGTATCCCCCAAATAATTCCCAGGCACAGATATTGTAGGTAAAGCTTATATTAAGAAGTAAAAGGAAAAGCTAGAGGGGGTAATTAGGTTTTAAATAAGGAAAGGTGACCCTGATCTGTTAGGTTGAAGCTGCCCTTCCCCCCCCCACACACACAGGAGGGGTTGAAGGGCCCTTGACTAAATTGGCTCTCTTGCTAATAGTTAATATTTCTAATCACTAAACCACTAAATAATTGTTATATTGTTATATTCCCATAGGAATAAACAAAAATTAAGTTGGATTTCTTCTTTTAAATTTTTTTTCCAGATTATATGTCAATGCAATTTTAAAAAAATTATTTTATGACATTTTTGATTCATGTTCTCCCCTTCTCTCCTTCCCTTCCAACTTTCCCATAATGGCAGGTAATATGATATAGATACGTGTGTTATCATACAATATATATTTTCATGACCATCATGGAGGGAAAAAAGACATATCACACTAGAGAAAATTCATGAAGGAAAAAAAGTGAAGAATTGTAAGCCTCAATCTGCATTCAGACAGTTCATTCAGTTCATTCTATGGTGGTGGATAGCCTTTTCCCTTATGAATCACTTGGAATTATCTTGGACCCTTGCATTGCTGATAATAGTTAATTCATTCACAGTTGAGCATCATATATTATTGTTGTTACTGTGTACAATGTTCTTCTGTTTCTGATAATTTCACTTAGGTTAGATTTCTATGTTAAATGGTCTGTGGTGAATTATATATAGTATCTACTTTGCATCTGCTATTTTATGAGATTTCAGTTCCAGGGAAAAAAAAATGCCCTTTCCAGGATAAGCTCATCACTTCTATTCTCATCACTATGCTGCTTATTCATGCCTTGATTGACCTACCTTTGCCTTTTTTTCCATCTCTGATTAGATGGTTAAAGGATGGAATACAAAACTTCCCGAAGCCTTCATTTATAGACAAGCAGAAATAGGAATTTCAGGTGCTTTGCCTGGTTTCAGCTTCACTAAAAAAGATACCCCAGAGTTAGGTTAGGTTCTCCTTGGTGTCTCATCTTCTTCCCCATTTTCCTGTGTGTGTGTGTGTGTGTGCGTGTGTTTGTGTGTGTATACATGTGTTTTCTCCCATTTAAACATTATGTTTCCTGAGGTCAAAGATTAACTTTGTTTTCATTAATTGTGTCCTGAGTGCTTGGCATTGTGCCTGGCACACAGTAAGTACTTAAAAAAATGTTTTTTGGATGAAATGTATAGTAGATGGGGTGTATACTATAGTAGAATAAATGCAACTAAGACCAATTAGCTCTATTGACTAAATCAATTGCTTTAAAAGTACTTGTGGTTTTCAAGATTAACCTATTGAATAAATAAGCTACTAAGATAACAGAAACAACAAAAAAGCATGTTATAAACTGCACTTAAAATAGAATACCTACTACAAATTAGTATTCAATAAATATCATTAAATGAGCACAAAAATTTAATTAGAATTCCAAAAGTTCTGAAATTCAAGTTAAATTTCTCTGACCAAAATCAATTAAAAAACCAAAACAAAAAAAAAACATAAAACAAAAACTAAACACATTTTCTTTAGTTTGCATTTCTAGAGCAATCTAATATATATGACAAAAGTCTTACTATTGGGAGGAAATTCCAGAAAAATTTAAACTGCTTGACTATTACTATAACTATTCTATACCAGAAAATCTAATACTGTTAACACATCTGTTACCAAAATAAATAAAAGGAATTTCCAAAAATAAGAAAGATAACATTTAAATTTCAGTACACATTAATTGAGCTGCTCTTACCTTTTGCTTAACCTGGGTAGGCCTAGAGGAGCTATGAAAATCAACTGTTGAGGAATCTATTTTGTCTAGGTGAGAAGGGGGAAAAGAACATCTATCTAATACAAAGTGTAGGAGCAGATAGGTGGTGCAGTGGAGAGAGTGCCTACCTACCTTGGAGTTAAGAGGACTAGGGCTTAAATCTAACCTCAGACACTTCCTAGATCATGGACAAGTCACTCAACCTCATTTGCTTAGGACTTGATCTTCTGCCTTAGAATTATTACTAAGACAGAAAGTAAGGGTTTTTAAAAAAGTATAAAATATAAGAAATTCCCTGACAAAATTTCATGGGCAGGGACCTACTCTTACAGACTCATACATTAGATGTCATTCCATGTGAGGTTTAAGAGAAGTCATCTTATTTATTGAAGACAAGGGAAGTGTCTAGCACATTGATGGGCAAACTTTTGATCTTGGTGTGTCAAAATTAGCAAAAAAAACTGAGTATAACTTGGGTGGTGTATCACTTCAAGAAAAAAAACCAACATATTACGATATTTATAGTTTAAATAACAAAAATATATAATTGTAATATATAACTATATTTATTAAACCAAAATAGATAAATTAATATAGGTAGAATTGCCATCTAAAGAGCACAGAGTGTCTACACTACACTACAGCAAATGTTTCATCCTCAGCATACAACCCCATACATCTCTATATGCAACCGCATGCAGCCACATGTCATCAAAAATGGCTACGTGTTTCAGCACACACATGTCATAGGTTTGCCATCACAGATCTAGCACATGATATGTACATCTTAAATGCCACAAACATTTGAACATTGGTTGAACATGTATCATATGGCAGATTTCTAAGTAATATTAGAAATAACAAGAAATAGCTGAATACTCATAGAAATATTTACTTTTAATGTATATTTTGCTCTTTTTTTAAAGTATTATACTCATGGATATATGTATCAGGATCTAAGGTTTACAGAATGAATAGTTATTAATATTTGTGCTTTAATTTGAAAGGCTTATGCTTTATTCAATAACATTTTATATTTGCTTCTTCAATGTGTTGCTGAGCCAGAAAATGATCAAGATACTTAGCTGAAATGCATCTCCAAACATTTCCCATTTGCCTAGAAATGTAGTCAGCATTGCTTAATATAGCATTTCAAACTGTATTTTGTCCTCTATTCACTTACCTAAGATTGCATACAAAAATCACCATGTTTCCTCATCTAATGGAAATGGGTTCATGTGTTCTAAACCGCCTCATGCAATCTCTTTAAAATATGGATCATTTACATTGCTAACTTTTATCAATTGTATTTCAACATTTGGAGAGGGAAATAGGCAACTGCCAAATTATTATCTCCATAAATACAGAAAATACAAATTATTTATTCTAAAGATTTTGTTACATATAAATCACTGTTCTTGGCATGATCAGATATAAGTTGTGTACATTACTTAGTACAGGTAGAGAGGCAATATAATACAGTGGTAATTAGAGGCACGGTGTATTAGAAAAACTTGTTCTCCATTCCACATTAAGTACTAGCTCTATAATATAGGTACATCACTTAACATCTTTGTACTTTACTTCCATCTATATAAAATGAGAGAATTAGACATCTCCTACATTTTCCAATTTCTCCCTTTCTCTTCTTCATTTTCAACAGTTCACATGTCCACGCTTTTATGCATTAAATTCATCATCACCTATATGACAGTCATACAAGTATTCCATTAAAATTTATTTAACCATTCCCAAATCAATCCAATTATTTGCTTCAAAATTATATTGCTATAAATATTTTTCATTTATAGAAGGCTTTTCTCTTTTAATTATTGCTTTCCATACAGTATACTACTAGCAATGAATATCTTGGTAAAAGGATGGCAGTATTTTAGTTCCCTCTTTTCGTGATTCCAATTTGCTCCCCAGAAGGATTAGAATAACTCACTACATTCCCTTTCAGCTCTAAATGTATGATCCTATGTCTAGGTGCTGAAACCATTTTCCTTTGAGTGCACAAAGAGACAATAGGCCTTACCTAAGACTGATTTTCTGAACTGTTTTCTCACCTCATTGTACAATCCATCCAGTTCAGGGAGAATTTTAAAGGTCAGTAAAAACAATGAATAATTATAAATATTCTAATATTTCAGCACTTTTGTAGTCAACTAAGAAATTTCTCAATGAAAGCTCTTGTGCATACATTCTTAAAGTAGGCTCATTGTCCCCACTTCCTTTCTTCCCATTAACTTCTCAATCTTTTAATCTGAATACTGAATTCTCTGTTCAAATGAAAATTGTCTGGTAGTCAAGTCAACCTTATGTGCTTCTGCTTATCATACCAATTTTCATCTTGTTTCACCTAGTAGGTAACAAGGTTTCTTTACATGGTTAATTTGTCTGTGTTTTCTTATGTGAGCTTAGGGGAAAACCAAAAAAAAATCTTCCATTGACCCTGTATCTGAAAGTGAAATATCTGAAATGTTAATCATAGGCAAAGTACCTGCAATTTCAGCTCATTTCCTGAGTTATAAATGTCTCAGGGATCTCCTATAGTACCCATTAGAAGGCTTAACTAGGGGAAGGCACAGAATATATCAAAATTGAGACACTGACCCTCACTTGAAAATTTATAGTTTATTGAAAGAATATACAAGAACATTTAAAAACTAACTACTTTGGAAGGCAGTACATTTTTGTCATAAAGTAAAGTGTTTATAAATTTAGAAGAGGAAGATAACACTGTGTTGGACTTCTCAGTGAAGCCATTTTGTAATTTGTAAAGATTAGCAGAGCTATGATGAATGAGAAAATTTCATTCAGGGGAGACAGATAGAGAAAGACATTTAATTAGTAATAATAAAGATGCAAAATTAGGAAATGTGCAGCTTTTGTGGGGCATTTTGAAGAAAAAAAACACTATTATTTTTCTGTACAGAGTTCCTATAGGAAAATGGATGATACTAATGGTAAGGTAAATTGAGTTTGTAGTCTGGTAAACCTTGAAAACCAGGGTTAAGTATTCGAAAATAATTTTGAAGACTAATGGGACATTGTAGATATTTGTATTTGGGCAAAAGCCTGCTGCTTCTCTTACTCTTTGATGATGTAAGCAGGACAGTCTTATTCCTACAAGTGTTGGATGCTACTTTCTCCAGGGATTTTTGGCTTTTTGGACAGAGTCAGGCTCCTTGTCATTGTCTTTCTAATTGTAGAATTCTGAACCAGGAGCAGGCTCTGTCCTTTGCTATGAAGTTGACTTATCCTAACCAGATGATATTTTTTGTGCTTTAAGCAGACTTCTGTTAAGAAGCCATGTGCTTGTATTTCCTTACACTTACCGAGACCTTTCTTTTACTTTGATAAAGTACAAGCCGACTGGATGCCATGTCTCCTGTTTCTAATCCTACTTCTTGCTTTAGCATGAGTAACAATTTTTGGGAGTTGTCAACAAGTATTTTGTTAAGTAGTCACTGTGATATTGGAAATTTGGGGTTCATTAAGCTTTAATATTTAGATATATGATATAAACTTCCTGTGGATATTTAGGGGTCTTGGAAACTACATTTCCCATGATTGCTCTTACAGAGGAAATGTGATTACGTAGAAAGAGGTATAAGTCTCCTGATGTTATTGGGACACGTTCTCTTTCTTCCGAGGCAGCCAGGTGGGCAGAAGGTAATGGCAAGAGATTTGAATTAGACCTTAGGAGGCAGGTGGCCTTCTTAATTTCCAATATGGATAAAAATAAACCATTAATACTTTTGAATATATCTATCTATATCCATTTTATTTGTAACAGTTATTTGTAACATCACTATATAAAAATGTGTCTGATTCAGAAATTTAGTCAAATAGGAAAGACTATATGAAGATTATTATGAACAAATAAGATTACATATATCTATATCTATATCCTTAGTTTGTTTCTAATCAGTAATACTCAGTTTAGTGTGATTATATAAGTGATTGTTCAATATATTAGTCAATCATATTAGTCAATCAGATTTGATCATATAGATATTGATCCATATGATAATCACATCAGGATAAAAGGTTTCTTCCTTATGTCAGAATTTTTAGGCCATAAGAAGGAGGTTTAAGACTGTTTACTATGAGTCATGAGTGCTCTTACTTAACCATAAAAATATCCTACATAGAGGACCTCCATTCATGTGGCCTGATGAGTATTACTGACATAAGGAAGGGGGTCATGTGGACCTCTCCCCTCTTACATTTTCTCCTCATCCAGTTTGGGGAGATAAGCTGCCTCTCTTATGAGCCCTTAATTAGCAGTGGGTGTATATGCTTCCCATCTGGTGAGTGGAGATGACCTTTAACTTGGCTCTCTTGTGACGATCCATAGAAAGTCCCCAAATTATTTTAGGAGTCCCTTGAAATCTTTGCCATTTCCCTTGATTGCCCAGCACTGGGTGGGATTTTGCTCACTGGATGATAGCCCAACATCTGCCCATTGCCTCAAGACCATGGGACCACCAAAAAGAATTTATATTTTGTTGTGCTCTATCTAGACTGTTTGGTACCTGAAGGTTATAAAATTTATCCTGAGGAGGAAGAAGTGATCATCTCAGACCATGAAAATGATCTGAGTTTCCACTCATTAAAAGGGACTAGGTCTCTTTAATAAATGGCTATTGACTTAGAACTCTGCCTCAGTTATTTTATTGTGTACTAGACAAACATCTGGCCTTAAATATTTTAATGAAAATTTAGCTTCACTAAATTATCCTACATTGATGGAAACGTGGTTAAATAATTGGTTTCATTTTGCATATATAATATTAATTTAACTTTCAACTATTTTAAAGAAAATAAGTTTACAGAAAATAAATTTTTAAATAATTATTCATTTCATTGTACAATGAAGGAAAATTTTATGGAAAATATTCTACAGCTGATGATAGGAAACAAAAGTTTTCGTATGGTGGATATTCCTCCTGGGAGTTAAAACTTGGTATCAAAAAGAAAGAGATACTTTTTAATATGTTACAAAAATATGTTATATGCAAAAACATAATCAATAGATTGACAAAATATTTTGTACAAAATAATCAAATCTCTTAAACATAGAACTCTAATGCTATTAAAGATTTACATCATAAATTATAGCTGAATCATTTAACTGACTGGTGACAATATTCAAAGCCAGAAAACAATTTATTATCTCCAAAGCAAAATTTATTTTGAAAGAATGCCCATGTAGTTACAAAAACATACAATTTAAACTATTTCATTTATTTAAATTATATGCATGTATGTATGCAATTTATTGGTATATAATAGTATATAAAACTATATGAAACTTATATAGTTTCATAGCTTATATAATTTCTAAAATATTAAAATATTGAGATTATAATGTCATCTTTGCTTCTTAAATCTCCATCATGTTCTTAGATTGTAATTGGAGGTGATGAGAAAAAGTCTAAGGTCCTATTAGAAGAAATGGCTCTTTTAATCAGTATATAAATAGAAGGAAGGAATCATTGAGCAGGAGCAAGATAAGACTGAGCTTTGAATAGGTCATTCATAACATCTTTGGTAAATGCAATTAGAGTTTGTTTGATTTTCCTATAAAATACAAATATTCATGTGGATCCAAGACCAGATACAGAGCAGAATGGGTCTAGTTCTGGATTCATATGTTGTATAACATGTCGCCCTCTTATATAGGCAAATCAATTAAACATTTGTACACAGATTGAACACAATTGACATGTCAAAATTTTTTGTTTAAAATCATTCACTATTTGGAAGAATAAATTCACATTCCATTAAATAAAGATCATCACAATTTAAATGGTCTGTCTGTTGCATTCAAATAATGATAGAGTAACCAGGAAATTAAAGTGTTTTTTATCTAATATGTATTTTCACATTTGAGTGTTCTCATGGCAGAAGATAACTGGGATTACTTCAACAGATCAGGTTCCATTAATGTGAGATTACCTGTGAAGTAGTACATTTTCTGATCTCTCTTGTGGAAATGTTATGCAAATTATTTGTAAATGTGAAAGCCACAGAAGCAAGGCTACATTAATTGCTCCTATTGCGAAGGTATGCTCAATAATTTATGACTCATCAAAGGTTGAATTAGATATAAATTGCTTCTTTGCAGTTCTACAGTTCTGATAAAAATGCAAACAGCACCATCTTCTGGGTTATGGGAACCATGAATGTTAAAAAAAGTTTCAATTTAAATGGAAAAGACAAACATTTCAGGAATTATACAAATAAATTGTAGTTATCATTATATTTTAAAGGAAAATCTAATCTCAAAGTATCAAAAGAACAATGCAAAAATTATTGTTCATATCGAGGTATATTTATACAGCTGCATACACATACACATATATGTTTATATCTATGTATACATATATGCATATTTGTATTGTGTATTTGGTTTGTTAATCCAATTATAATAGGCAAAAATGAATCTGAAAAAGATCATTAGACTGATATTTCTTTTTTTTGATACTGAGTAACAACAAAGGAACAACTGATTTGCCTCTTCTCTTTTCTTACCTATGCTACTCACACATGCCTTTGGATGTGTATCCAACTTCTTATATCTGACTATCTCCTACTTAGAACAATGGCATTTCCTTTTAGATGAAAAAGTGGAAAAGAAATAGAATATCAACTATATTCCTGATACAGGTGCTTTTCCTTATATAAAAATGGTGAAATATAAGTTTTTGCAATGGGTAATCCAAAATTCTCTTGTAAAAATTGCATCCCCACATGTCCAGTAGAGCCTATAATAACTAATTAAGTGCTTTCTATGTGCCAAGAACTGTGATAAACACTAAAAATTAAAAAAAAGAAAAAAAGGTATTTTTCTATCCTCAAGGATATTATATACAAATAAGGAAATAGAACAGATAAAAGAAAAAAGTGCATGTGGTGGAAGAGAGAAGGAACATAGGAGAGGCATGGTGGAAAGGAAATTAAAGACTTCTAGAGGAATAAAAAAGTGGATAGAATTAGCCTGGACATTTTCCTCAAAATGGAAATTCTAAAAGCACCTGATCAGAAGAAGGAGTTGCTGAGAAGAGTCATCTTTCATTGTGAGTAGGTTTGTGGAGGGGATCACAGTAGAAAAAGTAGTGCAGAGAATTAAGAACAGAGCCCAGAGAATTATGAAGGCTCATATACTGAAATCAACTATCAATTATTTCAGTCTTTTTAGTCAGACAATACAATTTTGTTATTGATTGATGCTCAGCGTGTCTCCTTTTTTAGCTCTTAATGGTATACTTGGAATATATACTACATTGTTAGTTCCTTGAGTTAAAGTACGTCTCTGTTTGATTTTTAGATGTTTAGTATCATAGATACTGACTAAATGTCTATTGAATTCAATTAAAATTCAATTTTAATTTCTTGTTTTAAGGATGTTTTGAATAATTTAGGAAACTCACAGAAAAGAAAGATAATGACATAGTTATAAAATTTGTAAACTCTATGAGAAAATGTTAAATGAATAAAAATTAGTCCAGAAAAAATTAACAATCTTTATATAATTTAAATATCATGAAAACATGCAAACTCTTCATCCTATTAATTGTATATGTGACAAAATGGACTTGAATCATATTTAAGAGGAGTTAGATTAAAATAAAGAAACAATGTTTTCCCTTTTCCTTTTTTTTAACCCTTAGGTTCAGTCTCTGAATTGATACTAAATAATAGTTACAAGGCAGAAGATTGGTAAGGATTAGGCAAATGGAGTTAAATGATTTGCCAAGGGACATATCATTCAGGAAGTGTCTGAGGCCATATTTGAAGCCCACACCACCCATCTCTAGACATCTCTATCCAGAGCCACCTACCCACCCCAGGAAACACTTTCTGGGTTTAAGGATATATTATAGAGGAACTTATTTCTAAAGAGGGAATGAGGCTACCATTTCTAGAGACTGTTAAAAATTAGATAAAGTATCATTTTGAGTAGTTTACATATATTTTGATTAGAAATTAATAGCTTTCTACCTCTTGGCACTGGTATTCCCCTGAAACATGTGAGAACCAGAAATTTTAATAAGGTTGTGATTTTTTTTAATGAGACATTGAACTATTTCTGGAAATAAAGAATATAGTAATTTAAAATCTCAAAATATGAATGGCAAGTCCACGTCATTTGCAAGTAGATGAACGCCCTCAAAAGCTGTTATAAATTAATATATCACCTGGTTTAGATGAATTGTCTCCTAGAATACTGAAGGAATTTGCAGTGTGGTTCATTCTTGGGTTAATTTTTAAAAATTCTTAAAGTAAAGAAGTAGTTCTAAAAGTATAGAGAAGGGGGCAGCTGGATAGCTCAGTGGATTGAGAGCCAGGCCTAGAGATGGGAGGCCCTAGGTTCAAATCTGGTCTCAGACACTTTCCAACTGTGTAACCCTGGGCAAGTCAATTGGCCCCCATTGCCTAAAAAATAATAAAAAATAAAAGTCTAGAGGAAGATAATAATTTTCTTTTTTTTAAGGTACAAGGTGGAGTCAGCAAAATATTGGTCTCATGATATATTCCTAGAAAAGTAGGTTGATCCAGAACAGGTCATTGAAGGCTAATTTCATTTTCCTTTTTAGATAAAATAACTAGATTAATATGAGAGATATTATGTTTTGATGGGTAGGTAGATGACATAAGAAAGAGGAAATTTTTCTGGGTTCAAATTCTGCTTCTAACATATACTGGTTATGTGACTTAGGGCAAGTCACTTAAACTGTGATCTAAGTAACTTAAGGAAATGATTGCCAAAATTACTGAATCTTCTTCCTTGATAGTTACTTCACTGGAGGCCATTATATCAATGAAATTATAGATTCACATTAAAATAACAAAAACAAAAAAATTTGAAAAATATCAAGGTGTGGATTCTTTCTAAAATTAACATAAATTACCATTGAAAATAAAGGATAATTCGTGTACCATCTTGTGCTCAGCTGAGTACAAATCATTGATCTGGGAGACTTGATTTTACAAGTATTTGTGAGTTCTTAGAACACATCTTTAAATTACTGAGGACTTTCCTATTTTAACTTACTACGAAAGGGACAACTAAAAAGAAATGCATTTTTTCATCTCTTATATATGTCTCCTAACTTTCTGCATAAAAAGATCTTGCGAGGCAATTTTTCCTGCACTAGAATATTAGAAGGATTTATTAATGTAATTACTGTCTGACACTTCAGTTGAAAGTGGATAAGATCAACTCCAAAGGGATACTCTACAGTAACTCTAGTCACAATTCAGTCATTAGTTGTATAAATTTGCTTCAGAATTTCACTTTCTTCTTCTATAGTAACACCGAAAAACACTTTAAATGCTGAATAGTAAATGACCTATTAGAATCAATGTACAAAAAATCATACCCTTGACCTATAGGAGTTTTGAATAAAAATTCAGTTTGTAAGAGTTAATATAAACTTTGGTCAAGTTACACAGGAAACGACATCAATACACTGTTGTAAGTGGTATAGGTATTAACAATACCTGTGTCATTAGTGTACAGGCTGTTGTTTTTGATTGTTGAGAAAGATGGCTATTCAAAGTACTCTAAAATAATTCCAGTTCAGGCCCGTTATATAAAACTCTATTTATTGTAGGTATAAAATTTTAAGGAAGGGAAAGTAAAAGGAAGTCAGGTAGAAAAGTATTTCTTATGTTTATGTAAGGTCCCTATTCTAATAAATTCTATCTATAACCATCCAGACAATCTGGTCTGCGAAGACTTCCTTCTTCCTCAACAGAGTCAAGGCTATCCCCTTTTCCTATTTATCCAAAACCCCAGATCCTTATCTATCTATCCTAATATATTAACTTATAAACAGAGAGCAATAAGTCAGGGTTCTCTTTCCTGCTGATCAGATTTGATTTCCAGCTGGGCAGAAATTCCACTGCCTTGTCTACTCAAACAGGTCAGACTTTGCTGCCACTTACTGGGGCAAGCATAGATACAGCACCGAACAACCTGCTTCTCTAGTCTGATAAGATGGTTTTTCAGAATGTGAATTCGCGAAGATTGTCCAAATTCACAGAGCCACTGTTTGGACAACCTTCCTTGAACCAGGTCAGCCCCAAAAGAGCCATTGATCCAAATGACTTCCCCAAAGCTTCTTGGGAAGGTTCTCTGCCATCAATCATCTCTGAGATCCCATTCAAATTTAAACTTCAACTCACTCATCTCTCTTATGTATATATGAGTAAATTTTACTAATTAATTCTATTTCCTAATGAACTCTTAATTAATTAATGAATATTTCTCTACTTTTGTCAAGTTACATAAGAACAACATCAATACACACTTGATAAATTGGAATCATTTTTGTAGTAGTCACCTCACAAGATTGACATATTTGTGATATGTAGTACAGAGAGAGTGGGACAGAGCAGTTTTGCAGGCTTTGGCTGAGTTCTGAAGTCAGTTAGGAGTTTAGAATCTTGGAAGAAAGTTTCAGTTGGACCTGGGACCTCGTGGAGAGAGAACCAGGGCGAGCTGAGCTGCTTCTTCTCTTGCTGAAGATTGAAACCTAACCTAGCTTTGGAGTATTTATTTGAGATTTGTTAATTTAGATAAACCCTTTCTATCTCCATACTCTACCTCATTTCCCTACCTTTCCTTTCCCTTACCTAAATGTCTGTGAGGAGTGAATAAGGAGAGTAAATCAGAGAGTAGTTTCAAATCTGCGAGGGTTTAGCTATACTCTTGCAGTACTTTTTCTAGAGAGATTTGGTAACCATCATCATAATTCCTTTTGATTTCAAGATCACCTTGAGAGTTGAGTCAGGGCAGGACCTTGCTCAAACTCCATCTCTGCTTCCCTTCCCCGACTTGAGGTTTCTTTAAGCAACTGTTAGGGCTTCCTTTAATTCCTTTTACCTGATAATTTAACCTGAGAAGACAGTAAACCCCTTTTGTGTTTAAAACAGACCTGTTAGTTACTTTGTCAGTTAATTAGTAAGAAAGGGAAAGAGAGGAATAGAATCAACATACTCTGGGCTTGAAGGAAAACCGGGTGTCCATCTAGAAGGAAGGTGTAACTGCAAAACAAGTCCCTTCCTGTGAAATTAACTAAAGCCTGTAGTTAATTTCAATCAGTCTATTTCCCTTCAGTTTGTCTTTAGTTTAAGTCCTAGTCTGTAAGCCCTGCTGCGCTTTGCCTGTTTAGATTAATTCATCCTCTCCCTGGAGATCTTTGTTACCTTCAGTGTTATACTCCCTGACTTCAGCCTCATATTTTATCGTGAATCTCACTATTACATCCTACCTGCAACTCATATTATCTACCTAGCAAGTCCTTGACAATATCCCTTCCAAATCCCCTTTAACCTAACACCTTTCCCAAATTCACCCATTACAACTATGCACAAAGTTCTTTTAAAATTCAAGAGAAATTCATAAAAGCCAGTTTAATTGAATTATATTTCATAATGTTAACATGCCGCACCATAGATACAGGGCTGTTTTTAATCTTTTGACTTAAATAATTGTTATATAAAGATTTGAATATATGCAAGCACATATATGCTATGAAATAATAGTTTGATATATTATAAATTTATTATTTTTGTTATTATGCATAGTTAACATATCTTTTAGGGGGAAATGCTCCCTCAGAACGATAGTTTCTCCTTTTTTGATAAAGTTTCTCAAGGAACACTAAATTGCAAAAGACATGAAATCCTGTATTTTGACTGTTTTATTTTTCTATATTTTCTTATTGTAAAAAGAAGGGGCACCAGGGACGTTAAAATATAACCTAAATGGTTGTGGGTACACACACTAGGTTGAAGGAGAGACAGGACCAACCAGGATAGGGACACCAGAGTTCACTGCCAAACTGTTGTTAACTGTCAAGAATGGCAGGTGGCCCAGCTCACCCAGGTCACCCCTAGGCCAGGGTCTTTGAAACCAGCAGACAAGGTAAAGATTTTTAACAGTTTTAATTATGATTACCTAAATAAAGGTGAGATAGGTGATTCTACACTTAAAACCTAAAGGGCAAATCACAGGGGCAAAGGGAGGACTTGTCTACTCTAATTCTAATTGACCTAGGCCAGGCAGGGCTCAAAGGAGCAGTACTGGAGTCACTGGAAGGCTGCTTCAAATCTGGTTCCAGCCAGGTTTGACCAGTACAGCTAAAGGGCCTGAGGGTGGCTTTGAGGGTTCTCATGGTAATCCAAAAATGATTACAGGATGCCAAAAGCCAAGGTGGTCCAAGGTACCCAAGTAGAAAGAATGTGCTTGAGATACTGTCCACCAGATCCCAAACCCCTTCTCTACTTGATGCAGCTCTGTAGGTCTTGTCCACTTGCTGAAAGCCACCACCACTCAGGATCCCAGGGAATCAGGATGCAGGGTGTCCTTAACTCTGAGATCTCCCAGGGCTAGCAACAGTTTGTGCCAACCGCTAATGGAGTCTCTCTCAGAGCATAAGCCCTACTTCCTGCTCTTTCATTCCATCTTGGAATCCTCTAGCCCTTCCTGCTAGGTCAACACTAATCTTCTTTACAACATTACTGACTAATTCCTGAAAATGCTTCCATAAATAAATATAAAACTTTAGTATATTGATGTAAAAGCATAAATTTGGACACTATGGAATGCTTTATCTCTCATTTCTATGGATAAGGGAAGAAGTTAGGATTAAACAACAGAAAGACAGCATCACAAGATGTGAAATGGATCATTTTGATTATATTAAATTAAAAAGGTTTTGCAGAAATAAAACCAATGCAACCAAAATTAGATAGAAAGTTGGAAGAAAATTTCTAATAAATGTCTCTCATATATCACATCATACCTATTAACTTGGCTAATATGACAAGAAAGAAAAATAATAAAATTTTGAGGGAATGTAGGACAAGTGGTCACTAATTCATTGATGGTGGATTCGTAAACTGATATAACCATTATAGAAAATTATAATTCAGAACTATATTCAAAATAATAACAAGCTCTCAAATATCTTTGAGGTACAGAAAAAAGGAAAAGGGCTTTCCTAAAAGAAATATTTGCAACTCTTTATGTGCTGGCAAAAATTTGGAAAATAAGGAGATGTCCATAAACTGGGAAATGACTGAACAAGTTGTAGCATATGATTGTATTAGAATTCTATAATTTGGTAAGAAATGATGAGTAGTATGATTTCAGAAAACAATCTAGAAAAACTTACATGAATTGAAGCAAAATGGATTGAGCAGAGCAAGGAGAACATTGCACATGGTAACAGTAATATTGTATGATGATCAACTTTGAATGGCTTAGCTATGCCCTAACATAAAATGATCCAGGCCATTGCTAAAGGATTCATGAAGAAAAATGTTATCCACTTCCAGAAAAATAACTGATGGAATCTGAACACAGATAGAAACCATTTTTTTCACTTTATGTTCTTTGTGGGCTTTGTGTGTGTGTGTGTGTGTGTGTGTGTGTGTGTGTGTGTGTTCTTCCACAATATGACCAATATAGAAATACAATTTTGCTGTATCACAGATCATAACCTATATCAAATTGGTTACTCTGCCAGACGTGTGGAGTAAAATAAGGGAAAGAAAGAAAGTATATCAAAATTTTAGAAAGTGTATTTTTAAATAATTTTTCATGTCAAATTAGGAAAAATAAAATATTATCAAAAAAGAAGTTCCAAAAACAGTGTGTTTAAGAAATATTTTTATTCCAAATTTTACAATCCTAGATGTATCTTTTTAAATCAAATCAATAAACTTTTTTACTTACAATGTAACCTGATTTCATTTGCAGCATTTTTGGTCATTTGTGTAAAGTATGTAGAGCTTTTTGGTTTTTAATGGTACTGAGTAGTTCTCCAGATTTTCAAGGCAATATTTAATCTTCCATAAGGAAGCATATATATATCTAAGAATGGGCAGGTTCCAAACATGGAATGTGACATATTTAAAATAAAATATTCAAACAGTAATTTGGTATTGCCTACATAAAACTGTTAAACTTAGAGATCTCCAAATCTAATGATATGAAGGAACTTTCTATTCATACTTATCACATAAATAATTGGAAATGGAAAAAAGACATTAGCAATCTTACCTTTAATAATTTGCTAATAGTAACTTACAATTTTTAAGAAAGCATATTTAACCATATACACTCAAATTTTCATCATGAAAACATTCTTCTTGTGGGAAATTGGAGGTAATTTGGGATTATTAAGTACAGAAACAACATTTTCATTTGTGTACTTTAAGAAAATATATTTTGGCACCTGAGTAGTGGATAACAGAGTGAGGAAAGAGTTGAAGCATGGGGAACATTCAGGACATTTTCAGTGTTCAGGCAAGAGATGATAAGAGTTTGAACAAGTGTAATGATCACATGAGATGGAGAGAAAGGGTTGTATGTAAGAGATTTTGTGAAAGTGATGGCAAAATTTTTAGAGACATAGAGTGCTCAAACTGCAACTCTCATGCAGCATGTGAGCTCCCTGCATTACCTCAGACAGGGAAGGGAGGAAGCACACCCTTTGGACTACTGGTCAGAGGAGCAGATGCTGTGTAAACTGTCCTTAGGCATGTATGAAGAGAGGTAAGGGAATAGCCCTTTCTGGCATTCCACAGCACACATGTCATAAGTTTGCCAACATGGCTATATGCTATCCAATTTGAGATGTCTAAAATCAGTTAGAGATGGAAGACTAGAACTCAAGAGATAGTTTAGTGATGGATATTGATATCTGGATATCACTATTTAGAGATGATAGTGAGACCAATCAGATAATGAGACCTGGTGATGAGATCACCCAGCAAGTGAGGAAAGAAAAGAGAAGAGGCACCAGAACAGAATCTTTATGGACTTCCATGATTAGTTGATATAACTTGCATGATGATAGTGAAACTGTAAGAAAGGAACTATCAGACAAATTCAGAGAGTACCAGTGTTTTATGGAGATGGAATCTCCACATAACACCAGGAGAGAAAGATATTAAAAAATTCCAGAGAAAAGAGTATCCAAGAAATGATGATGAATGTCAGAGTTTGAAAAGAGTCCAAGAAGGATGAGGATAGAAAAAAAAATATCATTTGATTTGGCAATTGAGTTCACTAGTAACTTTGGAAAGAACAGTTCTAATTGAATAATAAGAAATCACATAACAAAAGGTTTCAAAGAGAGTGAGAAGAAAGGAAGAAGGATTGAGGAAAGAAGCAAATACAAATATTAATATAAATCTACTCTATAAATTAATTTTGTGTTGCATTCCTTTGTCAAAGAATAATCAATATTGTATTGGCCCTAAGAAAAACTCTGAAACTATTCCAGTTCATTTTGGGGACATTCATTCTCTCTTTGTATAGTGTTGTATTATCCCATAATGTCTTTTCACCTATCTCCAAAAATGTCTGTGTTCTCAAAGAATCTCCCCTATAGCTCCACACTGAGGTTGTTCCCTCTTAATAGTTCCCCATGTTGAAGATATATTCATTTCCTTCTTCCTATTGATATTTTCCAGACTTTTGTACCGTGACTTCTAAGGGTTATCAGTATTATTAAGAACTACATTTGCTATGCCTTGAAGAGTACTTGTGTTTTAATAGAATAACTCTGGAGATAAAAAAAACGGAAATCTCCAACTGATGAATATCTAAGGGTGGTACTTCAGATATAAAAGTAGGTGGGGAGGGGAGAATTCTGCTGGAATTTAGGCAGTGCAGCATTTCTTGTTTTCTCCAATTCACTCCACATAGTATTACCTATGAATATAATGAGCATGAAGTATAATTTTCAAATGCTAAAAATTAGTTTTAAGTAATTAGCTATTGTGCTTTCAAAAATAATCATCTCCTATGGTTGATAAAATTTCTCTGAAGTATTGAAATTCAATAAAAATGGGTTAAGAATGACATCTCCTTCTTCTTCAAAGTATGGTTTTATTAGAGAGCAGTTTGAGACCAAGTCAAAGGGTCATCAAACTGTACATACCCTTTGACTAAGAAATATCAGTACTAGACCTGTATCTCAGAGATAACAAAATTGTCAGAAAATGGTTATTAAAATTGTGTCTACCTGTAAAATAAATAAATTAAATGAATTAATTAAAAAGTATCATTTTAGCAATAAAATATATGTAGTGGAATATGACTTCTTTACAGTTGTATTTTTTCCACCAGATGACATTGAATAATTTTATGGTCAGAAGGATAAGAAAATACCAATATGTGAATATTTTATTCTATTTTAGATTTTGTATGTATGTATATGCACATTTTATTTTTTCCAGATTACATGTCAAACAGTTTCTTAATATTTGCATTGATATTTTGCAATGCATGTCCTCTCTCTCCTGACCATCCCTCATCATTCCCTAAGAACACAGGTAATATGATAAAGGCTGTACATATATTATCAACCACATATATTTCCATTTATGTTGCTCCTAGTTTTTCTCATTTCACTTTGCATCACTTCATATAAGTCTTTCCAGATTTTTTTTGTGATTATCTTGTCATTTCTTAAGTCATAAGAGTATTACTTTATACGCATATACCACAACTTGTTTAGCCATTCCCCAATTGATGGAAATTCTTCAGTTTCCAGTTTTTTGCCACCACAAGAAGAACTGCAATTAATATTGTACAAGTAGGTTATTTTCCTCTATATTTAATCTCTTTGGGATACAGACCTAGTAGTGGTATTGCTGTCAAAGGGCATGTACAGTTTGATATTCCTTTGTACATGGTTCCATAATGCTCTTCATAAGAGTCATAACAGTTTGCAGCTCTATCAGTAGCATATTCCTGTCTCAGTTTTTCCACATCCTCTCCAACATTTATCATTTTCCTTTTTTTTTTCATTTGAGCCATTTCAATAGGTGAGATGTTACCTCAGAGTTGTTTTAATTTGCATTTCTCTAATCAATAGTGATCTGTATCATTTTTTCATATGACTAAAGATAGTTTTAATTTATTCATCTAGGAATTTCCTAGTTGTCTTTTGACACTTTGTCAATTGGGAAATGCTTTTAAGTTATTTATATATTTGAATAATGAAGCCTCTGTTAGAAAGACTTGCTATATTTCTACCAGTTTTATTGTTTGATTTTTAAACTTGGTTTCATTGCTTTTGTTTGTGGAGAAACTTTTACATTTAATATGGTCAAATATATGAATATTTTATCATATGCTCTGTCTTCTCTTATCTTCCAATTTAAATTATTCTTCTAATCCATTCTTTTTGTCTTTTAGAAGAAATTAGAAGAAGTCATAAGGATCAATAGATAACACAGAAAAGTTGATTCGTCATATTTTCTTAGAGGTAGGTATGTGACCCATGGCTAGAGTGCTGAACTGGAGTCTGAAAGACCTGAGTTCAAATCAGGCTTCAGTCATGTATTAAATACATGACACTAGGAAGTTATATAATCTTTGCCTCAATTTCTTCAACTATAGAATGACAATAATAATAATATTTCCTAATAGGTTGTTGTGAGTATCAAATATTTATAAAGTACTTGGCACAAAAAGGTGTTACAAAAACACTTTCCTTTATTTTTCTTATTGACAAAAGGTGGGATTGATAAGTTTCTTTGACAAATTTTTTACTTACTTCAATATTTTGGTAAATATTTTAAGCAATTTTGAAAAAGGTTGTGGACACCTTTGTTCCTATATATGAAGATAATGAAGTATAATTAAATCATTTATGTGATATTTAAAATCTAAAATCAGAACTTTTCTATCATTCTGAGAAAATCTGTGTTAAGCCAATCTGTGTGGGAGAATAAAAGAACAATCTAATTCTTTGAGTAAATGTATGCTGGGAACTGGATTCCCTTGGTTATTTCCCTATTGCCAACTACAACAGCTTCATGTAACTACCTACAGAAATTCATCTATAAACTGGTTAATGTTTCCTTTTATTAGGATTTCTGGTTTCTAGATCTTTGCACTCTATTCCCCATATGTCCATATTTCCATCAGCTTTGCTAGTAAAGAAAAGCTAAATGTCTGGGCAAATAATTAGTGCTTCTAACACATTTACAGTTCAAATTCTGAGGTTGCTTATTCTGCAGCAACTTTGTCACTAGACATATGGAATGTGTCTTGGACTTAAATGATCTATTTCAAGGCCACATAAAAATTTAAAAGAAATTCATGGAGAAAGAAGGCACAGGGAAAAGAAGAGGGGAGAGGAAAGGGGAACAGAAGGGAAAGGGAGAGGGGGAGGAAGGAAGAAAGGAAGGAAGGAAAGAATGAAGGAAGGAAAGAATGATGGAAGAAGGAAAGAAGGAAAGAAGGAAGGAAGGAAGGAATGGAATGGAAGGGTTTCCACATTTAACATTCAGTTAAAGAAGATATAGATTATATGACAAATTATGAAAGCTCAACAAGGAAGCACATAGATTTATTCATTGAGGAAATATAGATTGAACACCTAGTATGTGATAAGGCAGTGGTTAAATGTATGCAAGGAATGAGGCAAATATTAAATAGCATAAATATAGTGACAAATGAATTGAACACTTTTATTATCACTATTTATGAGCAAAAAGAGTGCTAGAGACAGAACTCAAAACAAAAGCCCTCCATCCTCAAGTAGTTCCATAGCTTCACAGATGGATATTATAGAGACCTGTTGAAGTGTGAAGTCACAGCTTCTAACTCCAGAGTTAGTGCTCTTCCCAAAACCACTCATATCTATTTTAAGCGACTTATATATAAAGAATAGATTAAAATGTATTAAAATTATTATTCATAATGATATATTTGATTTTCTCTATACTTTTTTAAAGAGCTTTAACAGAAATAACATGATTATAGTTCCAAAATTATTAAGTCAGGTGTTGATTGAGAAGTGTGGAAACTTCAAGGTTACTATTGAAAAATGTTAGATGGAGAGTAAAGTCAGAGGACTCACAGCTAGATCCAGGCTTAAATAGAGTGTTGCTAAGAAAATTCCCAATCAAAAAAGTGGGGGTCATTGGTTGAGACTTCTGGTACTAAATAGGTTTGTTTCATAACTGGGAATTAATGTTTCTGGTGAGAAAATTGCTGCAAAGTTAAGAAAAAGTATGGCTGGTTCCAGTGCTAGATGTGGAGAAGGGAAAAATGGTCGTGATCTTCCAGGGAAAGTGTCTCTGTAGTAAGGAAATGAAAATATAGGAAAACTATTAAGCTTCCTTTGGCCCAAGCTCACAGGAGAAGAAATTCATATATCTTTCCTACTACTTTTAATCTACTCAAGTGATGCATAATTAGTTTGCTTCTTGCTGTTTTATACCTTTCTTCTCTGTTTCCTCTATTGACTGGAGGCAAGTTTGCTTCTTGCTGCTTTATACCCTTCTTTGTTTTCTCTGTTGACTGGAGGCAATATCAATTGTGCATTTGAATATTCTTAAGAATTTCATTTTCTCTGTTTTGAAGGTATTGAGTTTTAAAAGACAGTACAGTTGAGAAGCAGGTTTAGCAAAATTTCTGCCTACTCAATTAAATCAAAATGTCTGTGTTTAATTCATATTTGTATATGTTGTTGTGGCTTGAAAAAGGAAGTGATGAGTTTGCATTTTATATCTGTTGGAATGTATCCATACGTGATGACATTAAGACATTCTTAACAATTTTGACTCAAAGGAATGACAGTCTTAATCTTTTAAAGGTGGAACTGGCCTCATAGACATACCTAAAAACCCAGGCCTCTAAAATAAAGTCTACAACACATACCTATCACCTTCATTTGGAGGCCTCTGAGGAGATCTAACTTCTTGAGAAGGTCATTCTATTTTGAGTAAGACAAATTACAAGGAGATTTTTTCCCATAACATAAAGACTAATTTGCTTCTTTATAAATTCTACCATTTTCTCTTGGTCCTGCCCTCTGGTACAAAGAATAACACAACCCTACGTATCTTTCACAAGATATCCCTTTAAAATACTTTTCCTATATGATCCAACTTTTTTTGTGTAATTTGAAGTTCCACAGTTACTTTAACCTTTTCATATTATACATGGACTTGAATTTCTTTATTATCTCATTTGCCCATCTTTATACCAATGGTGTCAAATTTACATAGAGAATCAGGGATCACTAAATAATAGGATCTCCATAGTCTATATATTAATTTAATTTAAAAATATAATATTGTCTACATTTTACTATAGTTTCATTTCTTTTTTAGGTATTTTCCAAATATATTTTAATCTGGTTCAGCCTACACACAAAAGTATTGTGGGCCACACACAACCTCTCTTCTTGTGGATGAAATCTCTGCTCTAGTTATTCGACAGTTATCAATTTCTTTTCTAAGGGAAGAGTATAACAGTGCTATTTCTTTCTTGTTCTCAATGTTGTTTATCTTAATGCCCCTCAAGTTTTATTATGGGGATAATTTGAGGAAAGGTGTGTGGGATAAGGAATTTGAAAGGAGATTGTCAGAGACTTGCTAAGTGGGTAATCTAGGTTACAGGTAGGCTGGGATTAAGGAGATTCAGGATATAATAGGGCTGAAGTCAGGAGTATAACACAGAAGGGAAATAGACTAAACTGAAATTAACAACAGGCTTAGTTAATTTCACAGGAAGGGACTTGTTTTGAAGTTACACTTTCCTCCAAGATGGATACCCAGCTTCCCTTTAAGCCCAGAGTATGTTGCTTCTTTCCCTCTTCTTCCCTCTCTTGATAACTAACAAATTATACTAAAAGATCTGTTGAAACACAAAAGGGTTTATTATCTTTAAAGGATGATTTGTCAGGAAAGTGGATCAAAGGAAAGCCCTAACAGTTGTCTCAGGAACCTCAGGTGGGGGAAGAGTGGCAAAGATGGAGTCTGAGTAAGGACCAGGCTTTAACTCAGCTTACAAAATAAATGATGACTGACTAGTTTCTCTATATCTAATATTGTCAAATAACAATTAACCCTTCACAGACTTTAACTCCTCTCTAATTACTCTCCTTATTAACTCCACAGACATATAAGGTAAGGGAGGGAAGGTAGGAAATAATATTGGGAAGGAAGATATAAAGGGTTTAACCAAACTAATAATTTCTTAAGTAACTATATCAAAGCTAGGCTAAATTTCAATACTACAGCTAGGTAAGGAAGCAGCTCGGCTGATCAGACAACCTCCCTCCACGGGAGACCCTCATCAACCGTCTCTTTTCCTCAAGATTCCAAACTCCTAACAGCTTTTGGAACTCAGCCAAAGCTAGAAAAAACTATATGACCCCTTCTCTATACTACTTTATCTTAATGCCCCTCAAGTTTGCATTAGCATTTTTATTGTAATATCACAGATTGAATCATATTGAGCTAGTAGGTCCCTGGAGACCTCAGACCTTTTTTCCCCCATTAAAATTTCTGTTGAAATATACTTCCCACATCTTATATGTGTAAAAACAAATTTTGAATTGGATTTCATATTTTTCCTTATTGAATTTAGTGCATTTCTCACCAGCTATACTATTTTGGGATTCCTTTCGAATTCTCTGTCATGTTTCCTTCCATATTTACTTATTTGGTAAGATAGAAAACACCTGGCACTCAATCTGCCTCTCTGAGAGGACCTTTTGGATGGCAGTGAGGGCTATGGGTTCCAGGGCCTCTCTTTAAAGAGACCATAAGGGGTCAAGCTGGGTGGTTCAGTGGATTGAGAGCCAGGCCTAGAGATAGGACATCCTAGGTTCAAATATTGCCTCAGACACTTCCCAGCTGTGTGACCCTGGGCAAGTCACTTAACCCCCATTGCCTAGTCCTTACCACTCTTCTGCCTTAGAGCCAATCAATACACAGTAGAAAGTAAGGGTTAAAAAAAAACATGAGAACAATTTTTCTTTCCATTTCCCATCAGCTTTTGGACTTCTTTGTAACTCTTCATCAAGCCACTAGACCAAGGAAATATTCCCCCACCACCACCTTTTTGTATTTTATTTTATGTCCTGTTTTCCTCCATTGAATGACAAACTTTTTGAGGTCAGGAGCTATCATTGTTTTTTACTTATATTTGTGTCCTTTGTGATAATTACAGTGCCTGGCACATATTAGGCCCTAAATAAAAGTCAACTTATTGATTGACTGGCCCAGAGTTCTAGAGAGTCATTTTTAAAAAATTGTAACAGTTACTCCTGGAAGGTAGCTGGGGGGGGGGGCACAGTAGATTGAGAGACAGGTGTAGAGACACGAGGTCCTGTATTCAAATCTGGCCTCATACACTTTCTAGTTGTGTGACCCTGGGCAAGTCACTTAGCTCCCCTTGCTTAGCCCTTACCACTCTTCTGCCATGGAAATGATACACAGTAAAGATTCCAAGGCAGAAGGTAAAGGTCTAAAATAAAACAAAACTGTTAACCTTTGTGCCACTTACCACTACATCTCTAGCATCTGGAAGCAACTTAAATTCCTGGAACAACCCAATAAAAATTTATATACAGTTAAAATACATCTAATTACATAATTGTCAGATCCAAATATGTTGATATTTCCTACAGAATAATATAAGATACATTTTTCAAGCCTTAAGTGTAAGGAAAATCTGTCATTCTTATTTATTATATTATTGGTTATTTTATTAAATTAGCTATTTATTCATTTGACAGTAATGTGAGTATTTATTATTTTTCAATTGTTTTGCATTTACATAGAAAATGCTTTACACATTTTAAGAAGATGGTGTGCACTTATTCCTCTTCTCAGTCTAGCTTTTGTTTTGTATACCTCTTTTTATTTAAAGGAATAGGGGCTTTGTTCACTAACAAATAAAGATAGATGGATAATTTTAAGTGAAGGATTTTTACCACTTTAACATTCATTCCAGAAATCAGACTCTACACGGAGAAAAAAAAAGAACAGGTTAACACCAGTGTGTAGAACTTTCTTACTTCTCTGAAGATTTCCTATTTAAAGTCTTGAGGCAAATTGATTAATATTGAAAATTCAGTTGTCAGACTTATGATCATGCAGGGTGAAAAACCTCTGCCGGATTTAGCTAATTTTCCCTGTAGAGTGACCTATGTACTTAGCTGTGGGCTTTACTGTAGTCACTTACACTTCAAAGTCGGGGTTCTACAGACTACTTTCATTTCAAGTACTCACCTATGATATGACAGTTCCTTTTAAAGAAGTCCACTTTTAAAGAGACCTAGAGATACCCTTTTGAAATGGGGTCAGAGAAGACCTGTGACTTTAAATTATTCTTTTCCCTGAGGAACTTAGTTATATACTGGATTCCTGGACTACATGAATTAAAGTGAGGGGAGGAGAACAGGACTGTGTAAAATATATCTATCTCTCTTTCCTCACAAGAATTTGACTCTCATTGAAGATTATTGTAGAAATAAAAGAATAAGTACCATTTCCAGGGCTATCACTCCCCTTCTGAGTCACAGACATAGGTCACAGGGGGCAGCTCTTTCTGAAATCTCTGGCTAAGCTTTGGAGAAGGAGCCTGGGATAATTTGCATGATAAAACTCCTGACCCACATACCCAGAGGAAGATAAAAGTTAGAAAGACAAAGTTAAATAAAATGTGAACAATTCTCTAAGCTCCCAATCTATTCAGTTGGAAGGAACTGATTGAGGGGATAATGTTCTGGCATTGGCCATAAAAAGACATAACATTTGCAATAGGATTTTCAATATAATCCCTCAAATTCCCTGATACTGAAAAGCTGGCTTCTCCTCTTTTAGAGGAGAAACTTTGCATCAAAAGCAAACTGAGCCTAGGAGCAGTCAGGGTGGAGAAAAATGTATAGGGACACAAAGAAGCCAGGAGCAGAAAGCATCAGCCTTGATTACACAGAGCAGTAATCTTACAGCATATCTCTGCCAGGAATAGATAAAAGCAGAAGTAATACAAATACCAAATAACTGAAAAATAACTAAATTAAAAGAGCAACAATTCACAGAATTACATTATGAAGAATTCTCAGGCCTATTTTGTGCTCAAGAATCTCCAATAATTGTACTATCTGTCCTGAGGGCTCTTCAGGTTAGGAGGAGGAAGACTGTGGAGGATAGATTTCTTCACTCTAACACTTTTTGACTCTCAGTGGGTTTAAATGCAAGCTTTCCCTCTGTCCTGGGACTTTTCTATGGCAATAATATAAATCCTAGCCTTTACTAGTTCCCATGGAGGCATTGATTGCCTGGAAGAGGTTCTTTTGATTTCCTAGTGACCCCTATGTTTCTTATTCTTGCTTAGGGGTTTGAGGAGTTTCCGGAGTAGTTCTCTAAGTCATGTGGATTGTACTAGTCCCTGAGCTAAGGGAAAAAGGAAGACTGATCTCTTATTTTACTATAGTCTATAATATAATTCTTTTGATATTCCTCTCTCTCTCTCTCTCTCTCTCTCTCTCTCTCTCTCTCTTTCTTTTTCCACATATATGTATGGATAGAGACATATACATATATTTATGTAAATAAATAAAACCATTTTCTATCTTATAACCTTGTGGAATCAAGTATTTTTATGGAAAGCTGATGGTCATGCTTTCAAGTAGTAAATTATGTTGGAGTTTCTCCTTGGATGGAGAAAAATGTATTAGATTAGTGAATTGACATGCATTCTTTGAAGAATAACATATACTAAAGTCCACAGACACCATATGGGTGGAAAGAAGTGAACTAAAAATTTTAGAGTCCTTCCAAATTATCTGTATTCTTTGCATCTGAAGGAATCCTCTAACACAGTGGTTCCCAGATTTTTTGGCCTACTGCCCCCTTTCCAGAAAAAAAATATTACTTAGCATCCCTTGAAAATTATGAAACTATTTATTAAACTCAAATGTAATACAAAAAAAAGTGTGGCCATCACCACTCCCTGGTTCACTGCAGCACCCACCAGGGGGCGGTGGCACCCACTTTGGGAATTACTGCTCTAACACAAAATCTTTATCTTCCCTTTTGTGTCCAATCATTTGAACAGATTACCTCAGGCAATTTCTCCAAAGCTTCTCCAGAAATTTAAGAGAGAGGGAGCAAAACAGAAATAATGGCTGCCCATAGTGTCTTTATCTGTGACTCAGAAGGAAAGGGACAATGCCACCATGTTGTGTGAAAAGGACATTTCTCCTCCCCAATTTTCACTACCAGTACCAGGAGTGAGTTTCTGGACATGAGCCTGGAAGCAAGGATTGTGCGAGGGAAATCAGTGGATAAATTTGGTCATGAGGGTGGAACAGAGGAAAAAATGGAGCAATGGAGTCAAGAATATAACTAGACCAAAAGGACAGGATCGTCTTCCCTGGACTGACCCCCTGGGAAGCACAAACAAAATGGAAAGCTATGGTTGGTTCTTGAGACCTAATGTGTTAGTGAGTGGAAAATTAGGCTGTATAAATTGAGGCAGAAGGGGAGCTCACTGGCTCTGATATTCAGTGTTTCCTGGCGACTACTCTCCTCAGTATCAGAGTGGAAGGGGGCCCAAAATGGCAGCCACAGATTAAAAAGCTAAGTACTGAAGTACCTCTCTCCTATTTTCCCCTCCTCTTCCTCCTCCTACTTATGATTTTATAAAATTATTAATCTACAGCCAGTTTCTCAAATTTTAAATTCTTACAGTTGTCTCATATTCATACCAATACTACAATAATTTGTGGATATAATCCGATAGGTGAAATGCTTTCCCTCACCTCTTTCAGCTTTTCAATTCTTGTTGATCTTTTAAAAGCAAGTTAATTTAAACTTTAAATCTCCTCTAGCATGTAATGTTTGACCTGTGTTCAATGATGGCCTACTCATTCAGACTTCATAAAGTACTTTTTTTCTGTTATTGTACTTATCAAGCAATATGCATTTTCTGTTATATGTGTTAATAATGCATAATTTTATATTCATAACATTCTATATATATATAAATAATACATATGCACATGCCTACATGTATGCACATATATGTACAGGTGTCCCTTCCACATATTGGGGTTAAGGGCAGGGTACCCTTGCAATTCTGGAGAATCTGAATGAAATGTTTTGGTCTTCCTTTCTTGTCAGAGAAAAGTCTGAATTTTTTTTCTTTTTTATGGGATGTTTGTAGTACCATATTATATGCATTCATAAATTACTAAACTTTTAAGTATATTTTTACATTTCTAGCCTTTCTGTGTCATCTGCTGGCTTTCATGTTCCTTTTTGAAAACTTTAACTTTTTGATTATTTTTAACTTTAAAAAAGAAGTATGTATTTGTTGTAATTAAAAGATAAAATAGGTTGATATTATATAATAAAATACAATGCATATATTTCGTGAATTTCTGAGTTTCTAAATTTTTCTTTATCATTTATTTCATTTTGCATGTTGTTTGTGGCTTACACAAAACAAAAAATTTCCATTAAATTTCTTATGCTGACCTATGATATATTAAAAATGTAATGGGAAAGTCACAATATGGCAGGGATACTTTATTTATTTATAAAACTTTTGAACCAACTCCATTGGATATCCACCCAAATCCAACCACATATCATAATATATGTGGATAGTTATATAAAATTATTCTAAATGATTAGTACCTAACATAAATTTTTGTGTTTCTGTAGTGTGGCAGGCTATGGCATAATCTTCATGACATTAGTTGAAAATTAGAATATCTATATTACATTCTGCTTTCATTGGCAATCTGTGTTGAACATACTTCAGAACAGTAATGAAAATTTTTGGTAATCATAGGAAAATGGCATCATAGAATTATAACTGGAAGGAATTCCTAAGTGAATCTGTTTTAACTTTCTAATTTAAAAGATGAGAAAAATTAAACTTAAAGGGGATTAAATGACTGGTCTCAGATAATACAGAAAATAACAGAATCTGGATATGAAAAATTTAAACTTCAGGCAGTCCTTTCCCATTGTACTGCATTGCTTCTTAATTTTTCTATGTTGACTGTTCAGAATGTAGGGCATAATATCCTACCTGTTCTCCTCTTAAGTATGCCCTCAAGAAGAGTGAAGATTATAATAAAACTTCTGTTAGTAATGGCAAAGTAGGCAAAAGGAACTATAATTATTGATGCTTTATATTTAATCCTTTTTAGGCAGTACTTATTTCTGAGATTTTTTTTCCTTCCCAAGCATTTAAGAAAATTTCGACATTGAAATAGGTCTAATATGTAGATAGAGAACAAACATGATAAAATAAAAAATGAAATTTAGAACACAAAATACTAAATAATAAAGGTTAGTAAAAATGAAATGATTTATTTTCTTCCCCATAATTTGTGCTACATTTTCCCCTGGTAAACCATACCATAATAAAAGACAAGGTTCATAGGTGATTATATATATTACAAAACTCTAGGATCCAATTGACTAGAACACATTATAATCAATAATACATGCATCATGTGAGATGAAATTAAACTGCTTTCTTATTTCTCCTGTTGTCCAGGGGAAAAGTCCTATTGGTAATAATGAAGAATTGAAATTATTTCTACATAGATTTTTTAATTTTATGTTTCTTATATTTTACAATCCATGCTCTTTCTGTCCTGTACTCCTTTCCCTTCATCAAGAAGACAGAAAATTTTGCTTACATTGGAGATAAAAATATGAAGGAAATAAAGAATGGTATGTTTCTATTTGCATTTGACTCTGTGTTTTTTCTGTGGCTTTATCTATTCATCTGTCTGCCTGTCTTTCTATCTTGAGTTGTCTTGTATCTTTTCCTTATTAATAATATTAAAGTTCTTTGCATTATTGTTTCCACTTATACCTTTTTTGTTTTTATTTCACTTTGCATCACTTCATTTAAATCTCTCCGGGGTGTGTGTGTGTGTGTGTGTGTGTGTGTGTGTGTGTGTGTGTGTGTGATCATCTTGTTTTTCATTTCTTTATGATACAATAGTATTCCATTATAAGTGTATACCACAACTTGTACAACCATTCATCTATTAATGGAATTCCTTTCAGTTTCCAGTCCTTTGTCACCAGAAAAAAGAGCTGTTATCAATATTTTCTACTATCATCTTTAATCTATTTGAGATATAGACCTAGTAGTGATACTGCTGGGTAAAGATTTTGTATATTTTTATATACTTTGGATATGGTGCCAGATTTTCAGTTCATAGCCCCACTAGCAGTGTATTAGTGTCTCGATTTTCCTACACCACCTTCAACATTAATCATTTTTCTTTTTTGTCATATTAGCCATCGTAATGAATGTGAGATGGTACCTTAGAGATGTTTTAATTTGCATTTCTTTAATTAGTAGTGATTGGAATATTGAATCCTTTGTCAGAGATACTTGTAATAAAGATTTCCCCCCCCAAATTTCTGGTTTGCCTTTTAATCTTGGTTGCAATGCTTTTCTTTGTGCAGAATTAGTTTTGTCAAATTCATCTATTTTACATTTCAATGTTTTCTAGGTCTTGTATTGACATAATATTTTTTCCTTTGCCCATCAGTCTGGCAGGAAAACTTTTTTGTCTTCCCCTAATTTGTTCATAACACTTTTTATTTCTAAATCACATATCCAAGATGATTAATCACACATATATCCTTATTAATCATATTAACTTAGTATATGGCATGAGATGTTGCTCTGTGTTTAATTCCTTACATTCTGTTTTCCAGTTTTCCAAGCAGTTTTTGCCAAACATGTAGTTCTTTCAAAATCTTGGATTTTTGGATTTGTCAAGCTCTGGATTACTATGTTCATTTACCATAACCTGTTGAATGTTTAATCTGTTTCGTTCACCCTCTACTCTATTTCTTAGCCAGTACCAGATTGCTTCAATGGTTGCCACATTAAAAAAGTGATTGAGACCTGGTATAGCTAAGCCACCTTCCTTCATGTTAGTAGATTTTGCTCCAGCCTTTTATCTTTACTTTGAGTTTCTTAACTTTCAATGAGTTTATTGACGAGATATTTTGGGATTCTTGATCTTAATCCACTGTGCTATCCTTTGTCATTTTATGTATGAGTTAATTTCATTCACATTCTAAGTTATGGTTGACTACTAGATGTTTCACTGCATCTTATTTTTCCCATTTAACCTCTTTCTCTCCTTTCATCTTGTCTCTATTCACATTTGTATTTGATTCTGTTTACCCTCTTCTCTGAGTCCCCCCTTTCTTTTGTTGATCCCTCCTTTGTTGTTCCTCCTTCCCTTCTTACTTCTTTTTAGGGTATGATAGGTTTCTATACCTATCTGAGTATGTTATTTCCACTTTATGCCATTGAAAGTAAGATTCAACACAGCCTACCACCTTCCATCTTCCAATGTATTGATTCCTACATGCCTCCTCAGGTGACATAATTTATCCATATTCACTTCTTTTTTCCACATTGTATTCCTAATTCTTGTCACTTAATTCTTTTAAATATCACCCCATCATATTCAACTTAATCCTTACCACCAATTTATATCCACCTATAACTATCATAATAGCAAGATGATTAAATATCTTCAGTACCTTAAGTTTTCTAAGTAGTTACCTTGGGTACTTGAAGAAACATGTATCTTAAGCATCTTAGTTATTATCTTATTAAAATTAATGCAATCCTTTTAACACTATTATTTTCCTTGATTGGTGTAAGTATATTAAGTACTTTAGATATCTTTTCTACTATAGAAATCTTAACTATCTTAGTTATCAATTTCCCATGCAGGGATTTGATTAGATTATAGCAATAATATCCTTCAGTTTTTTTGTTGATCTATTTATACTTCTTTGAGTGCTGTATTAATTAGGTACTTTGTACTTTTTGAACTACATTCCCCAGAATTCTTTTCTGTGTTATCCAGCATCCTTTTCCTTTCTGCTTATGTGCTTGCTTACATTGTTTGTTTATAAGTTCTGAAAATCCTCCCTCTCTTTCTCTCTCTTTTCTCACAACCAGGCTGTTAGCTAGCTGTTTATTTTTTACTTTAGTTATTATTAATGAATTTTATAAAATAAAATACTTAGTTATTATTTATTAATTTTAATCTCCACATTGTGGTATATGATTATTTAATTTTCTTTTTAGTGCTTGTTCCTTTCATTAGAAATGCCTGGAATTTCTCTATTTCATTAAAGATTGATTTCTTCCTCTGGAGTTTTGTGATGTTGGAAATTTGGGGTTCTTTGAACTGATCTTCAGATCCCTGATCTAAACTTCCTTCGGACATTTAGGGCTCTTTCAAAAATATATTTCCCATGATTCCTCTTGGGTAATGAGGTGGACAGGAAGTGCGATTACCTAGACAGAGGTATATAAAGATTCAGGACTTGATTGGTAGGCTCTCTTTCCTGCTGAACAAGCCAGGTGGGCAGAGGTGATGGCACATGGTAATTGAATTAGCTCCTGGAAGGCATGTGGCTATAATTATCAATATGGATTACAATAAAACCCTAATATCCTTCTTTATTAATTTTATTTGTTACAGTATTATATTCAGTAGATGATTTTTTGTTGTAGTCCTAGATCCTTTGCCTTCTGGAATATCATAGTCCATTCCTGCTGATCCTTTAATACAGAAGTTGTCAGGTCCTATGTAATGCTGATTGTGGTTCTACATTATTTGATTTTTTTCTGGCTACTAGTAATTTTTTCTCCTTGGGTTGGGAGATCTGGAATTTGGTTAATTTTTAAATTTGAGATTTCTGTGATCAGTAGAATCTTTAAATTTCTATTTTCCTGTCTCATTCAAAGACATCAGAGAAGTTTTCCTTCATAATTTCTTTTATTATGATGACAAAATTGTTTTTTTTTAAATCATGACTTTCAGGCAATTAATTGATTCTTAAATTATCTCTCCTAGATCTATTTTTGATACCAGTTGTTTTTTAAGTGAGAGATTTCAAATTTTCTTTTTTTATTATTTTGATTGTATATAATTGTTTCTTGCTCTCTCATAAGGCTGTTATCTTCAATTTGTCCAATTCTAATTTTTAGGGAGTCATTTTTTTTTCTTTGACATTTTGAACTTCCTTTCTTAAGGAGTTGTTTTCCAATTGTTGAGGTTTTATATTTCATTTTTTGGAAACTGTTTTCTTCATTAAGTTTTTGTTTTAACTCTTGGTTTTTTATTGTTTTCTTTCTTATTTTTCTTCTAAGCTTTTTACAATTTTCTTGAGCTCTTCTAGGAATTGATTTTGGGCATGACATCATTTTACATTTTCCTTCAAAGCATCATGTTTTTATTTTTGTATTGCCATCCTCTTCTGAGATTGTATTTTGGCCATCTCATATTAAAATATTTTTCTTGTATCATGCTCATTTGGGGGATATTTTTTCTTCTTGATTTTCTCTATGTGCTGAAGCTTATCTCTTTTCTTGGAGTGGAGGAGGTACTGTCCCATTCTTGTGCTGTGCTGGAGTTGGCTCAGGTATTTGTGTCTCAGATTGTGCACTCTGCAGAGGCAGCATGATTGGCCTTCTTTTTGGAGTTCTGTACCTTTTCTGGTCAACTGGTTCAAGTTGGGTTCTAATTCTAGACCCCATTGGTTTGAGTTCTTTCCATTGCTGCCTGTGGTGATTGCTTTAAGCCTCTGTTCTAGCTGGAATATGCAGGGCTGCTTTCTTGCCACTTGATTTGTTTTATATTGTTTTGGTTTCTACTCTTACCCCACTAAAGCTAGACTCATCTGCTCTGTATTCTGTCTGGCTTCCACTGCTCTTTCCACATATACTAGTGAGATTAATCCTTTTTGTCTCTTAACCTTGTTCTGGGCTGGAGTACTTCCTTACCCCTTCTTGTGTTGGTTCTGGTACTCCAGTATTCCTTTTGAGGGTTGTTTTTTTGGGGGGATTGGGGGGAGGGGGGAATTGTTGCTGTTCTGTTGTCATTTAGTGAGTGGTAGGCAGGCTTTGCATGTTTCTTCCTTTGCCACCTTAGAATGATCTCTTTAGTAATTCCTAGTTCAGTAGCTTGGATATCTAGGCTCTGTGGCATCTGCCACCTTTGTCACCCACCTTGAACTCTTAATTCAGTGAGACTGACTTCCTTGATGTTCCTCTTAAGTTTTTAATTTTCTCTGTATGCACTCAGAACAAGTCAGTTCTGCAGACAGATTTTACTCAGATTTGTAATCCCCCATTTTTAATGAGTACTAAAAGTAGATTTTTAGATGATGCTCATTATCATAGACCAATTATTTCAATACCAGATTATCTCTTCCTATAAATAATTTCTATGAATATGCTCTGAAGAAATAGAAAATCTTATTTTTTTTTACTTTTTTAAAACAGAATTTTAATTAGGTAGGTATATGTAAGGACCTCTTGGAGAGGAGATCTATGTATATATCTCTGCACCTTACTTTTTTTAATTGCATGCAAATCTGAGAGCTTACCTATATAAAATGTCTGGGGTCAAACAACCAGTTTGCATCAAGGGCAGGCTGGAAATACAAGTCTTCAATTATGCCACATTTCCTTTCCTGCATTCCCTTTAGTTTTAATCACTTGTGAAAGAAAATATAACTTAATAGTTAATATTTTATTTTTGTAAGAAATGTGTTTTTTTAAATACTAACTCTTTCAATTGCATGTTTTGGATAATCTGAACTTCTGCAGTATTATTAAGAAATATGTATTGATTTCAAATTATATAAAAACATAGTCTAATAATTGGATGCAATCTCTTTCTTTTCATATAATAAAAGTGTGAACTTATTTCCTTAAATGCCAACATATTTTTCGAGTTGGGATGTTTATTTTAATGAACATTAATTCATCAATGACTGCTCTATTTACATGTATGATTACAATAAAATATAGAACCACATAAAACATTGAGATTGGCATAATATCATATCCATTTCAACCTGCAGATAGCAGCAAAATACTACTAACTGAGAATAATTATGCTTCATGCTAGTGGAATGTTAAAATAAATAAAGTGCATGTGTAAAGTATACTCCTTGCAACTGAATAAAATGGCTACTTGATGTTATATTAAGATTTTTTTAAATCCTAAAATACAAGTCAATTTATATACCTAAAATCATGGAATTTTAGAAACAAGAGATTTTGAGGCTTATCATATCCAACCCCTACCAAATATTACTTCTACAAATTCCCTAAGAGAAATTATGAACCCCTTTATTAATAGCTACCAAACTCTCACAGATTAAATATGATGCTGTAGTTGCCTTAGTAATGGTTTTCATTATAAAATCCATTTTATAATGGCAAATTATTTATTTTAAATGATATCTTGGATTAAAATATCTCCACATTTAACTTTTAATAGTATTGATTGTGGGGGCACAAAGGGTACAAGAGTTTTGTCTATTGGAAAAATCCTATGCATATGATTACAAATCACATGATTAATATGTATCCTAGGGCAAATAGAAAAGGTCATTCAGACCTTTGATTCAATGAGTCATTTTTGCTGTGGAGGAAAAAAATAGATTTCAAATAAGCTAATATCAGGAAAATGGATCCAAGATAGCACAATACACCATTTTAAGCTAACATATAAAGGTAGAAATCAAAACACAGGAAATAGGAAGGCTATAGTTTAGTTACTCAGGTTTTAAAACGTTACTTCATAAGGGTCATAGAATCATAGATTCTAGGTGAGATCTGCCTTAGTCTTCATCCTCTTGTGACCTATGGAATCATTCTCCATCTAGTTTATTCTATCCATTGTCTCACTTCACAACTATTGAGATGACAGTTTCTCCTTTTTCATTGTACAATAGGGCTTCAACAACGGAGAGAAAACAAATAGTCAAGGAAATTTTTCTCATAGACTTGTAATGCTTACTTGCTAGTAGAGCATAAAATGTCTTCACTGAAAGGAGTTATCAATTTGTTTTACTACCTGTAATTGTTCTTCTTAGTAAACACAAATCATGTAGCTTTTTAGTGTCCCAGAAAATAGTTCAAGATTATAGATTGAAAAATAGATGTTAATTTGCATTTGCAAAAGGAATTATCGTCCCTGCCTGTTCCCCAGACCAATAAAATCATAGGGCCCATTACAATGATAATAATAAAAATTAAAAGGAGCTGGGGACAAACTATAAAATACTGAAGTACACACAGAGAGAATATATCTGTCTAAATTTTTCTTTTCAATCATTCATTCAGTTAAGTTGAATTTTAAAAGCACTTAAGTTCCAGACACAATGCTATGCTCTGGGAATACAAATACAAGTAGAAAAATTGTCTTTGCCCTCAAAAGCTTACATTTAAATAGAGAAAGACAGTGAATAAAAGGGTTCTGAAGAGGATGAGGCAATACTACCCAGGGTTGGGGCATGATAAAGTCCAGAATGCTGTCTTGGAAAGAGATAAGGTATTCTTGGCCTGGACACTTTTTCTAAATGGAGGTTCTTGGAGAAATCATCCAAGAAGAGGAATATGTTGCAAGTGTATGGCTTACTTCCATTGTGTGAAGGCTAGGTTCCATGGCTAAAGCAGGTTTCAGGATGAAGAGCTGGGGTATGTGGGAGCAAATATGGACTGGAGAAGAATGAGGCCAATATTTTTTTTTTCTATTCCCAAACTACATATTTCAAAATATGGAGTTCTTAAGAGCTAGATGCTTTAGAGAGAAAGTAGAAAATAGTTGATCAAATATGCTCAACCCATCAAAATATTAAATTAAAATTATTCAACACATATGTATTAAAGACCTTCTATGTGAAAGCAATGTAAGGGCCAACATGGAAATGTATAGAGACACTTTTCTTTAAATATGATCATTTCCATTATATAGACACATTAGACAAAAGGAGTAAATAAAATGAAAACAATTAAGTAGTGATATGGGAGAGTTTTGAAGTAAAACCCTGGACTTGGGATGGGTACCCCATCAAGAACAACAGACTCCAATAATTAGCTTAAAAATAAAAAAAAATAAAAATAAATTCATTAAGATAAATGCAAGTTGAAGTATTAAGCTAAATGGACAGGGAGATAGAAGCAGGTGGAACACTGCCTCCCAGAGGAGATGGAGTTTGGGATAATTATACCCTTTTCATAAAAGTGTCTACATGACTAGAGATGAGGAGATGTGATGCTGATATTACCTAAACAGGAATGGAGTGATATTTTGAGTCTGGAGTGCATAAGGGATGGCTGTGATGTTTGGTGCCCTAAAGGCACAAGGGATGAAACCCCCACCCCCACAGTTCAAGAGATGATTAAATTTAGATACAATCTGATGCTTATCAGAGTAGAACTAGGAGGTGCATATTTGTATTCATTAGAAAGCTAGGAAAGGCCACTAGGGAATGTTCCTTTTGGAAAAAAGAATTACTTTTTGATAGGAGATAGCTCTTGGTTTTGGGGTGTCCTTAGGAAACCCTGAGTCTCATGCCAGTAGGGTAATAAAAGCATATTTCATCAGGGAACTTTTCATGGCCTGGAGTCTAGTGTTTACGCTTCTTAAACAAGCCCGAAGTACTGACCTATTTCAGTAGGGGATTTAGTACCTGTTGTGAACAACATTTTAAAGTGTTAATTGATCTAGAAAAAAGTGAAAAAGAAGCAACAAACACATATTCCTTTCCCTACAGAAATAGTTTAAATATATCTTCACAGAATTTATGAGACATCACATATTTTGTGGGTCTCCAAGCAATGAGCTAATGTGCTTAACTCTAAGAAGTTCAGACTTAGAGATTCATTGTTTTTCCCATTAGAGGGAACTAAGTAGGGGACTATAAGAATATGTAGCAACTGGCCTCATTTGCAGGAATCAGTAGAAAGGATATCCTCCATATGGTGCACCAAAAGCTATTAAGAATTCTGATGGTTTGAGGGAAATCTGGAAAAAGTAGTGCCCAAGACAGAGAGGTAAATATTGGAAAAAGTGAAATGTAGGGAAGCAGCAACATGATTCCATGATTAGATGGTTTCCCATAGTAGGATGGTTTTCCCTTCAAATATGTGGTTTATGAGAATTATATTAAAATACTGATGCACCAGTTTCACATAAGTTTCTCAAAAGAACTCAAAAGAACATAGTTCAAGGCTATCTTATCATCACCTACTTTCAGATAGTTTTTTAAGCTAATTTGGAAAAGCATTTTTATAGGTAATGCTTGTCATTTCCAATATATTTCTCATTTATTGAAAACATATTTTGGGAGCTGGTTTATCTTAGGAGTGGTGAAATGCTTGCTGAGTCTCAGTGTTCCCATTCACCTCTGATGACTGAAGGATTAGGTAATTTTAAAAAGGAAGAATTCAGACCCAGAGGGAAGAAAAATTAATGAGACTGGGTAGTCAGCCTATTTTTCCCTTTGGTTCACTTATATATGGGAGACTCTGATAGGATGAACTGTCAAGAAACCCAGTACTTTACTCCATTACCTAAAGGATAAATCTAGGTCAATACCCAAAAATGATCTCATGTGATAGGGACAATAAGAGAATATGGAGGACTCTGAAATTTCAAACCCTAAAGAGGAAAAATAAATTAATTCCAACTATCTCCTTCCTTACAGTGAAAACCCTTTCACTTCAACTGCTGCTCAGAAAAACATAATATCTCAAATTCTAGGTTCTTACACTTCCTACAAATTGTGGAGTAAAAATGGATTGAATTGGGGGCTTTGGGGGTTGTTATAGGTAATTTATAGTTTATAGATAGACGTAAATAGTGAGTAGGTAAAAGGCAGACCAACCTGGCTGGCTGAGAACATTTTAAGCCCAGAATATAGAAAGGGGTTTTGTTCAGAGAGACTGAGTTGACAGTTTTCCTGCTTTGGAGGAGAGGTGTGAAGCTGGAAGCTACTCTTCAACTAACCTATGGACTATTTGGGATCTCCATAGAGGAGGTGATCTACAAATCAAGATGTAAAAGGAAGACATAGGTAGAGTTGGGAGCTTTCCTGCAGTTGGTGAACAGCTTCAGGAAGTCCTGTACTCCCTAGCCCTTGTGGATTATCTTGCTGAGACCAGAAGTGTTCCTGAATCTAAACTGTACCTGGAAGTCATTGAGGAGGATGGTGAGTGAGATTCCCAAAGCCCTTGTCAAACTCAGCTAAACCATTGCTGGCTGTCAGTTAGGTAGCTTAAGATTAGCCAACTCAACTGCCACCATTCTCTGGTAGTTGGTACCCTAGAAGGTTAGAAATCCCTCTCCCTCCAATCCCATCCTTACCAAACCATTAAACTTAACTTTGTTTCAACTTCCTGGTCATTCTCTCCCCCAACCACCAAGAACCCACAGAGATTTTAACTGTATCCCTGGCTGTTGTGAAATTTCATTTACTGTTATTTTTCCCCATCTGTTTTCCCATTCGTTTTGAAGTTTCATTAGTTTTATTTGTTACCCTTTTCCCCAGTGGGTTCTGTGAGCCTCATTGTGTGTTTCCCTGAGTTTTCAGTTTCTTCCCTGTCAGTTGTCAGTTATAAGTCTCCATTCCAAAGATACTATCCCCAACACCCTAAGACTCTAGCATAAATCTAAATTTAAGCCTATTGGCCTAGATGCTAAAAAAAATTCTTTAAATGAGTAAGCAAAGGAGAAAGAACATAACCACTGGTAGTTATGATGGAGACAGAGAAGACCTAGAAATTACTGTTAGGATTGCAAGGCAGCTAAAGGAAATTAGAAATAGCAGAATCATCAAATGGAAAATAAATAAATAAATCAGACAGTATGTCATTAATGTCTACTATAGGCCAGGCCCTGGTTTAGAACATAAAGTAAAAACACATACTTCTAAAACAAACAAAAAAGTAAAACACAATACAACCAAGAAATGGTCATAAACTAAAAAGAGCTTTTGGAAGACCTTAAAGAAGACCTTAAAAACCAAATGAGGAAAGTTAAGAAAAAATTAGAGAAAAAACAGCAATGCAACAAAATAAAGAAAATTATGAAGGAAAGATCACCCAAATGGAAAAAGAGTTCCAGAAGGTCATGGAAGAAAATAATTAAGAACTAGAATTGGAAAAAGGGAAATTAATTAATTCCTAAGACAGCAAGAAATAAGAAGTCAACAAAACAAAAACAAAACAATGAAATAATAGAAGAAAATATGAAATATCTTATCACAAAAACAACTGAACTGGAAGATGTGATAAGAAAATTGTTTAGACCCCATACTCAAAGAAATCATCAAGAAAAATTGTCCAGAAATTCTAGAAGTAGGAAGTAAAATGGAAATTGAACAAATGTACCCATCACTACCACAGAGGCCACAAGTTGACATTGCACAAATACCTCATTGCTAAGTTCTGTAGCTCCCAGGTAAGCATAAAATACAAGCAACCAAAAAAATAATTTACAATACCATGGAGCTACATTTAGCTCACATGAGATACTATAAGTAAATGACTTGAAAGTGTCATTATCTTTGCTCTATATTATTATATATATACCATCATTTAAGTGAAATATTCTACCATAATTGAGAAAAATAATTATCTATTTATTAAAAATATTCAGAGTATAATATCTTTTCTTCCTGTTGAATCTCTGTGTGGCACTCAAATAGTGGCTGCTACCAAAAAAAGTATATTACTATGAGTTCTAAATAAGCAGTTCTAAACTTCTATGAAGTAGTTCAACCCTGAACTGTATTTTATGGATTTCATTTGGCCTTAATTACATCTCCCATTATATCTTGGCACTTAAGAAGTGATCCTGATATTTTTAAAGATAGGTATTTCTTAGATAGTGCATCACTTGTCATTTAAATGAACAAAGTAATGAATTGCTAATGGAGAAAAGCCATTGAAGCATGAGACCATTTAGCAAAATATTTATATATCTATACAGAACCTTGTTTTCTTGGAAAGGTTATTTGAGTGTAAATGTGACATTTTAAAATGTGTGACTGTGGTAAAAACTAAAATGATCTTAAGCTATTTATCACTTAGTAATGAAATTTCATGTTTATCTTCATTCTCATTATCATTTAAAGCAGTCTTGTCCATATAATTATTAGCTCTGAGTATGACCTTCTTCCCTTTTCCACACAATTAACTTTTTTTTTCTACCAAGACATGACCTAGATATGGGTCTATTTTCAATTTCTTAGTTAAATTCACATAATTTTAAAATATTGTATACCTTTGGCCTTAAACTTGATTCTTTTTTCTAGAGGCAAGTAGCGTCTGAATGGAAATTTTCAGGACTTTACTATTATTTATCTTTATCTTTAATTTCCATATGATATAATTCCAGTCTCCTATGTTTTATTATATATTTCTTGACCAGGTCAAAAAGGTGGCTGAAAACTTAAAATGAGGTACAATTACTGCTTGAAATATAAGGTACCTAGAGGAAATGGGCAACAGCTGAACCACCAAATGACCAATCAATCAAATCAAAGAGTACATACTTATTTTCTATTATAGGTCAATCACTGGTCTAGGCCCTGGAAATATAAAGACAAAATTGAAATGGTTGGCGCCCTTCAGAAGCTGGGGGTCCCCAGTATGTACCAAGATAAACACACTGAAGAACTACCATATTATAGGAGTGGGGAAGCAATGGCTTGGAGAATCAACAAAAGTTTCAAGTCAAAGTGATAGAATATGCAGAATTTTGAAAGAAACAAGATATTCTAAAAAAATATAAAGTAAGGGAATATTTCAGGCAAAGGACACAACCATTATAAAGATATTGAGATGTTATATGGAGTGTCATGAGTAATCACATACTCTGAGAAAATAATTTTGATATTTTTCAGTAGTTTCAATCTCGTCCAACACTTTATGGCCTCATTTGACTTTTTGGTAAAGATACTGGAGTGGTTTACTGTTTCCTTCTACAGAAGAGGAAACAGAAGGCCATAGTGTTAATTAACATGCTCAGGGGCACATAGAAGCTGCTGAGGACAAATTTGAACTTAAGTCTTCTTGATTGCAGGTCTAGCACTTATATGCCAACTAAATGCTTCTACTAATATAGAGTAGCCCAAATATCCTAGTGCTACTTAAGTTTAAAAACACAATGTGGCTTTTGGAACACCATATAATAAAATTTGTACCTGGCAAATGCAATAAAAAGGCACTACAAGCCTGGCATCATGACCATCTGAGGGATATAATTCAAGTAAGGAGACACCCTCTAAATCTTCTACTACTGTAGTCAGAACAAAGTCCAATCTACCATCAATGTGAGGTCTCTGCCCTTCACAGGTATGAAACTTCAATTATCAACCAGATTGAGGCTACAGACCAAATGAGACCAATTTTCCATACTCAGTGATTGGAGAAAATAAAAAAGATCAAGAATGCTTGAATGGGGTTCTGACCACGATGTACTGTAGTCAACAAAGTTGGGGTGCTCTCTTAATCCTTGCTAGTAAGTTAGGGTAGAAGGTGATTGAGGTAATAGGAGAGGAATGAAAGGGATGGCTGAGTTTAAGGAAGGAGAGGACAAGGTGGTAAATTGGATGGTAAGGAAATAGGTGAGGTATTCTGGAGGGGCAGCTTAAACAGACTAGACACTCACACTAAAGACAGAGTATACTGGGGAAATATGCTGAACCCTTCCAGGCTGGAAAGGTATCTCTATAGACACAAGGAGTTGGGCCAGTCAGAAATGGTTTAAATCTGCCTTGAGGGCTTTCTTGTCAGTTTCCCAAGTCCCTCAAAGGAGGAGTCGAAAGGCTCCTCCCTGTCAGTGAAACTGATGGGTTCAGGAAGAAGTCTCTAGGACCCAAGATGGATGCTTCCAGTTCCCACAGGAAATAAAAGAAATTAATCCCTTCCCTTCTTAACCCTTGCCTATTCTTCGGCACAATGATTTACCAGAGGGATTGATTAGGTAACAGGGATTTATTAATATTCAGGGTTAGTCAGAAGGAGAGAAGGGTTTGGGGTTTCTGACAGCTACTAGGGAGAAACTCAAGATGGGGGAGGGTCACAGGAGTGGGTTGGACTGAGAGAGAGCCTGCTTTCCCAGCCAGGAAAGATTTGGCTGCTTTTAAAGTAGAGTGTATACTAAATCAATAAAATAAGAGATAATTTGATTTAAGGATATCCTACTTGCCTATAGGGAAACTAAACCCACAAACTCTATATCACTATAACCCCAAAGCCCCCTTTCTCCCAGAGCCCACAGGGAAAACACATGAAAAATAACAGGGGTGTAATATGGAGAAGGTCAGGGAGAGGTCCAGAGAAATTAGCTATGTTCAGATTGTCCAGAGACAAAGCACAGGCAAAAGTAAAGCTGAAACCCAAAGGCAAAGCTTCAGTTGGACCTTCCTCTCTCTTCAAGCCTCAGTTTCCAACTGAAGTTCTGTCAGTATTCTAAGGCTTCTAACTGCCAGAAGTTTTCAGTTAACTTTTGCAAGGGCTAAAGCTTCTGGTGCATCTTTGCATTACAGTACTTCACTCTTTTAGAAACCTTCATCAAAGCCACATAATTAGATCAGACATTGTGATTCTTCCTTATGTCCTAGGTGAAACAGCTAGGTGACACAAAGTAGAGAGTATTGAGCTTGGCACCAGGAAGACTGAAGATCAAATCTTGCCTCATACACTAGCTTTGAGAATTTGGGTGGTAGAAGTAGCAGCAGCAGCAGTAGTAGTACTACAGGTGTGATGTACATCACTGGAAATATTCTATATACCATCAGCAACCTTGAACACTTCTTTTCTGGCAAAATTGAAATCCGATATATTGGTCCAATCCCATCAGATTTTCTACTTAACTGGTATGCTGAGAACCTTTTTCTCTATTCTTTTGACATCTTTAACTTGTAGGAGTTACTTTATGGTCTTGAAGGAAGCTATATCCAGGATTCTTCTCTATGATCCCACTCAGCAAATGGATGAAAGAGGAGTTTACCTAGTGCTTTTAAATAAAACTATTTCTTTTATTGAAGCTAAAGGAACACTATCTGTCTATCTGTGAGTGAGAAAATACCTCTACCCCCTTATACATGATTAGATTTTAATGTTAGTAATAGTATTCAAAGAATCATAATTATAATTCTAAGATAATTCATATTTTAGAAGGTTTTTTCACTTATATGTTAATAAACTTTTAAAACTATTTTAATGTAGGCCTTAAAGTCAGCCTCACTCTTCTGAGTTAATGTAACCTGTAGCTAAATTGTGATCAGGTTTGCATCATTTTCTTTGACCTTAGTTTCATAGCTAGATATAGTGTTATCCATCACCACCCATCCTTATCCAGAATAGTTCCAGAGAACATCCCTCCACTCACTCCAGTAACTGTCAAGTGACTCTTAGGTCATAGTCAGAAGATCTCTTTCACCAAATAAATGGTACATAGTTCTTATTTGATCTAACCTATGGACAAATAAGAGTTGCTTTCTAGTTGAACTAGCTAATGAACAGTGTTGCTGGGTGTCTTCATCCTATGAAGGGTATAACTATTCTTATACTTTTCTGTGTACTTGTATGGAAAACTTGACTGTTACTTTAAGGTTATAAAAGAAGTTCTTTTCCAGTGTGCTGGATCTTCTGAGTCCAGCTTTGTTGGAAGATTTGGCCCTCATCCAATAAACCTAAATAATTAACTGGCTTGGAAAATTTGACTCTACTTATCTAAAATGACTATTCTTAAGAAAATTTTGCCACATATCCTCAAACAAATGACATTCTTTATTAGCCTCAATTCCCTCAACAATAAATGGAATAACATTATCACTCAGAACAATGGACTTTACTGGATTATGGTGAGGATAAAGTGAGATAATCATTGTAAAAACATTAAGTACAGTATCTGACACATATTAGACATTATATAAATGCTAATTCACTTCCTTTTTCTCAACTGAGCTTTAATTCACTCATATACCTAACGACTTGTCAACACCTAATTTCATGATTAGGGCAAAAAGGTTAGGTCTGACTAGTTATTTCCTTCCTTAAAAAGTTAAAAATAATCATCACTTATAGACAGTATATTGAATTTCATCTTAAGATTCATATCTACCCTCCTTTTGCCACCCACCCATTTTGAAAATAACTTGGCCCCACTTGCCAAGACATAGATCTTCATAATTAGCAATAGCAAAAAAGATCATTAATTTTTACCAACCGTGACAAATTATGAAAGCATATTCAGATTTCATATAACTTGCTTTAATCCCTCTCCTCTGATAATGATATAAAGTTTAAGTGAGAGAAAATATTTAATATTTAATACTAAGATTTAATTGGGAGACCAGGCATCATAGCTATGAAGTTTGGTATTTTAGGGAAGTTTAGGGCCTTTCAAATCTTCCTGCCTAAAGTTGTTTAATAAAAGGGACATTCCATGGAGGGACAAAAAACAAAAAAGAAAAGAAAAATAAATGTACTAAAGAAAATACAATATGAGGGCTGAGGGAAAAAGTCATTATTCACAGGCTGTAAGTCAGAACACTGTAAAACAGATTGAAGTTTCACTTAACTTTGCCGCCAAAATAGAATAACCCAAAATAGAGCTATGCTCCCTTTAGACAAGGAGTGTATAAAAATTGTTTTATAAGCAAGAGGCTTTTGAGATCTGCTAGAATATCCTAGAAGGCCACATTTACCTACTTTAAAGGTATTTTATATCCTTGCAGTCTATTTTTACTTAAAAGTCAACAAATATGTACCACTTTTTCCTTTGGAAAATAGAAGTACCTCATTTATAAATGTTTCAGAAAAGTGATTATTGATCTGAGTCCTTTGATTCTGAGTGACCCAAGACAAGAAGTTCCTATTTTTTTACTTAATTTTTTTTCAATTATATATAGAAATAATTGTTTTAATACCTGCTATCTGATATTTTGTGATTCAGATATTCTCTGACTCCCCTCCTCAAGGTGGTAAATAGTCTGAGAAAGGTTATACCATTGCAGTCATACAAAAAAAACTTATGAAGAAAATCAAGTGAAAAATGGAACTGCAATCATATTTCAACATCTTTTTTAGCTGTGGAGAGCATTTTTCAGCATGAGAACTTTGTAGATATCTTGGAAACTTGCTTTGATGATAGTAGTTTACTCCTTCTCAGATGATCATTACACAGTATTTCTGTTCTTGAATATTGTGTTCTTCTAGTTCTGCTTACTTTGCTTTGCATAAGTTCACATAAGTCTTTCCAGGTCTTTTTGAACTCATCCTTTTTAATATTTTATATTGTACAAAAGTATTCCATTATAACTGTATATAAAAAACTTGTTTAGCCATTCCCCAATAAACAGAATTCCTCTCAATTTCGAATTCTTTGTCACTATAAAAAGAGGTGCCCTGAATATAAAGTATAAGCTGCAATAAATATAAGTGAATAGGTCCTTTTTGCCTTTCATTTATCTCTTTGATACAGATTCAGTTGTGGTATTTCTGGGTCAAAGGGCATGCACAGTTTTATGACATAAGAGCCTAATTTTTTAAGTGGATCTAGGAGATAGGACTCAGTCCCCAGAGTTCCCAGCTGTCAGTTGGCCAGTATGTCAAGAAAACTTAAGCTGATCATATGCTTAGCCCAAAGAACAGGAGAGTAAAGTAGAAGTGTGTACTAAAGGAGCTGGATCAGCTGCCTCTGCCTTCCAATATTCCCAGCTGTGTTTTCCATCCTGGTTTGCTTACAATGAATTTGAGACTCAGTCCAAAGTCCTGAGATCCCTCCATAGCAGCATTCATTAGGACAGATCATTGACTTATCCTCAGGCAGCCACACAGATGCTATGATTTGCTAAGGCTTATAGTGAGGTAAGGGTGTTTGTGAAATCAATATTATCTAATACAGTAAAACTCAGAACTAAGTCTGTAGCTGTGGTGCCTGGATGAAAATGAAGAACTAAAAAATGTAATGGTGGTAATGATCATATCTTATTGGACATGACTGCATATAGCCAAAGAAAATTTGGTCAGACAGATTCAAGCTGTCCACTGTACTCCTTAAAGAACACATCAGGGATCAGATAGACAGCCAGTGGATTGAAAACTAGACTTAGAGACTGGACTCCTGGGTTCAAATATGGAACCAGCCTCTTCTTAGTTATGTGATACTGGACAAGTTACTTAACTTTCATTGCATAGCTTTTAACACTCTTCTACTTTGGAACCAATGCATGGTATTGATTTCAAGATGGAACATAAGGTTTTACAAAAAGAAAGAACATAGCAATCAATATCCAAAGAAATTGGTGGATTTCCCTCAAGACAGAATAACACAATACAAGATCATAGAAGGTCTGTCATTAGTGTGTTGAGCACAATTCTTATCACACTTCCTAAGGGTAGCGGTGTTTTAGAAACATATCTCTGAATAATCCTAATAATATTAGAAATCTTAGAGGGAGTCAAATGAAATTTTTGACTTGAGAGTGATTTTTGATGAATGTTGATTTTTAAAGAAGAAAAGGGTATATGTGGTGTGTGTGTGTGTGTGTGTATGTGTGAGAGAGAGAGAGAGAGAGAGAGAGAGAGAGAGAGAGAGACAGAGACAGAGACAGAGACAGAGACAGAGACAGAGACAGAGACATGAGAAGACCAAGAGTGATGGAGTGACAGAGCCTGGGGAGGTGAGAAATGAAAAAAAAGGAAAAAAATGATTAGGGGACTTATCTTTATTATCTTGTGTAAATTTAGATGCAAGCAAAAGTCTATTCAATAAGGGAGAGGTAGGGAAAGTAGATTATTATTTTTTTTCATTGCTTTTTAAAAATTAAATAAATTAAATTGGGTATACAAAAAACAAGGACACAAACCATAAGCTTAAAGAAACCACAATTAAGTATCAAAATAATTTTTTAAAGTGAGATAAAGAAATTAGATTAAAAGCACTCAAAAATTAAGCTCAGAAATTAGTAACATATGCAAGCATAGTAGCAGGGAAATCCTGAAACTTCTCTAAATACCCTTCTAAACCCATCTTTAAAGAGTGTCTCAAAAGGACAGAAGTCAAAGCAGGAAGATTGAGGGAGCTCTCCCAGTAAGCATAATGTGAAAGACAAGCAGAGAGAGTGTATTTTCTACTATATAAGGGGGCAAAACTGCACAAGGAAAAGTGCAGGCCAACCACTTCCCCCACCTACCACACCAGGCAGAGCCAGGACCTGGGCAACTTCAGGATTCTAGGACGTGTGCTACACTAACAACAACAAAAAAAAAAAACAACACCATAGTATCCATATTTTTGATGGGAATCTAGCTAGGCATATTCTGATGAAAGGTTCAGAGCTAAAATCCTATAAGATGACAGAGGAAGGAACACTCTGAGTTCATACAAAGTTTCTCCCAAGCAAACAAAAAAATGCCTCAAAACAAATTTTGGAGTGACAGAACCAAAAAAAGACAAAATAAAGCATGGATTCATCCAAAGAAAATAAAGAACATGAAGGATTCATCTTGCTAGGATAAGAGTAGAGAACAATGGCATCTATAATGTGAGGAGTTTCTCAGCACAGCAGAAGAGTAACTCAGCACATGCTGAGGAGTTTGAAGAATGGCCTAGAGCAAGTAAACCCAGGGGAACCATAAGCTGAAGGAGTGACTTGGTGATTTTAACACCTGGGATAACCAGCAGTGATAAACAGAATTCAGTTCAATCCAGTGCATGTGGCATAAGACAAATCAAGGACTGTACTCCCTCTGCACAAGGGGTGGAGGCGAGATTCAAATACAAATAAAGTCATAAAAAATTCACCCAAATGAGCAAAAGGTAAAGAAAAAGTCTAATTCTAAAATGTTAGTTCAGCAACAGGGATGACCAAAATGAAAGCTCAGAAGAGGACAGAAATTCCAAATTGGGAATGTGTGAAGTTTCAAATGCAAATGTAAAAGTATGTCAGAACTCCTGGAAGAGTTCCAAAAAAATTCTCATGAAACAAATGAGACGTAAAAGAAAAATTGCAAAAAGAAATAAGAGTTCTAAAAAAGAAAATTCAAAATCTCAAGCAAGGAATAATTCTTTAAAAAAGGAAGTATAATACTTCAAGCAAGAAAATGACTGCCTAAAAATTAGAACTGGTCAAATGAGAGCTATAGAATCCATAAGACTGTAGAAAACAGTAAAACAAGTTCAAAATAATGGAAAAAATAGATAAAATTTGAAATAACCCACTGGAAAAAACAAGTGACCTGGAAAATATATTCAGGAGAGTTAACCTAAGAATCATTTTACTGATTGAAAGCCACAATTAAAAAAATCCTAGACACCATATTGTAAGAAATTATCAGGAATAACTTCCCTGATTCTTGAATAAGAGGGGAAAATAAAACTTGAAATAATTCACCAATCACCTCCAGAAAGAGATCCCAAATTTTAAGATATCAGAAACAAACAAACAAAATTCAATTATGGAGCAACAGTCAGGTCTACATAAGACTGAGCAGCTTCTATATTAATGGACTAGAAGGCATAGAATATGAATTTCTGTAAGCAAAAGATTTAGGAGTACATTCAAGAATCATCTACCCAGTAAAAGCAAGCATAATACCCCAGAGGGAGGGTGCATATTTAATGAATTAAAGGACTTCTTGGCATTTCTGATGAAATTACCAGAGCTGAAAATAAAAAAGATGTTAAAAGCCAAATTAAATTGTGAATTCATTCAAAGAAGTAAAGAGAAACATAAAAGAGTAAATATGAGCAATCATAAGGGTCTAAACAATGATAACCTGATGATTTATGTGCAATCCAATAGTATTGGAAAGATATGCAATTCTGATCAAGATAATGGCTCATGAAACCATTTTTTTTCTAGAGACATAATGATGAAACATGCTGTCTACTGCTGGATATAGAGAGAGGAACGTCTAACAATAGAGACTGTGCATCTTATCTCTGTGACTTCATCCATCCATTTTTTTTCTCATTTAGACTCTACATGCAATATCTAACCTCAAGTTAGCAAATACTCTTGGCAAAGACACTGTCATATGCCTTAAAATATTTATATATAAAAGAGTGATCCAATAGGACTATTTCTAATGAAATTATTTTCAGTATTGTCATAATGAAACTTCTAGTTCCCATATTTCTTATGTTTTATTCCTTTATTTGATGACAATGCAAAAAGTAAAGAATAGATAATTATCTCTCTTCATTTCACATCCCACTTGTATTGTCTAGTGAGTTTAAAATATATGAAACATTAAATTGATTCCTTACTTTTCCAATTTCCCTATAGAAAGTTGCAGTATTAACAAAAAATCAAATCCATACCCATTTCTGTATAAGGAAACAGTAAGTATTCAGTAAACATATAGCTGAGATGATTACAAATGAATATAGCAAATATGGTACAAATTCAGCTAGGATTATTCTAGGTTTCAAATCTGATTAAAACTTTTGCCAAAGCACCCTAATGAGCATCTGTTTACAATAAAAATTGATGTTTTTGATTTACTCATTTGGAGAGGAGTGAACAAAAATAAAAATAAATGAGAATTACATTCACTTGATATTGAAAAAAACCAAAATGTCTTGTATTGCATTAAAACACTACACATCCATTCTTCTCACAGTTTTTAGCTATGTATCAAATAATATGTGTCTATCAGCACTTGCATACCTGAACACACTCAAATATTTGTAGGGAAGAAACACACACACACACACACACACACACACACACACACACAAACCTTTCTCTCATAGTAACTACTTCTAACTTTCATCTGACATTTTCTGCTCCTGTAAAACACTTAAGGGCCTGTGTTACTGGTAAAAGGTAAGAAAATCTATTCTTTTCAATGAAGCTCAGGGACATTTATTTGGGGCTCTAACTGAGCACCCTGGAGGGTCTTGTTGACTAAACTGTGAAAAGGTCAACCTTTTACAACATATTATTGTGTTTCTCAGATGAATGATACATTATACAAATCAGTTGGGTATAGGAAAAAACCTGAGGAATATTAACTCTCTCCCTTTTTTTCTTCCTTAACTTTTTTATTTTAAAATGAATTGTTTAAATATTCTTTGATCATTTACATTGGAATTAACCCTTCTATATGTATGTGCATCAAGGAGACTCTCTAGGAAATCAAAGAATTTGAATATCCAAATATTTACATGGTAAAATGAATTGTAATTAAAACATTATGTTAGTGACTTAGCAATATGCTAATAAGAAGAGCACAATGTGTGCATAGTACACAGTTATGTATTTTATTTTGCTCTAATTATCATATGAGATATAAATAAATAAAATAAAATAAACATATTTGAAGTGACATAAAATTCTTCAAAACACTGTGATAATTTAACTAATTATTCCCAAAATAACCATATTTTTGGCAGAAGCAAAGTAGCTGTGTGGAGTTTATATGGATGTGACCAAATGAATGAATTTAGTCTGATGGTCTAAATAAAATGCTGACTCTTGACTTACAGACTCCAATCATTAAATGACATCAAATAGAGTATTTCAACAGTCCCCTGATAATATTTTCTCAGATATCAACATCTTTGACATCTCTATATTCTTTAATAATGTTGACCACTGTATCCTCCTGACTACTATCTCCTATCTAGATTTTTGTGACTATTTTCTTTTGATTCTTTCTAACTGTCTGATTGCTCTTTAATAGTCACATCTGCTAGATCACAGCCTTATGATGTGCTCCAAATAGTTCGTGTGCCCTTACATTTTGTCCGAAGACCTCTTTTCTTACCTTTCTAGGGTTTTTACTTGGTGACATCATCAGTTCCCACGAATTTTATCATATTTATGCATATGACTCAATATATCTATCCTGTGCTATAGTATCATAGCACCTTTAATAAACAGGACAAATCAAATCGAGTGTTATAAAGATATCTCAAACTCAGCATATCAAAACTTGACTCAATATCTTCTATAAACCTATCCCTCTTCTCTACTTCCTTCTTGCTGTCATGGACATCACTATCCTTTCAGGCTTTGAGATCTGTGACCTAGGAATTTTCCTCAGTTTTTAAGTTTTCTTAATCCACATATAAAGTGATCATCTTTATCTTGCCATGTTTGCCTCCAAACGATCTCTTTAATCCATTTCTTTCTCACTATTCACACAGCTACAACCTCCTGTTATATCCTAATCACCTTTGACTTGGGCTACTGTAATGTCTATTTAATTGATCTCCAAATTTCAGGTCTTTAATTATTCCTTCACTAGCTGAAAAATATTTTTCTCAAATTCAGGCTTAGTCATCTCAATTCCTTACTCAATAATTCCAGTGCTTCAGAGACTGATACACTGTGGTAAAATCAAATGTAACGGACCTCTGAACTAGCAGCAATGCAATGATCCGGGACAATTATGAGGGACTTATGGGAAAAAATGCTGCCCACATTCAGAGGAAGAACTACAGGAGAGGAAACACAGAAGAAAGGCAACTGCTTGAACACATGGGTTGATGTGGACATGATTGGGGATGTAGACTCAAAATGACCACACCAATGTAACTATCAATATGCGAATAGGTCTTGACTGATGACAGAAACCAGTGGAAATATGCATTGGCTATGGGAGGGGTTTGGGGGAGTGAAGGGGAAAGTGAGAACATTAATCATGTAACCATGGAAATTTTTTTTCAAAAAATTTAATTAAAAATGCAAAAAAGTTGTAGTGCTTCCCTATTGTCTTTGAGATAAAATATTAGCTCCTCTGTTATATATTTAGAACTATTCACAATTGGTCCTAAAATACCTTATTTAGATCCATGTCATGCAACAATACCCTCTTCCAAATAGACTCTCTCTTTACTTGAGAAATTTGCTAAAGTAGCACTTTCCAAATGAAAATTTTACAATTGTCTTAATTACTAATGCCCTCTTTCTCTGAACTATCCTCTATTTTGTTTTTATTATCTATATTAATTTATATGGATGTTAATGATGAATAGAATTTGTAATTCTGTTTCCCTCTAATAGAATTAAAACTCCTCAAAACTAAAAATAATTTCCTTTCCTCCTTTCCTCCCTTCTTTCCTTCCTCTCTTCCTTATTTCCTTTATATCTTGCTTCCTCCCTTTTCTCCTTGTTTCTATCCTTTCTTTGCTTCCTGTTTTGTCTTTCTCCTTTCCTTCTTTGCTATAACTTTAATATCTAGCCCAATGACTAGAAGAGAATACATTCTTCATGATCCAAGAATAAAAGTTAAGAATAAACACAGGGAAGACAATTAATGAATAACATAATGTAAATAAACCCTTCTTTTTAAAAAGTTCATACAAAGAAGAAAAACCCTTAAAATCAACACATTGGTGGGGAAGAGAAGAAAGAAAATTTTGAATAAACCACTTAAATTTGAAAGGGATAAAGAGGGGGTAGAACTAGATAACTAACTAAAATTAAAAAAAAATCCACATGTTAAGTAAAACTCCAAAACTAGGGAAAAGGTTGACAAATGAGAAGAGGCTAGAAAAAAGCATGTGGAAGCTAGTTGAAATTAAAGTAGATTAAACAAAATTCATCTTGAGGTCAAGGTACCACAATAAAAAGGAAGAGATACAACAACAACAACAACCTTAAATTGTAAATACATATATTAGCACTACAAGAAAAAAATAAGTTTAAAAAAAAAGAACGATCAATAAATAAAGGAATATCATATGCCAATCAAGTTGACAACTGAAATAGTAAAACATATCCACATTAACAGAAGAAATTATTTTTTAAGTATCCAGTAATAGAAAAAAAAACAACATTAAGCCATACATTAACTTATAATGGGGAGAAAGTAGAGGCTGCTTCAGGATTGTAGGAATTTTCAAATTAAATCTATTAGACATTAAAAGATGTATTAATTAAAATATGAAATACATTGTTTATGGTATAAGAAAACAAGTGAATCTTTCCAACAGTTGTTTTATGAATATGGCATTGTGAACTAAATCACTGATACAGGATGAAGAAAATAAAAATTATTGACTAATATCTACAATGAACATTTGCACAAAAATGTTAAACATAGCAGCTAATTGGTTACAATGGTATAATTACCATTGGGTTAATAAAAGGAAAAATACATTAAATAATAGACTGTAATAATAAATAAAATATATAAACACATCAAAGTTGAATGAACAGGCTTTAAACAACAACAAAAATCTATTTGGATTAAAAAAATAAAAGGAGTATAGGAATAAATGGACTTTTATTTAGCATGATGACTTTTTTTTTTATCAAAAATCAAGTCAGTATTTATATAATCAGATATTTTAATATCTTTCTCAAAAAAGTTAGTGGTAAATATACCTATTTTCACTATTAGTTTTTCTACAAAGTAATTAAAATTGACAAAAATAGACTTTAACTTTTTACAGATTATAGCATGGTGTATCTACAGAAACCTGCAAGTAAAAATGATTGAATAACAATTTGCATTGTAGAAAAATGTTAACAAAAAAAAGTACTCTGTAGTAAAAGAATCAAAAATTGAAACACTGAAACAATAAAAAAAATTCTTGTCTAGATTATAAAGCAGCAAGCCTTAAAATAATTTGTTATTGGTTAAAGATAGAGACTGATCAGTGGAACATATTCTACAAATTATACAAGTAAACTAATTTAAAACATAAACAAAAAACTGAACTAGTAAAGGAATAAGGATCTATATTGCACCTATTATGTGCCAGGCACTGTGGGATGTACTTTTATAAATATTATATTTTTCTTATCCTCACAATAACTCATTGAGGCATGTGATATAATTATCTTCATTTTGCATTTGAGGAAACTGAGATGAATAGAAGTCAAGTTATTTGCACAGAGTTATACAGCTAGTAAGTGTTTGAGGCCAGATTTAAACTCAGACCTTTCTGAGTCCATGTCCAGGGCCCTATTTAATACATTTTTACTCTTCCTGGAATACTCACTCTTTGATAGTAATTGCTAGAAAACTTAATAGAAATCTGGAAGAAATTAGATTTAGGACAACAACCTACATCATATACCAAGACAAACTCCACACACAAACAGGATCTAGACATAAAATGCACATTAAGAACAAATGAAAAGAGCAAAGATGAAATTATCCTTCAAATGTATGGACAAGTGAGGAATACATAGCAAGACAAAGGATGTATAGAATTGTAGATGATAAAATGGACAATTTTGTTTATTTAAAATTTAAAAATATTCTTGCACAGACAATCCCAATATAGCTAAAATCAAAAGGAAACAGGAGGAAACATTGCCATAAGATTCTCTTACAAAGGTCCGATTCAAAACATGTAATATATTTGCTTAAATTTACAAAATTCAAAGCCATTGACTCAAAAATAATTATTCACTGGATGTGAATTTGCAAAGAAAAATTTGACTATTAATAATAATATAAAATACTCTCAAATAAAATATTAGATAGTATTAAATATATTATCAAAATATTATATAACAAATATAAAATATTCTCCCAAAGAAAATAATATCACTTGGAAGGGAAGGGAAAATATCAAGAGATGCCTATTTCTTGATTTTACTAAAAACATGCACTACAATGTCAGGATTGTAGAAACAACTCCAAAGGATTGAATTTTAAAGGAAACATTTAGAAGGAGACTTATAGTCCCCAATAAAAACAATGGGGATGATAATGCTAGTCCAAAAGAATTCCTTGTCAATGAAATGGCAAACTTTTCCTAACTAAAATCCTCAAGAAAGATCATTTAGAAAATTCTCAATGTCTTTCCTTAGATCGATGAATTAACTAGCAAATGACTCTAAATGAGAGTAGTAGGTTTTTTTCCTCTCTTGGATCACTCTCTCATCATGAAAGAGAGCTTGTGTAGCTTATTGAAAGTATGATCNGTATTAAATATATTATCAAAATATTATATAACAAATATAAAATATTCTCCCAAAGAAAATAATATCACTTGGAAGGGAAGGGAAAATATCAAGAGATGCCTATTTCTTGATTTCACTAAAAACATGCACTACAATGTCAGGATTGTAGAAACAACTCCAAAGGATTGAATTTTAAAGGAAACATTTAGAAGGAGACTTATAGTCCCCAATAAAAACAATGGGGATGATAATGCTAGTCCAAAAGAATTCCTTGTCAATGAAATGGCAAACTTTTCCTAACTAAAATCCTCAAGAAAGATCATTTAGAAAATTCTCAATGTCTTTCCTTAGATCGATGAATTAACTAGCAAATGACTCTAAATGAGAGTAGTAGGTTTTTTTCCTCTCTTGGATCACTCTCTCATCATGAAAGAGAGCTTGTGTAGCTTATTGAAAGTATGATCTATGCTATGCAGGTTTAATCAATGAAAACGGGTCATAGTGTAGTAATCCACTGGAGAAGGAAATGGAAAACTACCACAGTATCTTTGCCAAGAAAACCCTATGGACCAAAAGCATCTGGCATGCTATGTTGCCTGGACCATGAAGAATGAAACACAATTAAACAACCAATAAACCTTTACTGTTTCAAGTAAAAACAAATAAGAATTTGCTTATATATGTGTGTATATGCATATATATATATATGTTTGTGTGTGTGTGTGTATGCATATATATACAAAGAAATTAATACTTTTTTTTGCTACACTGGTAAAACAGCCTAAGGTTAATGCTTAATAGCAAAGTTAATTCAGTCATAAATTTAATAAACACATTTTACTTAGTGGTATTTATTATCTTTCTAAGACATAGTAATGGCAACACCTGTGTTGATATAGTATACTCATTAAGGAGCTTCAATGAAATGAATAACAAATACTTAAGATTTACAGACCTGTTATCACTTTCTTTTCAAAATGTTGAATAGTAAGGTCACAAGGTGTAGTAGATGTATTTATTATGCTTCAGATTTGTGACTACATTTTGATAATTGAGAAAAGAATATTGATTAAAGATATTAATTACTTACTTAAAAGGCTGAAGAAGGTTAATGCCATAATATTAAAAGATTTTTCCTTTTTTTCTACCTGATCAAAATTATTTATAAATAAATTCCTCTGAAATTTGGTTAACATTTCTGAAGATATATTCTCCAGTGCTTAGTATGTATACCAAAATTACATTGCATTTCATTTTACTTTGTTCATGTATTTTATTGTGCTATTAAAATGTTTTATTCATGTATTTTGTTTTTTCATTACATTTATGTTGTGAATTCATTACCTCATTTCCATAAGAGGTCTCATAATAAAATATAACAATTTAATATTATTAATAATACAATGACCTACTCTGAAAATGTATAGTAATTGTGCATCTGGAATATTCATACTTAAACATGCACACATCCATCTATTTAAAAAAATAATAGAAATCTGTTAGCTTTTTCTCACATCTTCCATTCAACTGTAGAAAAAAAAGGAAAAAAAAACAAATTTCTTGTAGCAAATATGAATAGTCAAGCAAAATAAAAACCTCAACAAGTGTGCAAACATACAATGTATATGTGTGTTTATATATGCATACACCCATATATGTGTATATATATATATATATACATATTTATATATACACATATAATGTATATGTCTCATTCTGCACTCTACTTCCACTTCCCTGTGTATAAGTGTGATATTTTATTTTTCGTCCATTGGAATCATGAGTAATAGTTTTATTAATCATAGTTCTTAGAATTTTCAAAATTATTTATACTTAAAATGTTGCTGTTATTTTATTATTTTTATCCTCCTGTTTATATCACTATATATGTTTATATAATTTCTCAAGCAGTTCAGTTTTTTAAAAATTTTTATTTTGAATATTTTCCCATGGTTACATGATTCATGTTTTTTCCCTTTTCCCCAACTCCTCTATATCCGACACACAAGTCTACTAGATTTTACATGTATCATTGATCAAGACCTATTTTCATATTATTGATAGTTGCACTAAGGTGATTGTTTAGTGTCTATATCACCAATGGTATCCCCATCAACCCATGAGTTAAAGCATTTGCTTTTCTTCTGTGTTTCTGCTCCCACAGTTCTTTTTCTGAATGTGGATAGCATTCTTTCTCAAAGGTCCCTCATAGTTGTCCTGGATCATTGCATTGCTGCTAGTAGAGAAGTCCATTATGTTCGATTGCACCACAGTGTATCCATCTCTGTGTATAATGTTCTTGTCCTCCTGCTCCTTTCACTCTGCATCAGTTTCTGGAAGTCATTCCATGTCCCACGGAATTCTTCCAGTTCATTATTCCTTTGAGCACAATAGTATTCCATCACCAACAAATGCCACAATTTGTTCATCCATTCCCCAAATAAAGGGCATACCCTTGTTTTCCAGTTTTTGCCACCACAAAGAGCACTGCTATAAATATTTTTGTAAAAGTCTTTTTCCCTATGATTTCTTTGGGGTACAAAACCATCAGTGGTATGGTTGGATCAAAGGGCAGAGAGTATTTTAGCTCTCGTTGGGCAGAGTTCCAAATTGCCATCAGAATGGTTGGATCAATTCACAACTCCACCAGCTAAGCATTAATGTCCTAATTTTGCCACATCTCCTCCAACATTCATTACTCTCCCCTGCTGTCATTTTAGCCAATCAAGCAGTTCGATTTTATATTTGTGTTATGGCATAAATTGTTTCTCTGTTTCTGTTTCCTTTACTCTTTGGCAGTTCATATATTTATTAATATGTCTTTTTATAAATCTAATTTTCCCTTTTTATAGCATAATAGTTTACCAGCACGCTCATATACTACATCAAATTTCATTAAGCCATTTAAAAAAATTGTTGTGTCCCTTAAATGCTATTTGCTTTTTGCTTGGTTTTGTCTCCAAAATTGGTAAACACTTGTATGTTTGTATAACACATGCATGTATACAATTATGTGCATGTAATTATAAGTGTATGTATATACACACCTACATTTACATATATAAACATGAATCAAGATGTTTTGTAATATCCCAGATGTCTTACCATGGAAAAGTCTATCTTTTCCTTCCATTTGGATAAAAAGTGTACATTTTTATTTGGTAGTACAGCTGAAGAAGCTATTTCTTTAAAATTAACCAAATATAATATTTTTTCTTTTTCTTATGAACTATTTCCTGTTGAGCCCAGAAGGTGAAAACCAAAATTCACCCACATTAAAGGGACGATGAACTTAATTGGTTTAAAGGAGTAATTTTTCTTCATTTCCTCTCACCAAGTTACTCCAAGTTCTCTTTTATCCTTAGGATATCTTTTTTTCATTTTTTTTCTTTGTTAATTTTAGGTGCCAGCATTGATTCCCAGTAGAGTTTGAGTCATGACAACATCGCAGCCATGGTTCTCATGGTATGTTGTAGCCAGGCAACCCAATAGAGAACATCTGAGAAGTGTAAAAATAAATGTAAATAAATTGATTATTGATTATAAACTGATTAGATACTCTTCATGTTTTGCTTACAAAGTATCGTCAGTTTATGTAATTGAAGTGAAGCTCATTAGTGAACTTCTCTTCAGGGCCAGGCACAAGGACACTAAGTAGACTTGTATTATATAAAAATAAACTATTTATTGAGAACATAAGGATTAAAAAAAAGATTTCTAACTCTAAGGGATTCTAACTCCCTGGTTCCATAAGGAACTGCTCCTCCTGTTTCTACAGGCTACACTGATTCTTCCTGATCTGACTAACCCAAATTTTCCCTATTCTACAATAAAACTAACATTATTATCCTTATATGAAGTTATAAAAATAACAAAGACCAGTTGGCTGAGCCTCAGCAAGAACCAAATTAGGACTCTGAGCCTTAGCTGACTCAGAGTCCAATCCAAAGACCAGGTCTTTCTTTGTTCTTCTCAGATATAAAAACAATTTATTAAACTGGAATTGATAGTCACTAGTGTTTCCCAAGTTGGAAAAGGAAAATCAATTAGCTCCTTCAGGCTTTTCCCTCCTTTCCTTCTACCTCAGACAAGAGAGAGGAAAGATGTCGCCTTCTCTTAGCACTCTGAGAGAGAAAATAACTGCCACACCCAGAGACTGTCTCAGAAAACCATTAAACTGTCAACACTGGAAACTGACATTCTGTCTCAGATCTATTTAAAACATCAATTCTTTCTCATGCCAGCTTTTCTACTTCTTATCTCTAAAATAAAATAATAAGACTTAATTTCTAATATCATCCTTATAGAAACTAGGATACCTGGGACTAGAGCTTAAGATGGACTTTGGACTTAGAACTAGAATTAGGAACTATAGGTTCTCAAATTAATTGTGAATCTAATGCTTTGAGCCTGAAGTATGGAAGTAGAAAAATCATGCCTCCTTCTTACTGGGGATTAAGTTTATGTATTTGCGATTATATTTTTGAAGTAAATACTCCTTTGTAAAATCTAATCTAACTGTTAGTGATTAAATGGAATTGGAGTTCAGGATTCCATTACCATTTAGACCATTAATGGGTACATTAATGGATACATTAATGAAGGTTGGAGCCATTTGAAGAGTTATTTCTCTTAAAACTATTGAAAAAACTGTGATGTGGCTAAAAAATAACATGCTTGACTTTCATGAAAAGACTGTTATTGAGCCATTTCAGAAGCATGTGACTCTTAGTGACCCCATTTTTTGGAATTTTTTGGAAAGATTATTGGAGTGGTTTGCCATTTTCTTCTCTAGCTAATTTTTCACATGTAGAGACTGAGACAAACAGAGTTAAGTGATTTGAATACTGTCACACAACAAATAAGTGTTTGAGGCTAGATTTGAATTCAGGTCTTCCTGTTTACAGGAAGTAGGGAACTAAGTAATTAAAGTAATTAATGAAATATATATATATATACATATACATGTATATATATAATTCTCTCTCAATATTTTACATATCATATATACATATACAGACATATGTAAATACATAAATATATACATAATACACACATACATATATACATATGATATGTGAGTATCTTTATGTGAAAAACAGGTAGATAGATAGATAGATAGATAGATAGATAGATAGATAGATAGATAAAAACAAAGTCCTTTTGAGACTTCTTTGATCTCCTTTGAATATAAGTATTGCATTGGTGTAGCTTGCTCAAAATGCACATAGATTTTGTATGTTTTTTAATTGCTTGCTATAAGAGGTATATTGACTGAGAGGTCCACTAATAAACCACCAACAAACCTGTTTCTCCATAGACTCTCCAAAGTTGTACTTTTCAGTTTTTGGTTGCTTTTTTTACATGACACTTTGATATATATGAGGTATATCTAGGAATTGCTTTTATTTACATTTCTCTAATTAGTAATGATTTTACTTAAAAGAAAACCTTTAACTTCCATCTTAAAGTCAATATTTTGTACTGATTCCAAGGCAAAAATCACTAAGGGAAAGGCAATGGGGGTTAAGTGATTTGCACAGGCTCACATATTGAGAAAATGTCTGTGAGGTCAACTTTGAACCCTGGACCTCCCGTCTCTAGAGCTGGCTCTCAATCCACTCAGTCATCTACCTGCCCCCATAGTATCCGAAACTGTGTGAAATTATAGATACTTTTATAAGCAGATATGAAAGAGTTTATTCTAGGTCTGATGGAGAACTTGGGGAAAGTCATGGAGAGTCATTGGTCAGAATTCTGTGTATGTATAGGAAATATTCCAGATTGTATAGATCAAAAAGTAAGTGACCACTTTGTAATGCTAAAGCAAAAGCATATTCTGAAAATCCATGATTCAAAGGCCCGACCATGTAAGCAAGTACTATAGCACAACAAATTCAGCAACACATATTTTGAATGCAAAAAAAATCCATCATTATTTTAACATCAATCCACATAAATTTTTGGGACTATTTACATATGTTAATAATAAACTTGCATGCTCCATTCCAGGAATGCCATGTTAAAATAGAATTCTACCCAATATCCAAAACTTTCAGGTTCAAAGAAAAACTTTCATACTTAATCATCTGCCATCCCCTAAAGGTCCACAGTTCCATTATGCAGTACATTGAAAATCCTTACAGAAAGCAACAGAGATGAGCACAGGTGAAATAGAATTAGTGATGCCGTGATTAAGGTGGGTCCTCATTATACCTGCATGATAGTAGTAAGGTATATTTAAAAAATATACTGTGATAAAAAGTGAAAAATCACCATTAAAATTAGCTCATTTAAAAAGGACTTGGAAAAGTTTTGAAGATGCCTCTTTTGTAAAGTGAACAAAATTCTGTGGGAGAAAAGTTTAAGAACTCTGGGAAAGGAACTCATTTGAGTAGCCAGGATATGCCACCTACTATTTCTGAGAACTTCTGATAGTTACTGATGGAAAGAAAAAGGAAAAAACAAAATAAAACAACATGATATTTTCTCAACAATCCATAATTCTTTTGAAGAGATAGGCATGGCTAAAATTAATTATGACAAAAAGTATAATATGATAAATGTGTAAGAGAGATAAAAAGTGATATGAGGTTTCAAATAATGAAGACTTCTATCTGACGTCATCATGAAAGGATTTTCAGAATGTGACACTAAAATGAGTTTTGAAGAATTTGGAGATTTTCATTATGAAGTGCAGTAGTAATATGGATCACACCTGTAATTTCATTGGCATAGGTTGCTCTCTCAGCTGAGAAATCTCCTTTTACCCATTCAAATTGTTCTCTGTGGAATTTCCTTTTACCCATTCAAACTGTCCTCTATGCAATATAACTCTTAGGGCAAAGTTACTTAGGGCATGGAAATTTAAATCACCTATCTAATGTTAGAGAGACAGTAAGAGTCACCACTTAAAAGTTGGTCCTCTTAATTCTGAAGCTAGTTCTCTAGCCACTATATGGAGGCATTCTTTTCAATAGAAAATTTTATTCTTGAGTCATGTCCAAATTTCTGAGACATTTTTTTTTACTAAGAAAAGTTAGTTGTTTGCCATTTCCTTCTCCAGCTCATCTCAAGGATGAAGAAATTGAGAAAGAAAGGGCTAAGTGATTAGCACTTGCTAATAAGTATCTGAAGTCAGAGTTTAAAACAGGAAGATAAGTCTTCCTGAATGCAGGCTCAGCACTCTAGCTACTGTACTAACTAGTTGCCCTTTCAACAGCAGAAGGCATCATGAATACAAAGAGTAAAATAAATAAAGACAATTATCTTCCAAATTGTTTAAGAATTCATATTTAATAAATTGTGTCAGAATTTCCAGGTTTTCCTTTTATTTGAAATCCACTTTAAACTGGTATGCTCTACATCAACATGAAAGAAAAGAAAAAATATGCCCTTATAACTTTTACAGCATAAAGACAGGCAAGAGAAATTATTACTTACTCCATTTTTCCATCAAGTAATGTCTCCCAGTAAACAAAAAATAAAACAAACTATTAACACCTCTGAATCCTGACTTATTCCACATTTATCACATAAATTTTCTAACAAGTTTAACATATTAGTAGCCAATTTTTATTTTAAATGACAGCACATATTTCCTCTTCTGTATATTTTTCAACACTTTCAAAACCTGTGTTTATAAATTAACAGTTTGTGCCTTTTCTACTACCAGCTGTTACCTTTAGTGTTATTTTGGGCTCATGTGTTATTATGTGCAGAAGACTGTCACATTTGGTGTAAATATAAAGAAAGGCAATAACAGAAAGTTTTAATAGAAATTCATTATCAGTCACATGGCTAAAATATAATGAACTAATTTTGTATGTCAATATATCCAAATTGCGTTTTTTATTTGGCTATATTAGAGAAATGGCGAGTTAATTTTCTCAGGTAACATCTCAATACCAAGATACAGTTGGACTCCAAGAATCATTCAACCATTCAATCATTCAATCTTACTAGCACCATCTGCCTACACAATGATGCTTTTGGCAAACAGATTGTCAGGTCTCTTCATTATACCATTGTGCATATGAATATCTTTGGTTGACTTGCTATGAAAGTTTGATCAATTATTATAATGACATTATCTTTTTAAATCATCCATGAAAAATCAAAGCCAATCAACTCTTGACTATTTGAAGGAGGCAGTATCCTGTAAAATTGTACATATTTTTATTGAACATTTACATGGTTTAATATTCCAGCTGTTAACAAGGATAAGGAGAATCAACATCTGTATTGTGGGTGGCAAGGAGAATGCACTTTGGTCATAAAATGGGTACAGCTTTAATAGATATTTGATATCCAAGTGATTTAAGAATAAAGGATTATATTTGTAACATATTAAATATAGTTTTGTAGATATAAAGCAATATATCCCTTGAATTCTGAATTATTTTAAACTCCTTCATTATATCAGAATAGAAAAAGAATGTAAGAAAATTTAAAGATAAGGATAATTCTTTCAGAGCTATCAACACAGAAATCAGTGAGTCAAAAGGGGCCCCAAAACGTCTGGAGTGCTGCTACTAGAACTAAATTAAAAAAGTCAGGAACTATTTAACAAAATTAATAAAAGTACAATATAACACAGATAATATTAATTTATGGTTTCTTAAGTCAGCCAGTAGGCAGTACAGACATACATATATGTCCATAAAATTCATGTATACATATAAAAGGAAAGAAAAAGGAAGAAAAAAGAAAGAAAGAAAAAGAAGGAAAGAAAAAAGAAAGACGAAAAAAGCAAAGAAAAATGGAGACAAAGAAACAGAGAAAGATTTGAAATAAAAACAACAGAAGTGGAAAGAATTTTATTAACATAGGTAAACAGCAGAAACTACCTGGCGACATGACATCCTGAAGTCACTACATTAATATTTAAATTGAGGAATCTTGAGACAAATATGTGACACAGCTCTGACAGCAATGAAACAGTAGTCAGACTAATCTAGTTTAGATCTATCTTTCCTTCTTACCACAATGTACAGGTTTTTGTTCATGTATCCCCTAGGATTAGGAATTTTTATCTTTTTTGTCATTATTTTCATTTTATAGACCACTGATAATCTAATTAAACTATAAATGCCTCCCAAGGATACTTTAAATGTATAAAATAAATTATTTATAAATATCTATATGTATGTATATACATTTATATATGAATGCTTATATACATAAGTGCATGTTTTATGCACAATTTCACAGAACCCAGGTTAAAAACTTTCATTCTATTCTAAAATTATCAGTATTATAGCTTTCTCTCCAATGCAGATTGTCTGATGTTAAAGTACATCACAATTGGACCTGAAAGTCTTTCCATATTGATTATATGCATAATATTTCTCTCCAGTGTGGATTCTCAGATGAACAACAAGATTGAAATTCTGTTTGACACTTTCCACATTAATAACATTCATAAGATTTCTTGCCAATGTGGATTCTCTGATATACAACAAGACCAGAATTGCAGCTGAAAATCTTTCCACATTGATTATATGGAGAAGGTTTTTCTCAAGTTTGGATTCTCTGATGTACAACAAGTTGGGAGCTCAGCCTAAAACTGTTTCCATATTGTTTACATTCATAAGGTTTCTCTCCAGCATAACTTCTTTGACATACAATAACGAATGAGTTTTCACAGAAAGTTTAATACATTCATGATACTCAATAGAAATGTTTCTAGTATGAATTTTCTGATGGGAAATACGTGATGACTCTCTCCAGAAGGCTTATCCAAATAGCATACATTTATGCAGCTTTACACTAGTATGAAATTTTTGATAGTGAATAATGATAACTGTTTCTTAAAAGCTTTACCAGTATCATTACATTCATAATGTTACAAATTCAAGACCATGATTGCTGAGGGTGCATGATATAGCAATTTGAAGGCTAAGTATAAACTAAAATAATCACAAAAGTCCTACTAAGATGATCACTTATGCTAACATTATTTAACTACTTTAGAATTACAATGATGATTAACTCAATACTACTACTAACATTAAAATGTAATCCTCATATTAGGGGGTAGGGAATTTTTCTCACAAGTTAAAGTTGAAAATCACCTCACAGTGATAATATTCATATGTTTGTAATATAGGAGGCTTCACATGAGACTCAAAAAAATCCACTTGTTCAGTAATGCATTCCCTATATTTACTATCCTGAGAATAGTCATTACTCTAGTTCATTTTCTTGCACTGAATTAAGATAGAATATTGGCTGATACTATTTTTTATCAAATTCATGGTGAAACTCTTATGTTTTTTCTATCTTGAAATCATAGTCACAAATTTCTCTTAAACTGAAGTCATAGTGATCATCATTCATGAATCTTTGCTATTGTGACTTCCCTGAACTTTGTATTAATTTCTCTCATTTCAAGCCTACTCTTTCCATTCAGACAGGAGTTGTTTGAGCCTTCTCCCTCCAGCATTCAAAGAGCTTCCCCTTGCTCAAAATTGGAGATCAAATCTCCTCTGGGAACAGGAAGATCTAGGGAGACAATGTTCTGGGCATTTTCCAGCATGACCTCCTTGTAAAACTCCTTCTGATGAGGGTCCAAGGGGCCCCACTATTCCTGGTTCATGTGAAATCCACAGCCACATCCTTGAATGCCACTAACACTTGTCTGATTATTCCCTGCACTGTCTTATCTAGCCTATTGCTACCAAGGATTCTGATAATTATGGACTGGGGGGGGGGTCTGGGGCTCCCAGGGGCCATCCCTCTGGCTCCAGGCTCTGGTACTCTACAAGCAGAGCTGGGGAGAGATGAAGATCCCTCAGGGGATCCTCTTTCTCTTCTCTTCTTGGGCAGGAGACTGGCCTCCAGGGATTGATGCAGGGTAAAGTCCTGAGGGGAGAGGCTAGGACTTGAATGCACATAGCTGATTTCCAGAATGCAGTGGGATCTCAACTGCAAGGGAAGAAGGCAGAGGGACCTTGTTTCCTACAGAAGTAAGATATATTTTTTAATGACATTTACAATATGATGCAGAATTTGGAGATTGTTCACATCAAACATTTCTGATTTTAAGCTCATTTAGAACAATGTGTTCTTGCCATAAAAATTAGCATTATAAAGAAAGAGGAAAATTAGTTTTTAAAAGGCAATGAAATGATCACAGAGATGACAATCAAAAGAGAACAGTTTAGCAATATTTCCTAAAGGAAAGAAAGTGGAAGTGCCTCTGGGTATTTATAGTCTAAGTACTTTTTTACACATGTTATTGCTTTCTCAAAGAGTACTTTATTAAGTAAGTTTTGTCATCAATTCAAATTGAAGTGGCATTTAAAGAAAAAGTTAATCCATATGCTTCTAAATCTTTTACACAATTCATCAAAATGTTTTGCAGGAGCTATTTTTTTGTGACGAATGTTCCTAAAATTTTAAAAGTATCTTCCCCCTCCTCCGTCAATTGTTTTTTTTTATATCACGAAGTCATATTCTACTTACAATTTAAGTCAAGTCTTGAAGGACCTAAATATATTTGTAATTCAAGAACTCATGATGTTAGGATGCGTTTGAAACATAGCCTGGTAATAGAATCTTTGAAAATGTATGATAAGAATTATATTAGAACCTGTTGTAGCTGTGAATTTCATTTTATTTTTAGTAGTATTTTATCCAAATATTATGACTTTGAACTTATAACCTTATTATTTCAGCATCTATCATATGACTTGACTTTGCCAGGCTACTCATGCATTTTAGGTCTGTCTTAACCTTTAAGTGTCACCCATATGACTGACTTCTGTGTATGACACACTTCCCTTTTTCCTTTATTATTTTTAACTCAAGATATAAGTTGTGATAAGTCTTTTGGGCAAAAAAGTAGGCCATCTCAGTAGACTTGGGGTCTTTGGTCTTGTCTTTGGTCTTTACTAAAGTCTGGCTTTATTGTGAGACTAGCCCTCTCTTAATAAACCTATTTCTCTTTTGGCTTGGAGACTTTGTTTCTTTTATTGGTGTTTCTACTCATAGAATTTTTTCTACACTAGGAAACTATATTATGTTCACTCTGACCAATTAGGATTCACACCAAGAATTCAGAAATGATTTGATATAAGGAAAACTATCAAAATAATTGAAAATATCAATAAAATAATTAAAAAACACATATGATGATATCTATAGATGAAGAAAAAGCCTTTGACAAAATATAATACTCATTCCTATTAAAAGCACTGGAAAGTATAGGTACAAATGGATTTTTTCTCAAGTAGATATGATGTACCTCCCTAAAAGCATCAGCAAGTATGTTTTTAATAGGGAGAAGCTGGTAGCCTTACCAATAAGATTAAGAGTGAAAAAAGTCCATTATCACCAATATTAATTACCATAGGTTAGAAATTCTAGAAATAGCAACAAGAAAAGGAAAGAGATTAACAGAATCAGGTTGGGCAAAGAGGTAATAAAACTATCCCTGTTTACTTATGAACATGATGGTATATGTGGACAATATTAAAAATTCAACTAAAAAGTTAGTTGATACTATCAAGAATTTTTAAAAGTAGCATTATATAAAATAAATCCACATGAGTCATTAGCACTTTTATATATTTATGACCAAGTTCTATAAGAAGAAGTAAAAAGAGATACTCCATTTAAAATAATCACAGACAGAATAAAATACCTGGGAATATATCTGCCAAAACAACCCAGGGACCATATGAACAAAATCATAAAAGACTTTTTACACAAATGAAGTGGGACCTAAATAACTGGAGAAATATTCATTGTTTATGGATGAGCAGGATCAATATAATTAAAATGACACTACTTCCCAAACTAATCTTTTTGTTCAATGCCATCCCAATTACATTGCCAAAATAATTATGTTATTGAGTTGAAAAAAATAAAATTAATTTCAAAAAATAATATTTAAAGAATTTCAATAGAATTAATGGAGCATGGGGGAAATAAAGGAAGGAGGTCTAGTACAACTCAATTGTACATTGTATTATAAAGTAGTAGTTATCAAAATGATCTGGTATTAGCTAAAAAATAGAAAGCTAGATCAGTAGAATAGAATAGTTATACAACAAACAATCATAAAGGATTATAGAAGTTTTCTGTTCAACAAAAGCATAAATTTTGTTGTTTAGGATAAGAAATAAATAATTGGTAAAAATTGCTGGAACAACTGTAATCTTGATTGGTAGAAACTAGGTATAGACTATCTCAGTTTGAAAAAAAACATGGAACTACCAAAATAATTATACTGACTCTATGTTTTAATTAGTTAATTAATTAAGAATAGTTTTTCATGGTTACATGATTCATGATTTTTCCCACCTCTCTTCCCTCACCCTTCCAGGAACCGACAAGCAATTCCACTGGTTATTCATGTATCATTGTTCAAAACCTATTTCCATATTATTCTTATTTGTAATGGAGTGATCATTTAAAGCCCAAATTTCCACTCATATGCCCATCAAACCGCGTGAAATATCACGTTTTTCTTTGGCATTTCTGCTCCCATAATTCTTTCTCTGGATGTGGATAGTGTTCTTTCTCATAAGTTCCTCCATATTGTCCTGGATGATTGCATTGCTACTTACTAAGACGCTTTAAACAAGTTAGTAATATTAAGCTGAGAAGACTCACAGCACGTCAGGCATGAGAACTCTAGGGCACAACAAAATATGCAGAATATATATTTTGAGAGCTGGGAAAGGGCATATGCCTTGGGAATAATATATTAGCCACTCTTATTCTGTCTGGGAGAGACCTAGATGCAATAGTCAGAGGCTAGGTACCCAAGGGCATCCTACATCCAGAAGGAGAACTATGAGAAAAAGGCTACTTAAGATTTGTTTATCCTATCTAATCCTATCTAAAGTAATCATGGGGTGCTTAAGAGTTTATTTTTCAATCTAGACAAAAGTGAGTCAGGAAATATCTTAAAGACAGGGTTAACTTTGGGGTTCCATAAAACAAAGTAGTCAAGCAATTTCTTACACCATTCACTAAGATAAGATCAAATGGATAAAAAATGTTCATGTGTTCCTAACCAATAAAGAGATATGCTTCTAAATAGAAGTATGGCATATGTTTATAATCTTCTAAAACAACTACTTGGAGGATCAACAATTTATCTTTGAATTATGTCTTCATCAAAAAATAATTTCCTTAGAACTGTGGAAGCAGAAACACAGAAGAACAACTGCTTGTTCACATGAGTCAATGGGGATATGATTGGGGATGTAGACTCTAAATGATCACCCTAGTGCATATATAAATAATATGGAAATAGATCTTGATCAATGACACATGTAAAACCCAGTGGAATTGTACATTGGCTATAGGGGTGCGGGAGGGGAGTGAAAGAACATGAATCATGTAACCATGGAAAAATTTTCTTAATCACCTAAATAAAATTAAAAAAAATTTCTTATCATTTGTTATTTTCTCTTTAATTGATCAATCAGAATATTTTAGAGTTCTAAGATAGATCATAATTTTAATGCAATAATCACCATAATTCAATCCTGTAAAACTACATATATATGTATATATGTGTATGTATGTATGTATGTATATATACTACTATGTAGTCACAAATGTCTCAGATTATATGCCAGAATACTGAATACATATATACTTGTACATATTAGGACAGTTATGAGAGGAATCTTGATAAAGTTGTTTACTGCAGGCTAATTGTTGAAATTAATAATTATAAGGAGAAGGGAAAAGAAACCATGATGTATTAAGTTTTAAAAGAAGTTTAAAATTTTCTCTACACTTTATTATGTCTTTAAAAGTTTTAAAGAAGTTCTTTAGTAACATGTCATGAGATAAGAAGACAATAATAAAATCACCCGGTAGAAAACTAAGCATACTCATTGTTGTAATTCCAAAGAAAAAGAATTCTTTACAGGGTGGTTGTGGAAGGAGATAGATTTGGGGAATGTGAGCTGCAACATTTGAAAAGAAAGCAATCTATTGAAGAACTTGGTTCTTGAAAAGGGGGCAGCTGGGTAGCTCAGTGGAGTGAGAGTCAGGCCTAGAGACAGGAGGTCCTAGGTTCAAACCTGGCCTCAGCCACTTCCCAGCTGTGTGACCCTGGGCAAGTCACTTGACCCCCCATTGCCCACCCTTACCACTTTTCCACCTATGAACCAATACACCAAAGTACAAGGGTTAAAAAAAAAGAAAAGGAATTATTCCTTCCCTTCAATAGGCATTCTTCAATTGAAATTTGATTTTTATCTTTTTGATAATCTCTTAACCTCATGTAAAGAATTGTTTTTTTTTCCCCCAGTGGATCTACTCACTTAATAGGAAAAATTAGTTTCAGCAAGGAGAATGCATAGGGAGTCCATATGCAAGATCAGTGGAACTTTATAAAGTTATCCCCCTTCTTGTGGAGAATCATACTGCTAGAATCCTTGATAAAGTAACCAAAAGTGTAGACTTGTTACTCCAAAGTGGAACAGAATAAAGACATTATAAAATGTTAAAATAAATTGGGATCATAATAGTGAGCTTTCCAAGTCTCATTTGTTCACTAAATTTGCACTTTCCTATTTGAATATTCTGTATGGTCATTCTTTCCAGTTTTACTGACGTATATTAAGCAGATAGTGGGTCTAGAATGTTGGTGAAATATTTTTGTTTGTTTGTTTTAACTATAGTTGTTATCATGCCCTTACAATAAATGTCTTTGCTTTGAGTTAATTGTTTCTTCTGGCTATTAAAAGAAAGCACACTCTTGAAGTTTTTGGAGTGTAGGCCAATAGATGGAATCTAGTGCATAGAAGTACATTAGTGTCACCATTTGCTTAGGGCAGTGATGGGCAAACTTTTTAAAGAGGGGCCCAAAGGAAAGGAAAACCTTATCTGTCAGTCCGTTTCTGAGGCAACTCTTTTGAAGTTTCGTTGTATTGAATTTTACTCATTATATTCGTCAGATTAGGAATAATGTCGCACACGAATAGAATATTTCAGCCCCATCCCCCCATCTGGCCCACTGGCATAGTTTGCCCATCACTGGCCTAGGAAAAAATAAGATTATTAGTAGGAAGAGAAAAGAGAAGAGCCATTAAGCAAATATCAGTAACCTCTGGCTCATATTCCTACTTTTTAACTGTATTTTTTGTGTAATTATTTATAAAGATTTATGAGTTCCTCTGTTGTATATTCATGTAAGTATACACATATGCATGTGTACATTTAAAGATACATATATCTCAGGTATATGTCAACATAAAATAATAACAACTAGCATTTTATAGCACTTATTACATGCCAAGAACTTTACAAATTGTTTTCATTATTTTCTCATAATATTCAAAGGAGGTAGATACTAATTTTATCCCTATTTTACAGAAGAAACTTGGGCAAACAGAAGTTAGGTAATTTTCCCAGAATCACCCAACTGGTAAATTTCTAAGCCCAAATTTAATCTAAAGTCTTCCTTACTCGAGGCCCCATGCTCTCTCCACTGCCACCTAGCTACCCACTACTGCATAAATAACTGATATGTGAATTTTCAAGTTAATAAACATTTATTAAGCATTTGCTATTTATTATTGCACTAAGGAAGGTACTAGGGATGCAAAAAGACAGAATAAATCCTCCTATCAAATGATACACCCTATTGTAGAGAAGATAGTATGCAAATTAAGGTAAATAACATGTATAGGATTATTTAGAAATAATCTTAGAGGGAAGGCACTAGAATTTAAAACATACATTTGTTTTTAAATGTACATGCATACAAATATGTGAAATTTCTCAATTTGGTATTAACAACTACAAAGAATTATATACATATACACATACATAAAACACCAAATGTTATGAAATTGGGGAAAGGGTGATTTTTGTGATCTTTTAATTTAATATCTTCATCTTACAGATAAAGAAACTGAGGTTCTATGAATTTAAATTATTTCCTCCAGATAAAATGGGTAGCAAAGAACAAAGACTATAAATAAAAGTATATCTTCTGATGTCAAGTCCATAAGACTTTAGAATATAATCTGCTAGCTTAGTTGTCTCATCTGAAGCTCATGAAATGATTTTCTTTTCTTTTTACAAGTTCAGGCCATTATTTTTGCATGTCTGAATATGAGGGAACATTACAGTCTAAGGCACTGTGGCAAAATTCTATCATGTATTCGCAATAAGTACAAATCCATCAATATGAAGAGATAGTCTTGTTTTTTTTTCTTTTTAAAGTTTTTTTTTTCCACATTACATATCAGTACAATTTTCAATAACTGTTTTCAGATATTTTGTGATCCATTTTCTCTCTTTCTCTTCCATACCTCCCTCTTCCCCAAGACATCAGGTAATATTATATAGGTTGTACAAGTGTCATTATATAATATATATTTCTATGTTCAGCATGTTATGAAAGATGGCAAATACTGCTTACACTAGAGAAAAATTCATGGAGGAAATAAAATGAAGAATGGTCTCTGTCATGTTCTTCTTTCAATTTTTTCATCAGTTCCTTCTATAAACAGTAGATAGCCTTTTCCATCATGGGTCTCTAAAAAGTTGTCCTGGATCTTTACCTTTCCAATATCAGTTAAATCATTCACATTTGATCATTATATGCTATTGCTGTTACTGAATCCAACATTCTGATTCTTCTCACTTCATTTTGCATCACTTCATTAAATTCTTTCCAGCTTTGTGTGTGTGTGTGATCATCTTGTAGTCATTTCTTATGATACAATAGTATTCCATTTAAATAATATAACATAATTTTTTGTCATTCCCAAATTAATGGACATCCCTTAACTTTCTAGTTCTTTAACACGACAAAAAGAGCGGACATAAATATTTTTGTACCAGTAGGTGCTTTGTCCCTATCTTTGTTCTCTTTGAGAGACAATTTTTTCAACAGGCATTTCTTTCAAATCATTTCTTTCTGAAACCATGTGACATCATAGGCAATGTACACCATGACCCAAAAGTAATTTGAACTATAATATAGCAGTGTAGATTCATTTTATAAAGTCTTTATTTGAAGGTAACAAATAATGGTAAATCAGGGAAGGCATTAATGATGTTCATGTGTTTTTCAAAATTTTATTCTAAAGAAGTTTTCTTTTTCACTGAGACAAATGTAATTACTTTAATGCAAAGAAAAGATCCCTTAAGAATTTAGCTTTCGAAGAAACCCTTTCTAAATTCACTGAAGTTTAATTGTGAACACTCATAAAAATTGATAATAAGAACCTTGCTGTCTAGATTATAATATCAGAGAAATGATATCAGTCTTACTAAATATAATCAGATCCCAGGAAGCATTCAGGCTTCTGTGTGTGAGTTTTTAAAATCCAATTTACTTAATCTTCAGTTTCATTTCTGCAACCATTTCACATCATTCAATTATTGTATATGATACTGATGTTTTGGATAGGTAATTACTGATGCTAAAATCATAAACACTATTTCTAGGGTTTGTCATTTCTATCTATAGAATGGCACTGAATTTGCAGTGCAAATTTTTTTGTAAAGGTTGTTTATGATCATCATTCAGCACATCATTTCAACTGTGATATTCATATTATCATAAATAGGCTTTCAGATAATACTTTCCATTTTCTTGTTAAGAAAAAAATTAATTTGAATTACTCTTTCAGCCCTTCCCAAATCTAAAGATGATTAATTATAAAATACATCTGTCTTTCATAAAATCACAACTATGCCCAATTCAGTTGCTTAAATCAGATTGATTTGTATTCTTTTCCTCAGGAAGGCGCAGAAATGGAATCTTGCTAACTTTCCAGACAGATATGGATTTCAACAATTGGCAGATAAAGAATATTTACTGAATATTTTGAAAGAAATTTTCAAATCTATTCCCTTCCTTGATTTGGAAGCTTTTAATTGGTGCCTGTTGTGAATAACATTTTCTACCCTAGATTTTAATGCTACCTGTATCCTCCAATAATCTTAGAGAAAAGTTTAGTAATTAAATACTGATGATTATTATCAGAATTTAAGATTTTAATGTAATCACCAAAATACAAAATACAAAGTAGGATTAAGAAAAGCAAAAAATGAAGGCACATTAAAATAAAAAAATATATTTCAGTTGTGCTACTTATATAAAATCCAAAGGTATCTTAAAATCCTCAGTCACATATTTTAAGTTCTTACTGTTTTTGAGAGTTTTTATTAATTTCTCCTTTTTAATATTTAAGAGGAAAAGGAGCAATAATACGTTTCAGTTAGAGACCCCTTGCTATGCAGTTTGTCAGAGACCCCCTGCTGTGTTGGTTGGCAATTGGTGACAGAAGGTTGTGGCTCAGTGTTGTTAGTAAGTTGCAGACCTTTGGAAGAGGCTTTTTGTCTCTGGGTCTTTTGGGAAGAGGTTTTGCTGCTAGCACTCTCTCTGGCTGGAAACAGAGAACTGAATTAAGGACTTAAAGCTTTATTGATTATCAATTAACTTGGGTATATTAAGCTAGATAGATAATGGTTATATTATCAGACAGAGAGAATAGGAGAATAGGTGGGAACTTCAGTCTAGCAAAAGATACTGCACTCTGAGGCAGATAGATCTAGGGTTTTCTAGAAAAATTTAGTTAGAATTTGAATCTTGAGTAAAAGTTATAAGCTATTATAAGATTGCTTTTCACTTTCCTCCTTCCTATTTCCTATTCATATTTTCCTAATAATAAACTAAATGTTTTATGTTTAAGAAGCTGAGAACTGCCTGTTTTTCAAAATCCTACCACCAAATTTTACTCCTCACACCATATATTTTATAAGGCTCAGAAGTTTATCTATTTGGAGCAATTTTGATTAGAAGATGGCTATTGATTACCTTAAAATAACATTAACAAATCCTATTCTTTGTTTCAAATATAAATTCAACTAGTTTCCTAGAAGGAACTTTCATTATATTACACTTTGTCTTTTTTCCATAATCCTCTACAGCATTGTTTGCCTAAAAGTTGAAAATAATCTAGCCCAGACTTAAAGAGGACTTCGAATATAAATGCTAAATTTTAAGATGTTACAAATACTTATTTAGAGGGAATGTCACATACTTATAACTTATAACTGAAGATATAATGTGTTACTGTTATATGGGTTATAGATTATTGGTATTGGTATAGGTATTTCCAATACCTGTGTCCTGAGTGGACAGGCTGCTGTTTTGACTGTTGAGAAAGATGGCTTCTCTAACCAGTACCTAAAGAATTCTGCCACAGACCAGTTATATAAAAATATATTTATTGTAGGTATAAAATTTTTAGAGGATGGGATAGTAAAAGGAAAACAGGTAGAAAGGTATTTCTTATATTATATAGGTCCCTATGCTAATAAAATCTTAACTGTAATCACCCAACCAATCTGGTCCATGAGGACTTTCTTCTCCTTCAACTGAATTGAAGCTATCCTCTCTTCCTATTTATCTAAAATCTCAAAATTCTTATCTATCTATCCTAATCTAGATTATAACCTTATAAACAAGAAGATTAAGTCAGGTTTCTCTTTCTTGCTGCTCAGATGTGATTTCCAGCTGATCAGAGATTCCACTGCCTTCTCCACTCTACTAGGTCAGACTTTTCTGCCATCTATTGGAGCAAGCACAAGTACTGCACCCAACAATCTAATTCTCTTTTCTGGCCTGATAAAATGATTATTCTCAGGATGTAAATTGAAGAAAAATTTCCAAACTTACAGAGCCTCTCTTGAACAAACTTCCTCAAAACAGGTCAGGCCAAAAAGAGTAAGCTGTTATATCAAGTGCCTTTCTTAAAGCTCCTTGAGAAAATTCTTTCCCATCAATCATCCCTGAAATTCCATTCAGATTTAAAGGAACCCAACTTATTAATCTCTTATGTATCTATCAATAAATTATGCAACTTAACTATTTCCTAATGAACTCTTAATTAATTAATGAATATTTCTTTATAGTACACAGTGGTCAAAATGTAGTAGAAACTGATTCTCTGGGGGCCATATATCAATTTAGAAAACTACAAAATAATATTATCTCCATTTGAGTGTAGAGGTAGGTAGGTGGCTCAGTAGACTGGTTGGCCCAGAGTCAGTAAGATTGAAGTTCAAATCCTCTATTAGATACTCATTATCTGTGTGACCTTGACAAGAAATGGAACATCTACTTGCATTAATTCACTGTAGATAGAAATGTCAAATCACTCTCGTAATTTTGCCAAGAAAACCTTATACAGGGTCCCAGAGAATCTGATACAACTGAATATTTGGATGAATTTTATTTTTTTTAATATTTCCTAATTTAGTTTAACATTATTCCTATAACCTTAGTCATCAAGTTGAACACTTACACTTCTGATAGACTAGATATAATGAAATTGATTCTTGGCTTTAGATTTTAAGAAAACCTATATTTCATTTTCTCATCAATGGTAGCTGTGAAAATTTATGCAAGTCACATAATTTTTATGAAACTCAATTTTCTCATCTGCAAAATTTCTCAAGATTATTATGAGGATCTCACATGATATATATAAAGAACTTAGCAAACTTTATATTACTATAGAAATTTTAGTTATCAATAAAATTACTATTTCTATTAAACTAAGCTCTTTCCCTTCCTGGATTCAACATTTGTTGAATAACTAATAATACAAAAAGACTATGTTGTATGATGTGTTTAAAAAAAGAAACAATTAAGGAAATGAAACTCTGACCTTGATCACATAGCAATTTAAAATTGAGCAGGGAAATTAAAAGATATATTGAAATGAAATGAATGGTAATAAATAGAAAGTCCCAAGAATGATATATTAAATACAGTAAGTAGAAGGATTTTTGAAGAAATATCACCTCTGAGTAGAATAAAGAAAAATGAATTGAAGGTTTAGGATAAAAATGTGGCTTTGAAGTATTCATAGGAATTTAATAGGTAGGAGAATTCTAGATGAAGATAATGACAAGAGAAAAAATGTAGAGTACTTCATGAATTAACAAAGAACTAATTTTTGTATAATCTGAACTCAAGGTCATGAATATTCTATTTAACTCATTTTAAAGCATATATTCTTGGAAATGCACAATGAGAAGTATTTAGTAAATTACAAAAGCAATAGGAGGTAGATAAAATATATGGCATGATATTAGTGAAGATTCTATCAGATACCTTTTTTAAAGAAGGATGTAATTAACTTATGACAGGAAATCCATGCAAATTGCTGACATCCAGCTTCATAGCAAGAATTAGGAGTGAGGAGTGAAGTACATAAGGTCAACCTAGCAGACATTCCAAAGTAATTTCTTGGACACCCTATGTACCCAGAGGTAAATTCAAAATAGAAAACACTTATTTAATATAAAAGGAAGGTATGAAAGCAATACGAGACTACTAACTATCTAGACTTTTTAAAAAAAGACTCTTTTAATTGAAAGCAGAGCAGGGTAACTATTTCTTTGTTCTTTCTTATGGCAATTTCATCTCTCTGAAGGTAGTGAATATAATAACTATCCAAAACGGAAGATGAATGAAGAGGGATATAGCATATCTAAATTCTAGCTGTATTCACAGTGTCAGTGTGGTTGGGTCAAGAAAGGAAAGAAATGCATATATATATAGCTGTCAAAAAAGGTGAACATTTCAGGACATAGCTTTTTCAGGTAAGCAGTCAGTTCAATAATATTTTCTACCTTTCTTTGTGATTGATTATTAACTTCCTGGATTGAATCTTCACTTCAATATTATAACTGGAGCATAGAATTATATATTTTTCACAGTTGGAAGGAATGCAAGGACTATGTATATGTGTATGTGTGTATACACACATACATATTATTTATACATACTATAGTTTTATAGACTTTATGTAAAATCTATACTCTTTTCTATCACCTTTATAGACACGCCATATATTTTCCATATCTCCTGTTTGGTGTCTTTGTTTGTTTGTTTGTTTTTTTGCACTCTACTTTTCCAGAACAGATTCTTGTGCAAAAATATGCTAATCTGGACTGGTATTTAAGACCTCTCATGAGAAGGAACCCATGACTTCCCAAGACATCCTATTTTGCCATTGGATAGCTCTATGTTGGAAGTTTTTCCACTTATCTGTTAAGTTAAAATTTTCCTCTTTGTGGGGCATCTGGATAGCTCAGTGGATTGAGAGTCAGGCCTAGAAACAGGAGTCCTAGGTTCAAATCTGTCCTCAGACACTTCCCAGCTGTGTGACCCTGGGCAAGTCACTTGACCCCCCATTGCCCACCCTTACCACTTTTCCACCTATGAACCAATACACAGAAGTTAAGGGTTTAAAAAAATTTTCCTCTTTGCAGTTTTGATATGTATGATATTATATAACATAACTAAATAAAGTAAATTTATTCCTTTCTTCACAGTACCTTTTAAAATTTTGTATTCGCTTCCACTTTAAGGTTTGTTTTTGTTTTTGTTTTTGTTTTTTTTTGCAAAAGGTGAAACAATGCCACTTCCTACTGTGTTTCTCATACAATGTGATCCTTGATGCCCTCCAATAGACCTTCTCAAATGTATCATTGTTTTTCTTGTAATGTAGCATATTTAGACTAGGACACATTATGTTAGATATGATTGACCTGGAAAAGAATATAGTGAGAGTATAACCCTCTTTATTTCCAAAAGTTATGCTGTTCTTAGTGAAGGCTGTCATAATATTAACTTTCTTAACTAACATTATCAAACTTCATCAATTCATATTAAATTTGTAGTCTACTAATAGTCTTCCCAATTTTTCATATGAATTATTGTCTTACCTATTCACCTAAATGTGTATTTATACAGCTGTTTTCTTTTCAAAGAAAGACCATGAGGTTATATAAATTCTTACTAAATTTTATATGATTCTGTTCTCTGTCTCTTTCCCTGACTCTCTCTGCATCTCTGTGTCTCTCTATCTCTCTGTCTCTCATCTTTTGGGATATTTCTTACATTTGCATATGCTAATCAATTCTCTAGACAGCTAGGTGACACAGTGGAAAGAATGCCGGGCCTCATGCTAGCAAGACTCCATTTTCTGAATTATTGCTCTGCTTCTGAAACCTACTATCTATGTGACCACAGTATAGTTACTTAACCCTATTTGCCTCTGTTTCCTCATATATAAGATGAACTGAAGCAGGAAATGACAAACCAGTTTAGTTTAGTTTGCCCAGAAAACTAAAAAGTGGTCAAGAAGAGTTGAAATGACTGAACAACTATAAAAATCAATTCACTGGATTGCTTTAAAGAATCATAAATAAAGAACTAGAAGAATTCTCACAGACCATCTAGTCCAACTGCTTCATTTTGCAGAAAGTTGAACTCAAGTGAGATAAAATAAAAGGTTCCCTGCTAGTTACACACATAGTAATCATCATTTGAACTCAGGTGTTCAGATTCTATATACAGTGTTTTTTGCTATAATATAATGCTTCCCAATATATAACTTGGTCTTCAGAATTTCAATATTTTTCCATTTAAATATTTCTGTTTTTGTTCTGCTGTATTGATTCTTTCATCTAAAATTATTTTGTGTAGTGCAATAAACATTGATCATTTATCTTTTTATTAAATCCTCTAACCCTTGTTTAATTAAAATATTTTGAAAAGACTCTAAAGCAAAATAAGAGGGGAATAAGAAGAGGTGATGAAAATAAAAGTTTAATAAGGGTGGGAATTAGGGGGACTGATTAAAAGCAAAACAAAGGTATATAAGGAAATAATAAGTATGGGAATCAAGATGATATGAATATATACAAAGTCATAAATTGCCTAAATTAACAGAAGAATAAATAGAATATTTAAATAATCCCATATCAGAAAAAGAAATTGAAAAAACCATTAAAACCCTCCCTAAAAAATTTCCAGGGCCTGATGGATTCAAAACAGAATTCTATCATTCTAACATTCAAATTCTAATATTCAAAGAACAACTAATCCCAATACTATATAAACTACTTGATATAATAAGCAAAGAAGGAGTTCTACGAAATTCATTTTATGACACTAATATGGTACTGATTTCAATGACAGGCAGACTAAAAACAGAGAAAGAAAACTACAGACCAATCTCCTTAATGAACATAGATGCAAAAGTCTTAAACAGAATACTAGCAAAAAGACTCCACTAAGTGATCATGAGGGTTATTCATTATCATGAGGTAGAATTTATAGCAGGAATGCAAGAATGGTTCAATATTAGGAAAACCATACACATAATTGAACATATCAATAAGCAAACCAACAGAAATCACATGATTATCTAAATAGATGCAGAAAAAGCCTTCAACAAAATACAAAACTCATTCCTATTAAAAACACTAGAAAGTATAGGAATAGAAGGGTCGTTCCTAAAAATAAAAGACAGTATATATTTAAAACCATCAGCAAGCATCATATACAAACGGGATGAATTAAAAGTCTTCCCAATAGAAACAAGAATGAAACAAGGATACCCATTATCAACTCTATCATTTAACATTTTCTAGAAACACTAGCAGTAGCAATTAGAGAAGAAAAGGAAATTGAAGATATTAAAATAGGCAATGAAGAGACTAAGCTATCACTCATTGCAGATGATATGATGGTCTACTTAAAGAATCCTAAAGAATCAACTAAAAAGCTAGTAGAAATAATCAACAACTTTAGCAAAACTGCAGGATACAAAATAAACCCACACAAATCTTCAACATTTCTATATATTTCCAACACATTGCAGCAGCAAGAGTAAGGAAGAGAAATTTCATTTAAAATCACCCTAGACAATATAAAATACTTAGGAATCTATCTGCCAAGACAAACACAGGAATTATATGAACACAACTACAAAAAACTTTCTACACCATTAAAATTAAATCTAAGCAATTGGAAAAAAAGAATGTGTAGGATAAGTTAACATAATAAAAATGACAATCCTACATAAAATAGTTTGTTATTTAGTGCCATACCTATCAAAGTACCAAGAAATTTTTACTGAATTAGGAAAAACTATAACAAAGTTCATATGGAAGAACAAAAGATCAAGAATATCAAGGGAAATAATGAAAAAATGTGAAAGAGGGGGACCTAGCAGTACCATATCTTAAACTGTTCTATAAAATAGTTGTCATCAAAACAATATGGTACTGGCTAAGAGAGAGAAGGGAGCATCAGTGGAATAGACTTGGAGTAAGTGAACTCAGCAAGACAATATATGAGAAAATCAAAGAGTCCAGCTTTTGGGACAAAAATCCACTATTTGATAAAAACTGCTGGGAAAATTGGAAAACAGTATGGGAGACATTAGGTTTAAATCAACATTTCACACCCTACACCAAGAGAAATTCGGAATGTTTGAATAATTTGAATATAAAGAAGGAAACTATAGGTAAATTAGGTGAACTTAAATAGTATACCTGTCAGATCTATGAGAAATGAAAGGTTTTAGGACCAAGCAAGAGTTAGAAAATATTTTAATAATTTTGGTTACATTAAATTAAAAAGGGTTTGCAGAAAGAATACCAGTGCAATCAAAATTAGAAGGGAAGCAACAAATTGGGGGAAAAAATCTTTATAACAAAAACCTCTGACAATGGTCTAATTACTCAAATTTATAAGGAGCTAAATCAATTGTACATAAAGGGAACCCATTCCCCAATTGATAAATGGACAAGAGACATGAATTGGCAATTTTCAGATGAATAGATCAATAAGCACATGAAAAAGTGTTCTAAATCCCTTATAATTAGGGAAATCCAAATAAAAACATCTGAAGTCCACCTCATACTTAGCAGATTGACCAACATGACAGCAAAGATAAGTAATAAATATTGGAGTGAATGTGCCAAAATTGGAACATTAATGCATTGCTAGTGGAGTTGTGAATTGATTCAACCATTCTGAATGGCAATTTGGAACAAGGGCCAAAGGGCTTTAAAAGACTGTCTGCCCTTTGATCCAGTCATATCACCATGGGGTTTATACCCAAAAGAGATAATAAGGAAAAAAGACTTGTACAAAAATATTTATAGCCATGCTCTTTGTAGTGGTAAAAAATTGGAAAACATGGGTATACCTTTCAATTGGGGAATGACTGAACAAACTGTGATATCTATTTGTGATGGAATACTATTGTGTTAAAAGAAATAATGAACTGGAGGAATTCCATGTGCATTAGACCAACCTCTAGGAATTGACACAGAGAGAAACGAGCAGAACCAGAAGAACCTTATACACAGAGATGGAACACCATGGCAAAATCAAATGTAATGGACTTCTTTAGTAGCAGTAATGTAATAATCCAGGACAATTCTGAGGGACCTATGAGAAAGAACACTAACCACATTCGGAGGAATAACTATGGGAGTAGAAACACAGAAAAAAAACATTTGCTTGATCATATGGGATATGATTGGGGATGTAGATTCTAAATGATCACTCTAAAGGTAAATATTAATAATATGGAAATAGGTCTCTATGAATGACACATGTAAAACCCAGTGGAACTACTTGTTGTCTATGGGAGGGGTTGGGAGGAGGGAAGGGAAAGAACATGAATCATGTAACTATGGAAAAACATCCTAAATCAATTAAATAAAATTTTTCAAAAAAAATATTTTCCCCTATAAAGAGTTGTAAAAGTTACCTTCCTCTATTTTGCTCTACTTTTTATGGCATGACCTTTTATATTTATTCCAGTTATGCATTTGCAGATTGGTATGGCATATGGTATAAACAATATGTAGCCCAGCATATGTTGGAATAAAACTTATTTTCACTACATTGATTTTCCATTTTCACTGCAGTTTTTGTCAAATATTTCTTTCCCAAGTGATTTATGTTCTTAGTTTTAATATTTTTGAAGTCTTTTTCCCCTGATCCTTCTTTATCTATTTTATTCCACTGATATCTTTTTTCAAATTTTAGCAATACCAAATAATTTTGAAAATTTGCTCTTTTTAACATAGGTTGATGGAATGTCCCTTTCATTTCTAGTTATCCCTATATCAATCATTCCCATGATATTTTAGGTATATTTTTTCCTCCAAATGCTTTTTCATTTGTATATCCAACCATATATCCTAGTGTACACAATAGATATTCAACATCAAATGGATGCCTTTATGAAAGGAAGGTTTTAGAATATTCTTTAGCAGGTTGTTTTAGCAGGTTCTTTCATGTTTCAGTGCTAAATACAGTCAGAAAAATGTCACCCACAAAGAATGCAATAAATAAATAAATCTCTGTGCCATCATTCTTAGCTGAAGATCCAAACTTTAATTGTGAAAATTAAAGCTAGAAATCCCACCCTGTCAAAGCCTGTAGGAAAAAAATCCCCTTAAGTTTCAACAGTGTTTTGAATAGGTTTTCAACAGTAGATTAGCAAAATTGATGAACAAGACTAAATGTTCAAAGTATGTTAAAAATGTTATAGCATTTGGAAATGTGTCTTGGTCACATTTGATGAGAAATAATACATTCCAGTGTAAGGTCAAAGTAACCTATCTTGGTCATAATACTCTAGGAATAAATCTTTTTATTTTTATTTATTTTTATTTTTATTTATTTTTATTTTTAAAACCCTTACCTTCCATCTTGGAGTCAATACTGTGTATTGGCTCCAAGGAAGAAGAGTGGTAAGGGTAGGCAATGGGGGTCATGTGACTTGCCCAAGGTCACACAGCTGGGAAGTGTCTGAAGTCAGATTTGAACCTAAGACCTCCTGTCTCTAGGCCTGGTTCTCAATCCACTGAGCTACCCAGAAGCCCCTGGAGTGAGTATAAATCTTGACAGGATAAAGTAACTTGGACATGCTAAGGTTGTTTTCCTATGATCTTATTCGGTCAGCTGTGCACTCACCATTCCGAATGACTACAACTTATTTCCTACTGCATGGGTTAGAACTTCTCTATATAACTACACAGATTTGAAGTTTTTATTCTTTCAACATAAGCATGTAATATAGATAGTTGCTATAATATTATAATACACTAAACTATATTCCTTCTAATGCTATGGTTAATATTATATTGTTAAAATTGATATCTTATACAGAGCTAAATAATTTGATCTAAAGCTTTCTAAAAATCAGTTGCAATTACCTATCTAAAGGATTACATGTGATCATTTAATTTATGATCGATAATGTAAAAGGAAAAGAGGAAATTTCCTTTACAACAGAACTATCTTGAAAACTTAGCAATGGACACAGAATCCCTTTTTAACTTGACTCTTAATTGGATCTCTTGTATCACAGTGCACATATTTACTTATCATTTATCTTCTTGTTCCATGTCTTACTTGCTACTAACAAATAAATAAATAAATTAAACATGAGACTTAAAATTCTCAAAGAATTTTGAATAATGTAAGTATCTGCATGAGAGCCATCTTAATGGAGAATAGCCTACAAGGTGATGTTGTGCTTTACCAAATCGATATGTAGTTTCAATACTTTTAGTTATGTACATAAATACAATTGACATTTTCCATACAACTTTGGCATCTTTTTGCCATCAAATAATTTTGAATATAAATTCTTCAATGTACTTAAATTTATATCATTTTCATGATGAATCTCTTCTGTGTATTCTTAGTCTAGTCAAGTGTTAGTCTATTCAGTTTTTTTTTAATCTTAGCAAGGTTAAAAATAAATTCAAAAATTAGGAAACTAGAATGGAGCTAAAATGGTGAATGGATTGAATACCAGGTGTTTCTATTTTTAGTAAATGAGATATCACTGGTTGTTTATAAAGAGAATAATTATTGAAAGACATCTAGATAGTGTGGTGGCTAGAGAACTGAACTTAGATTTGAGAACTGATTTCAAATACTGTCTGATCCTTAATAGCTGAGCAACTCTTGGTAAGTCACACAAACTGTCTTAATTTTTTATCTATAGAATGAGGAGGGTATGATGGCCACAAATATTTCATAGCTATAAATCTCTAATCACATCATCTGATGATTAGACATGTATAGCAGAAGATTGCTAACAGACTAAAGGGTTGAATAGTTAGGAGACCAAGAAGAGGGAGACCAGATGACAGAGTGCTCTAGAAACCTTGACTAGATATGAAAGTAGAATATTTTAGACTAGTCTGTGGTATGAGAAATACAAGATGAAAAATGTAGGTATGGATAGACTGAAACATTCTGTGGAGTTACAATCAATGGATTTAAGAAATTAGATAATTGTGGGGGCTTTTTTGTCTGAGTAATTAGGATGAATATGGTGCTATAAATGGAAATGGAGGAGGAGAAGAAGGGGAGGAAGTTTAACTACAGCAGAGGGCAGAGGATAGATACATAAAGATACCTATTTATACCTGTGCTTAAGGTATCAGGATGGGGGGAGAGAGAGAGAGACAGAGACAGAGACAGAGACAGAGACAGAGACAGAGACAGAGACAGAGAAAGTGAGAGAAGGAGGAAGTGACCAAAGACAGAAATCAAAGGAAGATAACCTGTCATGGAAAGTGTTCAATACTGTAAATATTACATAAAGATAAAGGGAGGAAAAAAAAACCTTTGCATTCGGGAATTAGTACATTATTATTAATGTATTATTAATATTAATTATTAAAATAATTTAAAAGGAGAAATAGTAAAAAAAAAAGCAAGATCATTTTGGGCTGAGGAAAGATGGGGTCATGATTAAGCAGATATTAGGAATAGAGACTACTATTTCTAAAATTTTAGTAGTGCACAGGAAGAAAGTCAAGATGGTAGTTTGAAAAAATATCAGAGACAAAGAAAGTGGGTTGTTGGAAGTTAGAGAAGACTGAAGAGACCAGAATATATTAGTAGGCAAACTAGAAATTTTAAATTCAGGTCATGGCCTTATATAGAGGCAGAATGAAGTCATCTCACTATTATAATATGAAGCTTGTTAGTACTGGAAATCCTGAACAATAAAATCCCTCAGTGGTGTAACAGTGCCTTAAAATACATTAAAATTTTATGCTTTGAGTTAAATATTTGCAGACATTCTGGAATATCAAGTCATTAAAATTTTAGTATGAAGTTATTTATGTGTTCACTTTTTTCTGGAAAGGGAATCCTAGGTCTACATGGAAAATTGAGTATTTTGAGTGGTAGCAAGCAACATGGGAGATCTGAAAGAAAAGGTGATGTGATAGCACTATGGTAAGTTCACCTATTTTTTTTTTCTTAAGGCCTGGTATAGATAATTTAAAATGACTTTTAAAAAATTTTAATTAATATATTTTCATTAATAATTTCTCCATAAATATGTTCTATGTTCCCAAAGTGTTTTTCTTTCTTTTTGAGAGTCTAATCATTTTTTATTTTCATACCTGTATGGTTGTCTTCAGACCATATATCAAGGCATTATAAATTGGGAAACATTAAAAATTGCCTTATACATTCAATTTAGACTTAAACCTCTTTCGATCTTACCTATTACAGTAGCTAATTTGCATTTGACAGCTAATCTGATTTTGCAAAGTCATGCATGAAAGATAACATTAGAATCTGGCAGATGAATTTATTTACTGACTTCCCTGAGTTTTCACTATTTAATTGCCTCTAACATGCCTTTTCCTTATATTCTCCTTTTCATAGTTTAGCAATGAATCAAAGGTTCTGGCATAAAAAAGTTAGGAAATGATAAAGATTGGAAAAGAGCTTTGAAGTATGAATTATACTTAATACAATATTACAAAATAATGAAAAAACACAAGAACTAACTAGGGATCTCAAAGGCCATCAGGTCCTTATTTGAAGATCTCTAATAAGTAGGAGCATACTACTTCTGATTGCCTGTTATACTATCTTTCATATTGAAATTAGTTTTATAACTTTAACTTTCCCTTTTTTTGTCCAATTCCTTTTCATCCCATATTTTTTTGTTTTGTATGTTTGTTTGTTTTTGGCAAAGATAATGTTATGGTCTGAAATTTCATTATCCAGATGAGGAAAATAAAGTAAACAAGCTTAAGTGACTTGTCAAGGGTCACACAGCTAGTAAATGTCTGAGAACAGCTTTAAACTCTAGAAGATGAATTTTCCTGACTCTAGGTTCAACCTTAGATCCACTGCACCACTTCACTGCACAAATTCAAGTCAACAATAAAAAAATGTATTGTTTTTATTTTACACCAAACACTATGAAAAGCAATGGAAATTCAGAGAAAGGGAAAGACAGACCCTTCCCTCAAGGAAAAAAAAACCATTCTAATATAGGGGAATATATAAATAACTAGGTACAAACAAGAACAATAGTGTAAATGAAAGAATATCTCATATGTGAAGGAACTAATAGGTAGAAGAAGCAAGAAAGGGTGAAAATTTTGGCAAAAAATTCAGCAAAAGTTTTCTATAAGAATTATTTATACCAAAATGAAAAAGGGACTTTTTATGGCAAAGTAAATGTCAAACTTGAAAAACACAGAACCACCAAAGTAGTTAGAAAGTGCAAGTCTTTAATTAGGACAAGGAAGAAAATTCCTTAATAGCTACTACTCAGAGTAATGAACAAAATACCACAAAGAGACAAGCTCTGGGATGTTGGAAACACTATCTCTGGGAAAATGTACCTTAAAAGGGGATTTTCCCATGAGATGAAGAACTTGGGGTCCTATTTACATTCTAGAGAGTAAAGGACAGGAAGGGCAATTGATTGCCCTACAGGGAGACAAGGGAAGTAAGATTCCAGCCAGGGGCTGGACTAATTGGGAGAGGCTTAGATACAATAAGAGAAATTTCGAAGACAAAATGGCACTTAACATTTGATTAATTCTATCTAAGCTGAAATCATTAGGAATTTTAAGGGTTATTGTTCAGTTTTAGAGGAGGATCAGTATGGGAGTTCCCTGAAGGCAAGTCCCCAAGGGACAAAGGCAAATTTAGGGGTTCCATAAAACAAAGTCATCACAAGTGATCAACATAAAGGGCTCTTCATTTGTCCAGGTAATGATTTCATTCATTTTTGCAAAACAGTATTAAAAAAGAGACTTCTGGATTCACATAGAGAGTTCTGGATTCTTTCCATTAGTTTGTTCTTCTTATTGTTGTTATCTTTTTTTTTTCAGTAATTCTATGTTAATTTTCCTTTTAGCTAGCTCATAATTCTACACACACACACACACACACACACACACACACACACACACACACACACAGGAAATATATATCCAGTTGCTTCAGGAAGCTATTTATCTACTCTGGTCCATTTATTTACTTTTCTATTTTTTTTTTAATATTCCCAAGTAATTTTTAAGATTTCTTCCCTACAGCAAGTTTGAGACCAGGTATACACTCATACATACACACACATACAAACACATATATGTCTTGGGATTCTAGAACTCCAAATTAATTTGGTTGTTATTTTATCAAGTTTTACAATATACTACTTTGAATATAGATTGATATAGCACCATTTACAAATTAATTTTGTTAATAAAAAACATTTTGTTTAGATTGAAGTAGCCAAACCCTGGACTAGGAATTTTCCTCCAATTATTTGTTTTCCTTTGCAGATGATGCTTGCTGATGGTGTTATGTCTTAATATGAGAACTCATCCAAGGTTAATGTAGAACTATATGCATTTTGTAGACATTTGGGAATGAATTAACACTATTGTTTCCTCCTGGTTTTCATTTGTAATATGTTTATGTAGGCTTTTTTCCTTGTGTACCATTGATATTTTTATAATTTTAATATTTACAGAATAAGTTGATAAAAATTTTTAACATTAATTTTCTGACATTTTGCAATCAATGTTTTTGCCCTCACTCTCATCCCTAAGGTTCCCCAAGAATGAAGGCAATATTATATAGGTTGTACATATGTCATCATGTATAACATATTTCCACACTTTTCATATTGTAAAACAAGATGCATATTATTTACACTAGAGAAAAATTCATGGAAGAAATAAATTGAGGAATGGTGAGTTTCAATCTGCATCAGGACTTTGTCTTTACCTTCTATGGGAATGAACATTCTTTTTTTCACAAATACTTTGGAGTTGTCCTATATCTTTGCTTTTATTGATATTAAAGTCATTCACAGTTCATCATCATTTATTATTATTGTTACTGTGTATGTTTTCTTGATTTTGCTCATTTCACATTGCATCAATTCAAGTCCAAGTTGTTTTTTTTTGTGTTCATCTTATTTGTCATTTCTCATGGCACAATTATGTTCTATTATGAGCAATTTCCACAACTTATTCAGACATTCACCAATTTATGAATAGTTCAACAGTGTAATAAAATAATTTTGCCCATTAATTATTTTTAAAAGAAGTTAATGTGAACAATTTCTGGAGAGATGTATCTAATCCTATATATTAATATTTTCTCAGTAATTGATACTTTTTCTATATCCATACCTCATTATTTTTATCTTCTTTATGGGTCTTTGGGTTTATACATTTCTCTTTTATCCTTATTCTTCACTGCTATGCCATTCTCAAAACCCCTCTCTACTCATTTACTACAGTTCCTATTTTGAACCTCAGCCTCATGTTTCTTTGGCTTTTACTTTTGATCTTGTTTTTAGGTTTTGGTCTTTATTCCTTGAAAATATGAAAATGCATTCCTTCCTCTATCAGATCCTATTTTAACTCCTCTGAATCCAAAAGCGCCCATTGCCTTCACTTCTATCTATCTATCTATCTATCTATCTATCTATCTATCTATCTTTTCATGGCTCTATTCATTTCTTACATAATATCATATGTTTTGTGAGTGTGGGCTTCATTTTTATCCTTTCTTTCTATTTGGCTATTAAATATAGAATAGTACTATGCTTATACAAGGTGTGAATTTGTTGATGAATTTGAATGACATTTTCTACTCCATTGCTCTAAAACAGACCAAAAACACTATTGGCAACTGGCATGTCTCTAACAAACATAACTCATGTGTCTGGAGAGAGGAACAAGAAGAATTTAAAATGTTAGACTTGAAAACATTGTACTTGTCCTTAATGGTAGACTTAACCTGGTGTACATTTACTCATTCAGCCAATATCTATTCTAATAAGGAATTTCTACTTCCAATATGCATAAAAGAACATAAACATCTGCTTGCAGAAAATATACTCCTCAAAGCACTTCTCCAATTAAATGAAACTCCTCTGATGGTAAAACCAGTTTATATCCTTTAAAATTCTTATTAAATTCTATTTAAATGTCACTTTAAAAGTTATGGGCCAATAATCTTGGATTTGAAACAGGAAGAGAATGTGATCCCTTCAAAAGAAGGAAATGATGCCATAAAGTATAGATATAAGTTAATGATGATTTCTTAAGGGAGTTTATAATAAGGATTAGGATCAATATAAACTGAAGCTTCAGAATGTTGAAAAGCTACAGTTATTAAAATAAATAATGTTCCCATTTTGTTTAGAAAAGTTAGCAGTGGACTTACCTTTTGACAAATTTGGGGACACAGTATGGGACTATAATCACTATATAATAAGAGAAGCCAAACAAAGTTACTTGGAAGGCAAACTAAGACTTGTTAAGCCTCATAGACAAAAGTCCACATACTTTAAAGGATATATGAAGGGAGAGAGATGGAACAAAGATCTTGGAGTAGCACTGAAAGCTAGAACTGAAAGGAGAGTCATCTCAAACCAACCTTCAAATAATGACTCAAATGAATGCTGGAGTGACACAACCTATAAGAGAATGGAATGAAGCAATTCCCCTACAGAAGACAACTTGGAAGATAGACTGAGAGGGTTTGTAGTAGGTTGAGAACAGAATGCGATCAGAAGCAAAACAACCACCCCCAAGGAATACAAGTCACCTCTTTCTCCCACCTAATGTTCCAGGTCCTGAACCTGGGCCCCAGCCAACTACCAGGTCCCTAGACACTGCATAAGCCAAGAGTAGAGCACCCCATGCCCACCCATAAAATTACAAGCCATGCCACAAATCTGCTATGAGGACATAAGCTCTAAAACAAGGCACTCCACAGTGCCTGGCCTTTTTAAGGACTAAGGTGAAGCATAGAGCCCCTGCCTAAGCCTATAATGAGGTCCCACATCTCAGGGTGATCCACATTATACCAGGCTATTGTAAGCCCAGAGTAAGTCTCTGAGTCTCTGCCTAAGACGGCAGTGAAGACTTTAACCCCAGAGCAGTCCCACCACAAGGCAGTCCTTGACTGGCTGCTGCTAACCTATGAGAAGGCCCCGAAGCTCTGTCCAAGCCAGCAGTGAGATCCCACACCACAGTGAAAGACAAACTGCACTTCAACTAGCCTGTGTAAGCCCATGTTTGGACCTGATATGTCCAGCCCAGATATAAGGTGAGACCCTGAGCTCCAGAGCAAGGTAGCTCACAGTCCTCTGAGCCCTATGAGCCATCAGAAGTACCTAGAGGAGACTGAATCAGCAGGAGGAAGTATCTTTCAGAGCTTCAAGCCCATAGATCATCATACCAACTTGGAAGAACTGAAACTTGCAGAAATCCAGAAGTAGAGCTAAGGGAAAAATGAATTTTAAGGGAGTGCATTCTCTAACTGAGAACAGAGTTCACCTTTAAGATAAAAATAAGTGAATAAAGGAGGTGGGGCCAAACTGGGAAAATAAGCAAATAGCCAAAAAAACACCTATTCATAGATAATTATTATAGAGACAAAGATGAGCAAGGCACAGACTCAGAAGGGGACAGTGAGATAAAGGTAGCAAGATTCAAAACTTCAAAGAAAATTGGACATTTCGTCTCAGCCTCTGGAAGAGTTCCAAAAGAAATTTTAAAAAACTAAGAGAGGCAAATGAAAAATGGGAAAGAGATATGAAAGTAAAAAAAAAAAAGAACGAAACAATTCACAGGGCAGAATTGCCAAATGGAAAAAGAGACAGAAAAATCTAGTGAAGAAAAGAGTTTTTTTTTTTTTAAAGTAGAATTAATCAAGTGGAAAAGGAAGTTCAAAATTTAAGGAAGGAAATCATTTCTTAAAAATTAGAATTAGGGAATGGTATAATTTTGGAATGAACTAGAAAGGCCAATATGAACTGGTGTAGAGTGAAATAAGCAGAATCAGGAGAACATTATACACGGTAACAGAAATATTATGGGACAGTAAAATGTGATACACTTTGCTACTAATAGCAATACTGGAATGCAGGATAATTCTGAAAGACTTATGAAAAAGAATGCTATCTACTTCTAGAGGAAGAACTGTTGGAGTAGAAATGCTAATGAAAGCATATAATTTAGCACTTGTTTATTTGTGCATATGTGGAACACTAAGGGTTATGAAATGTAGCTAAGCTGGTTAATTCTTTTGGTTCAAGATTTGCTCCTACAATAAGATACATTTCTCCTCAGCATTTTAAAGTAAAAATTAAAAGTAGTTTTATTATTATTATGTAAAGATCCAACAAGTTAGCTTGCAATAGAAAACACAAAAGAATATAGAGATGAGAGCAACACTAGCAGTAAAAAGAGAAATAGAAAAGAGAGATAATAACAACAAATTGGAGGAAGCCCCATCACCTGAATATTCCAGCTGGGGAGTCTCAAAAGTACAGCATTTCAGGTTACCATTTAGGATAAGCCCAGGCAGTGTCCTCTCTATGACTGAGACTTCAAAGACTATTTTCTGGAAGGGGACTCTTATTGCGCTTCAGACAAAGAAGGCTTTTTGTCAACTGTAGTTTGCATAACTGTTTCTAGGGCCTAAGAGACATGGCCAAGATCCTGAATTCCAAGAAACACCTAAGCAAAATACATCTCAAAATTTAACTGAGAGTCATGAGGACAATATGTTCTGCAAGACAAGGGTTAATTCTCACAGAAAGATGCTTATCTCTTGATGGTCACAGAGATCTTGGAGTCTGTTGAGAGCTCTAGCCAAAATCCAAAGCAGACTAAGTCTCTGCTGGTAGATATGAGGCCTATGGTATAAAACAGAGGAGAATTATTACATTTTATTTTAACCCTTCTATATAATTTAGGATTTTTATTTTAAAAGATTATTCACTTATAAAAATGAAAATATGGAAATATGTTATGTGTGATAATACATATACAACTCAGATTGAATTGCTTGTCAACTGTGGGAGGGGGGAGTCAAGAAGGGAAAGAGACAATATGAATTATATAACTTTGGAAAACTTATGTATAAATTTGTTACTAAAAATAAAAAAATTAAAAACAGTCAAAAAATTAGAATTAGGTAAATAGAAGATAATGACTCCATGAGACTAAGAAACAACACAAAAAAAGAAAAAAATAGAAGAAAATGTGAAATCACTAACTGAAATAACAACAAACCTGGAAAATAGATCCAGCAGAGTCAATCTAAGGATTATCGAATTATCTAAATGTCACTATAAAAAGAAAAAAAAAAAGGAAATAAAAACAATGAGGCACCATATTACAAGACAAGACATTATCAAGGAAAACTTCCCTCATCTTCTTGAACAAGAGGGTAAAAAATAAACTGAAAAAATCAACTGATCAATTCCTGAAATAAATCTCGAAATGACAGCTCTTAGGAATATTATAGCCAAATTCAAGAGCTCCCTGGATAAGGAGAAAATACTATAACCACTTAAAAAGAGATAATATAAATAGCATGGAGCCCAGTTAGAATAAACAGGAATTAGCAGCTTTTACATTAAAGGATTAGAAGGCTTGAAATATGATATTCTGAAAGGCAAAGGGACTGATTTACAACCAAGAATCACCTACCTAGCAAAACTGAATATATTCTTTAAGAGGAAAAATGGTCATTTAATAGAAACGTTTCTAGCATTCCTAATGAAAAGACCATACCTCAACAAAAATTATATGTCCAGATAAAAGGTGAAAGAGAAACATAAAAAGGAACATAAGAAAAGGAAAATTTAAGAAATTCAATAAGGTTATTATTGTATTGTTTATATTCCTACATGGAAAGACATTTGTAACTCTTAAAAAATTTTTATCACCACTGCAGTTAGGTGTATATTTATCTATAGACAGATGGTATGGAAATAAACTGTCTAAGAAAACAGTAAAATAATCAAGGAGTAAAAAAAAAAGTTTGCATTAAGAAAAAAGGGGAAAGAGAAAAGAGAAGTAAAAAGGGGTATGTCATCTTAAGATGTGTAAAAAAAACTATTATAATCGAGGAAAGAATGAGGGTGGTAATGGACAATGCTTAAACTTTACTCTCATTTGAATTGGTTCAAAGAGAGAGAATAATGAGCATATTCTTTCAGATTTGAATCCTATCTTATATTATAGAGAATTAGCAGGTATATAAGAATAGATCTGGGAAGGGGAGTAATACAAGGGAGGGGAAATTGAGGAGTGATTGAAAGCAAAACAATTGTGAGGAATAACAAAGTGAAAGGAGAGAGAAAGAGCAGGATAAAAAAGGGAAAATGAGATTGAGGGGAATACACAGATAATAATCATATGTGCGTATGTAAATGGTATGGATTCACCCATAAAACAGAAGCAGATTGTAGAATGGATTAAAAACCTGAATTTTACAATGTTGTTTACAAGGAACACATTTAAAACAGGGAAACACACACAAAGTAAAAGTCAGGGATGGAGCAGAAACTATTGGGCTTCTACTAAAAATTAAAAAAAAAAACACTAGAGTAATAATCATGATCTTAGACAAAGCTAAACCAAAAATGGATCTAATTAAAAGTGATGAGGAAGGAAATTACATTTTGATAAAATATACCATAGATGGTGAAGTAGTATCAATATAATAAACATATAGGCACTAAATGTTATAGTCTTCAAATTTTTAAAGGAAAAATTAAATGATTTTTAGGAAAAATAGACATGAAAATTATACTGGTGGGGGACTGTTAGGATTATTTCTCAAAGCTGCTGTCTGGTCTGCAGCTTCACCACTCTGACTCGAGGGGTATGAGCCAGTAGAATCAGTTCCCCATAGTCAGGTTTCTTGAGAACTAACAGATGAGGGCCTAAACTCTCTGACATCCTTGTGATGAGTAATCAGATATCTTTAGATGTTAAATATAGCCTAAGCTGATGCGAATGCCAAAGTGATAAATATCTTCAATTGGAGAGGGAATAAATTACAGGCCAGGATTTATACAAGACCCGTGATACCACCCTTCACAGTAAAGCAACTCCCCAAATACCAAGCTTGATAATATAGGGATCCTTCTGAAGTTGATGGATCAGACCAAGATAACTTCAGTTTCTTCAACAGGTAACTTTTAATTAACTAATAAAAATATAGATTGATGATATGGATTAATGATTAATGGGGAAGGCCTGTGGATTCAGGAAAATTTAAGACTAAGCCTAGATGAGTGAGAATCTGTCTGTTCCCCATAGGGAAACTTCTGATGGAATTCTACATTCAGTTGGTAAAGCTTCTGCTTGCTAGCAGATGGATGACAGTGCTAGCTAAACCAGATGAAGCCAAATAGCTGATGTTTCTTCAAAGATGTCTTGTTGAAGTTATTATTGATATTAATTGATGGATGATATTCAATAAGTTGCAGAGTGCAGGCTATGAGAGATATAGAACTAAATTGCTAGACCAAGCAGTGTGGATCAGGCTAACACAAAATCTGGTGAAGTTTCTGGGGTTCAAATGAAGAGCTACCTCCCTTTCCACCCTTACTACCCACCACTTAGGACTGAGTTAGTTTGCCTGGGGTGTATCCTCATTTTTATAGGGCGGGTCCAATGTTCTTCCAACTTTCTCATGCTTTCTTTGGGGATTCTAAACTCTGAACTTCATCTTGATACTGTTTGTAGAAGATGGCTACTTACAAAAGCTAGCTACAGCACCTCAACATTTCCGTCTCACTACTAGATAACATAAACAAAAAATAAACATAAAAGAAGTAAAGGAAGTGTAAAGATGGATTTTTGTGCAGAGGAGATGGAACCAAAGGAGGAGAAGGCAGTTGCTGGCAGTTACTGGCAGTTGAACCCAACGGAGGATTCTGGGGAATTTCTCCCAGGATGAGGGAGAAGAGAGGTCTTCAGGCTGAAGACTGGGAGGAGTGAAAATGGAGACAATCCATCTCTGATCCAGTCCTGAGGACTTCATGAGGATCTTTCTTTTGGAAATTGAAACCCTAATTGCCTGATCATAGCCATCTCAACATAACTCATCCTTCAAGACTACAACAATAAAGTCAACTAAAATTTGTGACTTCTTTGGGAGCAATCCCTTAGTCTCCCTCACCCATTGCCCATCCTTGCTGAGAGACCCTGTTCAGTCAAAGTTTACAATTATAGGAAAGGATAGAAATAGAAAATAGAAAATAGAAATAGAAATAGAAGGAGAAGGGGTGGGGGACAAGCTTAGGAGTTGGGACCAATAGGGTTCCTGCCTAAATGATGGACACCATAGGAATAAGAAAAGGGCTCCCCCAAAATCCCTCTGCCCTTCATCCCTTTCCTCAATCCTTGAATTGTGAATAAAAAAGCCATTTAACAGTCAGATAGCATTCCAGTGTTCCTGAGAGACAACAAGGGAGTGGGGAATCACAGCTTGGTCTGGCTTCCTCTAATTTTGAGCCAGACCACCTGCTGTGAAATTAACTGACTATGGAGGAGGTTTGAGTAAACCTCATCCTTATTCAGAATTGGATTGGGGTACAACATATTTGCTCTTAAAGGGAAGCCTTGCCCCCAAATCTTGTGGTGTGACATGACCATCTATTGTCACCTAATTTCCAGGTGACACCCCTTTAAAATCTCCCACTGTATATATGGCCCAAGGAGAGTGCTGGAGGAGTCAGTCACCACACAGACCCTCTCTCTCTCTCTCTCTCCCTTCTACCAATATCCATTTCTGGAGGGGCCAGCCTTTTATTGTTAAAGAAGTGAATATAATTTTAGAAAAGTTAGGTGTAACAAATCTCTGGAGAAAATTAAATGGCAATAAAAAGGTATATACTTTCTTTTTTGGCAGTATATGGTATATATACAGAAATTGAATATGTCTTAGGGTATAAAAATTTCATAGCCAAATGCAGAAAAGATAAATATGACTTTTTCAGATCATAGTGCAATAAAAATTATAATAAAAAAGATCCATGTAAACACATGAAAAATTAATTGGAAACTTAATCTGATTCTAAAAAAGGGGAAGGTCAAAGAACAAATTATAGAAACAATGAATAATTTCATTAAATAGAATGACAATGAGGCGACAACATGTGGAAATTAATGGGATATAGTCAAAGCAATACTCAGGTGAAAATTTATGCCTCTTGATGCTTGAAACAAAACTAACTGAAATCATATGATTTTCTCAATAGATGCAAAAAATCCTTCAACAAAATACAACACCCATTCCTACTAAAAACACTAGAAAGCAAAGGAAGAAATGAATCATTCCTTAAAAATAATAAGTATTTATCTAAAACTATCCACAATTATAAAACATTTTTACACAAATAAATTCAAATATCCACAACTGAAAAACCATTATTTGCTCATGGAGAGGTAGAGCTAATATAATAAAAATTACTATTCTACCTAAATTGATTTATTTTTCAGTGCCATATCAATTGAACTACCAAAATTATATTATAGAACTAGAAAAAACAATTACAAATTTCATCTGGAAGAACAAAAGATCAAGAATATCAATGGAATTAATGAAAAAATGCAAAAGATGGTGCCATGTTGTATAAGATCTCAAACTATTCTATAAATCAGTAATCATCAAAACAGTCTGGTAGTGGTTAAGAAAAAGAATGATGAGTTAAAGTAATAGAATTAGATTTTTAAAAATCTTAGCAATCTAAGTTTTAATAAAACCAAAGATCAAAGCTTTTGGGATAAGAACTCACTATTTGACAAATGCTGCTGGAAAAACTGGAAAAAATATGGCAGAAATTTGGTTTAGATCAGTATCTCACAGTCTATATTAAAAATAGTCAAAATGGGTATATGAATTAGAAGTAAAGAGTGATACCATAAGTAAGTTAGGGCAACATAGAATAGTCTACCTTTCAGATCTATGGAGAAAAGAAAAATTTATGAACAAATAAGAGAGAGAATATTATAGGGTATAAAATGAGTACTTTTGACAATATTAAGTTAAAAAGATTTTGTACAAACAACTAACATAATTGAGATGAGAAGGGAAACAAACTGGGAAAGCTTTTTATAACAAATTTCTCTAAGAAAATTCTCATTTCTCAAATATTTAGAGATCTAATTAGAATTTATAAAAATATAAGCCATCCCCAAATTGACAGATAGTCAAAGGATATAAAAGTTTTCAGATAAAGAAATCCAAGTCATCAATTATCACATGAAAAAATGTTCTAAATAATTTTTGAGTAGAGAAATGCCAATTAAAACAAATTTCAGGTACCACCTCATAATTATTAGATAGACCATAATGACAGTAAAGAACAGAGACAAATGTTGGAGAGGATGTGGCAAAATTGGTACACTAATGCATTGTTGCTGGAATTGTGAACTGATCCCACCATTCTGGAGGTTTATTTGTCACTATGCCCAGAGGGCTATAAAACAGAGTTCTCACTTTGATCCGTTAATAAAACTACTAGAACTCAGTCCCAAAGGGATCATAAAAAAAAGAAAATGGGCCGTCTTGTACAGAAATATTTATAGTGATCCTTTTTCTGGTGGCAAAGAATTAGAAATTAAGGCGATGTTCATCAATTGGGTAATGGCTGAACAAATTGTAGTATATAATGATAAAGGAATACTTTTGTTGTATAAGAAATGATGAACAAGATTATTTTAAATGAACTGGAAAGGCCTACATGAACTGATGCAGAGTGAAAAAAAATCATAACCAGGGGTACTGTACACAGTAACAGCAATATTATGAAATAGTCAACTTTGAAAAACTTAGTTACTCTCAGCAATATAATGATCCAAGACAATCTTGAAGGACTTATGAGAAAGAATATTACCCACCTTCAAAGAAAGAACTGTAGAGTTAGAATACAGATCAAAGCATACTATTTTTCACTTTATTTTGGGGAGTGTTTATTTTGGGGTTTTGGTTTCATATGATTATTCTCTTACAAAAATTAACAATATGGGAATATCTTTTGCATGGTAATACATGTATAATCTAGACCAAATAGCTTGCCATCTCCAGGGAGAGAGGGGGAAGAGAGGGAAGGAAACAATTTGGATCCTACAATTCCAGGGAAAAAGTGTAATTGCATGCAATTGACAAAATAAAATATCCCCCCTTGAAAAAAGAGTAAAGAAAATATGAAGAATTATCCCATGTGATAGAAGAATCAAATATGGATAAATTCTTTGGTTTAAACATCAGATCGATTAAGTATCATAAAGAAGAAAAATATCTGGACCAGAAAATATTTTTTATAGTAAATACTGAGGTTTTTTGGGAACAAATGAGGGCTTGAGTCATGTAATCAATTAATATTTAATTAATTAATATTTTATGAAAATATTTATAATTGTGTTTCCTTGTGAAGGTACTAATTCTATAATAAAATGAAGTCTATCAAGTTTTAAAAAGTACTCTATAACTGATTAATTATCACCAATGGCTTTTCTGATTTAATATAAACTCTCAAATATAACACTGGATTTTCTATATTCAAGAAAATGAAATGGAGCAACCAAATTCAATTTCTGATTCCCACAGTATTTGGGTAGTACTTAACCTAATAAGACCACAATTATCCAATTTTATCAGTGAAGTTTATTTAAATTTTTTAAAATAATTTCAGCATTTTAATTTTAAAGGGTAAGTTGTTAAATGTTTAATATCCAACCCTATGGGTAGAATGCATGTACAACATGCATTTGCATTTAATATGCATTTTTAATATTTTCTATATTATCATATTGCTTTTTAATATCTAGTGTTTTTGGCAGTTGGGAAACTGGGGCTACACAAGAGAATACACACTGTGTACACACACAGACCCCTAACTAAACTAAATGAAACTCAAGGGATTTGGGAAATTGGTAGTGAATGAGAGAGGAACAGTTCAACTGGGGTAACAGACAGTTTAACTGAAATCCAAACTAGTCAGGGGAAACAATGAGCTCTGTGGGTCCTTGACGGTTTGGAGGAGAGAATATCAGAAAGTATAAAAAGTTAGTTTAATGTTAAACAGAGTTAGGTGATGAGGGAAAAGGGCCAACTAAGACTTTAAGATTATTGGTAAAGATAAGGATTTGAGAGTTGGAAATTACTACTTTACTTCTAAGGCCTATAGCAGACAGTCTGGGCAATGACACGCTGGTCCAGGGAAAAAAGTTTCTCACTAAGATGTTCTTGGGATGCTTCACAGATATATCAGCTTGGCTTAGGAACACAGGTAACTCAGCAAGGTAAATCCACTGGATGAAGTCAGGGAGATGAATATATCTGTATGTCCACCATACAAGATATTACTTCAGTTCTCAACCTGAGCTTGCTGGACGGTCTTGTAGATAGAGATAACCCACTTTCACAGGTTCTTCAGTCAGACAGTTATCTCCTTAAAGTCAATTGCCATTACGTAGAGTCACTGAGAAAAAAGTCACTCCTCTGACCAGAGTTCCATGAATTGAATTCTCATGTCTTGCTTGTCAGCTCTGTGTGCTTTTGCTACTTAACCTAAAATCCTACATTTTCCTATAACACTAGCCAATAGAAAAGAAAATAAAACCAATAAATCCAATCCTGACTTCTAGTATTTCTTAATTTTTGATGTTAAATGCTCACACTAACATTGAATTATTTTCATTCCTGAGTCAGTTCTACCAAATTCTAGCATAGTGGTGATATTTCCCTGTCAAAAAAACAAAACAAAAAAAAAACAAAACAAAAAACAAAGATACCTAATTTGTTGAGGAATTGTGACTCATATGTTAATCTATACTGAACAAATAAGTCCATTATTAGTGCATTTTCTATATCTTGAAAGCATCATGCAAATTTTTACCTTCAGTCTTCTGTTTATGCTATTCCACTCTCCACTGACATATCTTGAAGGTATATATATCTGTTCAAATCCAGCCCTTTGTTTGAATACCAACTAAAATCAGATGACCTCCAGGAGATATTTTAAACTTGTCAACAGAGTTTTCAACTTTTTCTCTAACCTTGGACAAATCATTTAATTTCTCTGGGCCTCAGTGTACTCAACTATGACATAGGGGCATTGAAGTTGAGTTCCCTAAGATCTCTTTTGAATCTAAATTTATCATCCTACAATAATGAACATTTCTTAGGATGCTATCCTTTGATTTTCCTTATCCTATAATTAAGTACTTAATATACAACATTATATTTAAATATTAATGGCACTCTTTTATGTGTTTGCATGGCCCAAAAGACATAGCATAGTGTATGGTACATAACAAATACTCAGTAAACACAAAGTGTTAGATAATGGGCTATGAATATTTCTATGACCTCCAGATATAATCAAATGCCAATGTTCAAAAATTTAGAAATACCTTGGGATATATTGCCTTTTGCTTAATTAACATTTATTTTTATTTGTAAGAATAAATTTGTATTTCTATTATTCCTAAAATCCCAGTTTTACTTGCATATCTACTAGAATATTTTGGCTATTTCCATGACTTACTCAATGATAAAAGACTCCTCTAATTAGGTGAAAATATGGTTACATTTTAAAGGTGTCTGAACTAATCTCAAAAGAGTATTCCAGAGTTTACTCATTTAGGTCTGAAAGACCATCTTCTATTAATGTGTATTTAGTTAACCTTAGTGAATGCTCAGAAATAGGAGGCATGATAGAGATCATGAGTTAGCAAAATAGATTTATAAATAGTATTCAGGTGGGTGAACTAGGATATTGCAGTGTTAAAAGAAAAAAACCAGAGAGGAAGGAGGATCTAGAAAAGATAATGGACAAGAGTGTCAAATATATCATATGGATCAACTGAGAAAAGGTCAGTGGGTTTGATAATTAAAATACCATTGGAATGATCTGGAGGAATTCCTCTAGAAATTGATACAGAGTGAAAGGAGGAGAAGCAGGAAAACATTGTACACGGTAACTGATTGATTGTACCACAATCAAACATAATGGACTTCTCTGCTAGCAGCAATGCAAGAACCCAGGACAATCCAGAGGAAGTTATGAGAAAGAACACTATCCACATCCAGAGAAAGAACTGTGGGAGTAGAAATGCAGAAGAAAAACATATGATTGATTACATGATTTGATAGCTTTACTGTTAAAAATTAAGGCTTGTAATATTAAGCTAAAGCTGTTATAAGTATAAATGATCTAATGTTGATATTGAGTATTGATAGCCAAATGGTAATGTCCAACTGCATAATGAACTAAAGCTGTCAAGAGTTAAACTATTTGCAGGCTGTGGATGGAAGGCCAGAAGAAGTTTAATATAACCTTATTTATGTATATCTATGAGGAGAGGCAGGGACAGGAGACAGGAGTGAGAAATAGGACAGAATATCTCTTAACCTTTTTCTAAAAATCTCTACATACCACCCCCAATCTACCTGCTTTATTTGCAGGGTCTTCTTGTCTACAAAGTAGATTTCCTTAAATTATGCTAACTATCTAAAATATTAAATTCTACCTTAATACTCTATGCTAAAACAATGAACCATAAATTTATAAAGAACTCTTTAATATACTCTATGGAAACCAAAAGCTGCCTGAAGTCAACTGCCAGATGTGGCTGTTGGAATCTCTTGGCAGGCAGTCTCAAACATAGGCCTGCTCTCAAGTGAGAGTGAGTAGATATACTCTCCTCTAGAAGCTGTTTCTCACTTTAGGAGAAGCTCTCAGCAACAGACTTGAACTCAAATTTGGAGATGTATCTCTAACTCTCAAAGTCACTGTCTAAAATTAACTGACAGATCTTACAGATCTTCTCAGAGAAAATGATCCAGCAACCTGCTACCAAGGAAGTCAGAGAGACAGGCTCCAGAAATCACATAATCCTCTCTTTTATCTTAGACCTCTTAAAGAGTCTACAGCAAGATCTCTGCTCTATTTCTTAAAGGAGACAGTGTAATATTAATAAAACTTCTGCTCTTAATCAGACAGAATCAACCTAGTTAAAGCTCCTTACAACAATAGGCATGTGATTAGAGTTCTGATGTTAAAGGATCCCTCTACTGCAAATAACAGAGAAATGATTTTTTTATATTTTATAAACCCTAATATCTTTATATGTATCCTTCTATATTAATTTTATTTGTTACAGGGCTATGCAATGGGGGTTAAGTGACTGTGCCCAGGGTCACACAGCTACGAAATGTCTGAGGCTAGATTTGAACCTAGGAGCTCCTGTTTCTAGGCCTGGCTCTCAATCCACTGAGCCATCCAGCTTCCCCCAAACATAGAAATGAGTTTTGAACAATGATGCATATATAACCCAGTGGAACTGCTTGTCAGCTACTGGAGGGAGGTGCAAAGAGTAAGGGGGTGGGGATCATGAATCATGTAACCATGAAAAAATATTCTAAATAAAAAAAAGAAAAAAATGATAACTGGGAAGAAAACAGTTTCAGTTCAGTGATAAGGTCAGAAGCCAGATTTCAAAGGATTGAATCAGTTAGAGCAAAAGAAGAAAAGCCATCAAGTATAGGTTGCATTTTTCGAAACTTTGCTGAGAAAAGGAGAAAGGACACAGGACTATAGGCTAAGTGGAAATAGAATGTTCAATGAAGTCTTTTTATGGAAAAAATTGAATACATTTTTAATAAAAAAAGGAAGTAACTTGTTGATAAGAAGAAAGTGAAGTTTGAGGGAATGAAAGGGATTAATAAGGATAAAATCTGTTATAGATGACCAGAGGAGGTGGATTCAAGTACAAATATGTGGAAATTGGCCTTGACAATAAGAAAACAGTATCTTTGTCCAAGACTGTCAGAAAGGAGTGAGATTGGGAGAGAACATTAAGCAACTTTGATATATAGAGGAAACATGCTCAATGGCCTTAATATTTTTGGTTATGTAAGAGGCAAATTCCTTAAATGAGACAGACTTGATTAGCAGATATGGGAGGAGGGAAGAGAAAGCTTAAAAGTGCTTGTGTGAACTGATTGAGATAGAGAATCAAATAGGGAGAAATAAAAGTCTTCTCTTGATCCAGTGAGGGCACGGTTGAGTTTCCAATACATTTGTAATGTAAATGGGTAGCACCATTGTGAGATTTAATTTAATTTTGCTCCAAAGTTTATGCAAAGGAAATTTTTAATATAAGTGAACTCTGGTCAAGAAAAGAGAGGCTGTAGAACAAAGTGACAAGACCTTCAAGATTAGAGTATACTCAAGATGAGATTATAATGTAGAGTTGACATGACTAATCATTGGGTGGAGGTTAAAAAAAGGAGGAAAGTGAAGTAAGAGCAGGGACAATGGCTTGAAGAAGAATTTAGTAGCTTAATAAATAAGAGTGCTAATGAAGGAGAATCATATATTTTGGAGGAAAGACAAGAGCTTATTGTCAGAGAGGAAAATGTTGGAGTTTGATTTTTTTTAATTCTTTCAGTCCATCAATCAATACTATGTATTGGTTCAAAGGCAGAAGAGTGCTAAGGGCTAGGCAATAGGGATTAAGTGACTTGCCCAGGGTCACAGAGCTAGGAAGTATCTGAGGCCAGATTTTAACCTAGGATCTCCCATATCTAGACCTGGCTTTCAATCCACTGAATCACCTACAAAATGTTGGAGTTTTGAAAGAGAAAAGTAGAATATGTGTGGGTAACATTTAGTACTTGTGTATAATCAATATTATGTATCACTAAGATGGTAGAATTAAGGTATAGGTCATGGGAATTAAGGAGATTGAAGAAAAATAAGATTAAGGAGTTTATAGAAGCCCCAAATGTATTTAGAGTCTCTTAGAATAATTAAAGTATTTAGAAAGAAAGGAAGATGGTGAGTCAGATCTTGAAAATCATTTCACTGTAAAATGAATACATTAAGTCAATATGATTTTGGTAGTGATACCATATGACTCTAAATCATGAAACATCCCAAAGACATTGAAATATTGTAGTATTCAAAGGGTAATGGTAAGATACATGGAGGATGAAAATTGGATGTAGTGTATTCTCAATGAAAATGTCCAAGTGAGAAATGGTGTAAAAGATGAAAAATACATTACCAGAAAGGGATATGAAAAAACTGTGTTAAGAGGGAAGGATGATGGATAGACAGCATGAGTACTGCACTGGAATCCATGAAATATTAAAATAACAAAGAAAGGCTTCTTGACCTTGGGTGAATGCTTTATTTAGTTTTATGGAAAGACAAAGAAGAGTGCTATAAAACATAATGGATTCGTCACATATATAGATATATATGGAAATACACCTATATTTATGTATACATGTTTATTTGTGTGCATGTGTACACATATGATTACATATGAGTGTTTTGTTTGCATATATGAATGTATGTCCATATACATGCAGCAAGAAGGTACAGTGGATAAAGCATCAGGACTGGAGTCAGGAAAACCTCTCTTCCTACGTTCAAATTTGACCTCAGACACCTAGTATATGGCCCTTGGCAAGTCACTTCACCTATTTACTTCCTATAAAAAGGAATGGAAAAGGAAATGGTAAACCACTCCAATATCTTTGTCAAAAAAATCCTAAATTGTATCACAAAAAGTTGGTCGTTAATGAAAAACAACTGAATATACATTTATATCTGTTTAATTACTTATTAACACATATTACATTGTATATGTATTCCAGGATACATTTATATATGAACTAAAAACATGGGTAAGCACAAATATAATCATGTTTATTCATACAATTGTGTGCATGCATACCTCTGTATGACATGTCTACATATATGTGCATGTATACATTCATGTATATGTGCACATGCACATACAAATCTATATGTGCATGTTTGCCTATGGATATATGCATATCTAAGTAGAGATTCAGTGGGCATATATTAAGTACCTACAATAAGGATCCAAGAAAAGGAAGCCAAAAGAATCCCTGCATTCTAAGGGCTCACAGTTTTTTGTGGGAGACAGCATGCAAACAATTATGTATAAGCAAGCTATAAAAGGAAAAATAGGAAGTAATCAACTCAGAGAAGGAATTAGAATTAGGCACTGGGAAAGAAATACTAAAGAAGGAGAAATTTTAGCAGGGATTAGAAGGAAGTCAGGGAAGCCAAGATGTAAAGAGGAGCAGGAAAAGACTCTAGTTATGGGGACAGACAGAGAAAATGCTCAGAGTTGAAAGGTGGAATTACTTGTCTGAGGAACAGTAAGTTGGGCACTGGCACTGGATTGAGTATGTGAGAGATGGGGCATAAAGGGTAAGAAGACAGGTCTATAAAAATGAGGGGATTGATTTGAATGCAAAGTAGAGAAGATAGATGATTGAAAGATAGAGAATAGACAAATTATTTACAAATTACAAACATTTATCCACATTATTACGTACTTACATGTGTGCATCTATACACATGAGTATATATGTTACAATACAATAAATACACAAATATCAAAGTATTTTCCTTTGTGCATTCAAAGTCACTTATAATCAAGTCCCATCAACAACTTTTTCAGTCTTCTTATACTTTCTACATTTTCTCTGAATGACCTTTATTCCTAGATTGCTCTCCCTGATCATCTGTATCTGGTAGATTCTGGCTTTCTTCAAATTCCTGCTAAAATCCCACCTTCTATAGGATTCTCTTCCCAATTCCTCAATTATAGTGTCTTTCTCTCTATATATGTATGTATAGACTATAACATGGAAAATGGCAGGCTGAAATTCCTGCAAGATACAGGGTCAAGCCTCACCCAGAATTCCAGGGGAACCCCATGGAGAACACTGAGTGAGGGAACATTTTGAAAGCAGTTAAACAGTTGATTCCTGGGGGTTCAAGTGAGCAGGTCACTTTGCTTGCTGTTCCCAGTTGAGGATTGCCTTGGTGGCCATAGTGGCAAAAGCCATTTTAGTTTCTTCTCAGGAGTTTGCCTGTCTAGTGGAATTAGACCTTTTTTGCAATAGCATTTTGTTATTCATTTAGTTATTTTAGATATTAGGAGTGATAGTTACAGGCTTGAGGGCAAGCTAGCTAAAAGTCTGCCAGTCCCTCCAGGGGGGGAGGGGCAGTTTCTACCTAACAGTTCAGGACTTCCCAGAGCTTATCCAAATCCTAGATACCTCTTCCCTGCCTACACTTCCTTCTTCTTTATCAGTAAAAACTTCATCTTTCAGTAGTTGTGCCTGACTATTTTTGGGGGCATACTCACAGCTACCATAAAGCTTGGTTCCTTTCAGATGCCAGCCAAAGAAGTCAGATCCTCATCTGTCCCTGATAACAACACAGCAAGCTCCTCCTATTGTCCCTCAGACAAAACTGTGGAGAATATAAGTTGAGAAAGTGAACATCATTAGAGATTTGCCTTGCTGAGCCTTGCCAGGGGACATCAGTCCTGCCTCCACTTCCAACTGATTTCCAACTGCTTGGTGGGAGGGGTGAGAGTAAGGATTACCTACCCCTCCCTACTCACTCTATCCTGTGTGTGTGTGAGGAGTGAGTCCTGCAGGTTTCTAGTTTCAGGCCATTTCTTCAGCTTCCCAAACATCTCTGTTAGATCAACATAACAAGACACATTACAATTATGTACAGCCATGTAGACATACATATATATTTAAAGATGCTCAAATGTATATATACATGCACACACAACATGTAACTATATTTATGTCTGTATAAATATAGATATTGTGTGTGTTGCAATCAACCATATGGAATGCATACACAGTAAACCATCTCTACTTGATTTCTGATTTTTTAATTAAAAATTATAGAAAAAATATAAAATCATTCTGTTACTCAGATTTATATAACAAAAAAAATTAAATCTGAATGGATATTTTCCAACTCTCCCAACTTTAACTTACATATTATTTTAAATTGGTGCTTCTGTTTATTATTTTCAATACAAATTGGATGAGATGCACAGCTTTTGAAATTTTTTATTATGGCTTATGCTACAGTTTTCAAAGTTATTACCAAGATTTTCAGAGGAGCAAACTGGCTCTGGAGTCTCAAAATTGCTTCCAATTTCTAGTATTGACTCATTTTTCAGTTGTGGGCAGGTCAATTTACCCCTTGATACTTCAATTTCTCTCTTAAGGGCTTAACTTGCAGGGAATTTGTGATGATCAATAAACTAATACTCCTGAAGTTCTTTAAAGTCCTTAGATGAGAGACATGAGGAACATTTCTGTATGAGCAAACACTGATCCAAACTATGAGTTTTTGAGGTCACAGAGTTCTCAGTGGTAAGTCACCACTATATGGTGACTATTAACTTCATAACAGACTCTTGTACTACTAGAAAGAAATTCTTTTTAAAGTTTATCATCTGAATTTATATATGTACACTGAATGATAGCATACAATTTTTCTACCCTTCAGAGATTAGGATATTTATATAAATATAATGTACACAGACACATTGGTTATAGACTTTAAACAAATAGGAAGACAAGTTCCTTTGATCAGCTTACAGTCTAATAAAGGAAGACAATACACAAAAAGAAACTGAAAATAGGTGCTATCAAAATTATAAGATATTTAATGTGGGACTATAATGGTAAAGTCAGAATTGTTTGAGCTAAGCTCTTTCCTTAAATGGAGGTTTAGTGTTCTTAGCTCCAGCTACCAATCAGAGAGGTGAAGGGGAGTGATGAAGAGAAATACCAAGGCTTATGAGATAAATCTTCTAAGATGATGAGACTATTCCAATAATATTTCCTGGATCATGGTGGAGAAGTCATTCATACAAGTTGAAATATAGTGTGGCTAAGAGGATAAAGGAAAAGTACTTTCTTGTATAGGTAGAATTTAAATTAAAAATAAAGGTATACCAGTGAACTATTAGTAAAGCAGTGAACTGGTCAATCCATTCAGAAAAACTATTTGGAACTATGACCAGAGAACTATATAACTGGGCATACTCTTTGACCTAGAAATACCATCACTAAAACGGTATCTCAAAGAGATTAAAGAAAAAAAAAGGAAAAAGGGACTATATGTGCAAAATATTCATATTGATGTGGGAGAAACACACCCAAGTTTGTAGCAGGGTCTCACCTCAAAAATGGGAGACTCAAACTCTGTCTAGTCCAGAAGTAAGGGAAAAATATTTGAAGAAAAGTTAGTTTATGGTGATATAATACCTGGTAGAATAGTCTGGGGGATAATCAGGTAGCCTTAGGGCTGATGGATAAGCCCAGGGGCTAGAAGAGTAGTCTCTTTGGAGGAAATAGTATGGAGTAGCAGCTCTGCTATAGAGTGGCAGCTTCCATATCCTGTGTGTAAGGGTTGACATATTTATTAGTGTCTGATAGTTTAGCATCTCCCTTTCCAAACTCAGGTGGAGGTATGTTTTGGGGTTTGATGTCATTGGGAATAAGGAACATTTGCAAGATGGGGGATTATTCTAGAATTCTAGGGTCCCCAGTACACAGGTTACATGTTCCTCCATTGTCCACCTTGTCATCATTTGTCAATGCAGAAGAGGTATTAATGCCCTTTTAGAGTGAGAACCAGGGAGAAGGTAGATGAGGTACATTGGAGAACCATAATAGGTAATTAATTATTTCTAAGAACACAAAGCTGATGCCTACTATAGAATGTTACAGCTCTAGTACATAGAGTAAATAATTGAACCATCTACAATCTATACTTAACTGACTCTGAAACTACAGATTTTATAGTTAATGTTTAACAAATGCTAACTAGGGAGAAATGCAAGATTTCAGAGTGAGTGTCCTATTCTATTTCTGTCCCTTACTGCCCACCATCAGCCCACATCAATATCATGTTTTTTGCAGTGGTTGAAAAAGTACTTTTCTTCAATCCCACCATTATTTCTTATTTCTGAACTCATCTGTCAGTCTATTTCTAAGGCAATTCTTTCCAAATTTCATTATATTGTATCCTATTCATTGTATTCGTCAGATTAGGAATAATGTTGAGTGGCCCAGATAGAACATTTCAGGGGTCCTGCATTTGGCCTGTGGGCAGTAGTTTGCCCATTACTCTCTTAAGGCAAAATTTCATAGGGGAAGTGGGTAGGTTGTGACTAGTGATAGAGTTTAGCTTGGAATAAGGAAAACCTTATGATTCTATCTATCTCAAAGTAGCACATTGGATCAAGAAAGATGAGAGAGAGAGCTAAACAGAGCTGGAATGACAGGTACATATATAGAGAGATAATAGAGAGCTTCTCCATCATTTTTGAATTAGCTTTCTTCTGTAATCTTAGGCAAGTCATTTTTACCTTTCTTTCATTTTGCTTCATTGCAAAAGGAAGCAGTCATTTTAGATCCCTTTTTAGATTTAATATTATACTTTGAAAATTGGGGATTGGAGAGTGGTATAAGGCTTCCTTAAAATTCCTTCCCTTAACCATCTATCTGCTTACTGTTTCATACCTTTCTTCTCACCTCCAATAAAGATTTTTGGATGCCAAGTGTGAAGAAAGAAAGCATCTTTCCAGTTTCCAGTCAAAGGAGTATGGGAGTGGATATCTTCTTTTCTCTCAAATCTCAGAAGATGGTGTCCCCAACCTGAACTTTAGGGGCCTTTCATGACTCATATGTCTCATTTATGCACTCTTCACAAGCAATGAATTTGTTAATTATTTTTTAAAAATTCTATCATACTTAAATGTTTCTTGATACTTATGAGATATCGGGCTTTGTTATAGACCTTATTAGTAGATATGATTAGATGTCCATGGATATGAGAAAGAGTATAAGATTGAATTTTACCTGAGTTTAATCAAATATTGGAGGAGCTTTTTTCTCAATCTTATTTTGATATCCAGAGCATTATAAAATTGAGTAATTAAATCAGCTCAAAACTTTGTATTCATGTAACATTCTGTAGCCCTATTATATAACCTCCAAGCTTGGACCATCATGTTTGAAATATTCAGTGACTTAATAACATATTTTTGGCATGAACATATAGCTGAATTTTAAAACTAAAGATGCAACACAGGATTTTAATGAGAAAAAAACCCTCATGTACATTAGCAGCCACTTCCTTGGTGAGTGGTTCAGTCTGTATAGTTTCTATTTAGTTAACAGTCACAAATAAATATTCTAATTTAATGTAAAATAGAGGATAGGAATCTCATTCCAAATGAATATTAGGCATCTTATTTTCATGTGCTCTGCTTGCTCTTTATGCCTTACCTGATAAATATGAATTACATCCTTTCTGGAAAGTGTCTGGAACAACTTTTTTTTTTGCAAAAGTACACTAACACATGATGTTGAAAAAAATTCAGAATGATACCCAAAGAATTTAGAAACTCCAGACATCCAATGCAGAACTATACAAAGGAAATTTCTAGGGATTGTGGCAAGAAGCAAAACAAAAGGAAATAAATGTATTTCTCAAATATAAAGTAGGAAGAAAGAAAATAAGTATTTATTAAATTATTTCTATGTTCTAGGCTTCATTCTGAGTGCTTCATAGAGATGATCTCATTGAGTCCTCTTAATAACCTTCTGAGGTAGGTGTTGTCAATATCTGCATTTAAGAGTTGAGGAATCTGAAGTAAATGTCAAATAACTTATCCAGGACCACACAGGATCTAAGAAGGAAATTGAACATAAGTTTTTAGGACTCCATGCCCAAACCTCTAAAAATCATACCACTCAGCTATTTCTAAGAATTCCATTAATTAATTTATGGCCATTTCATGTAATATCAATTGCCATTACAAAGATATTCACTATAAAATTATTAGATCTATTTTTGCCTCAATTAGTCACTGAAGATGTGTCCCATCAGATTGTAAGAGTCTCACGGGCAGGAACTATCTTTCTTTGTATATCTATCCCCAGTATACAGTACAATGCCTGTCATATGGTACGCACTTAATAATGTCTCATGGATCATTTTTCCAAGATAAGAAGAATGCAGTCTCAAACTACAGAGCCACTCTTATTGAAGTAGTTCTAAAATTTGATATTCAGATAACAGAGAGTGATGGAAAGGGCACTGGCCTTAAAAACAAGACATCTAGGTTCTAGTTTTCCCATCACTACCATTGCTCTCTATTACTTTGGGTAATTCACCCATTTTTTTCTGTGATTCAACTTAGTACTAAAATATAAAAAAAATAATAATTGTAGTTTAAATAACACTTTAATGTTTATAAAGTTTTATGTTACATATATACATATATGCATAAACTCATTTTATCTTCAAAATAGTCTTATGAAGTTTATTATCCCCCATTTATAAAGATAAGAAATTGAGGTTGAGAGAAGTTAGTCACTTACCAAGGGATGGTGAACTTGGATGTATCGGAGGCAAGATTCTATCTCACATCTCCTTAATGCCAAGTCCTAAGGTCTAACCATTTGATCATTTAATTGCTCATGGTTCTATCTTGATATCTATGATTCCATGCTGACTCATGCACTTGCCCCCATTTTTCTTGGACACTCATTACTAATAAATAAATGAATATTTTAGGATTGTCATGTACTGCAAGTTCCATATGGTTAGTCATTAATTTGATACTGGAGCCAAGAAAATTTAGTGCAAACTTAGACTGCATTGAAAGACATATATTAAATAGGCCTAAAGAGGTAATGGGCCTGATGTATTCTGCTCTGCTCAGACAAACTCTGAAAAATTATTTTTAGTTCTGGGCCACATATTTTGGAATGTAAAATGATAAAGTTGGATTGACTTTGTGCAAGTCAAGAAAAATGGTAAAAATTCTTGAGATTATGCTAAGACGATGAGTTGAATGAACCAAGGTTGTTTGACCTAGAGAAGATAAGAATGGAAGAAAGTGGGCAGCATGATAACTTCCATTAAATCTCTGAAGGTCTGCCATATTGCCAGTTATTTTACTTCTCTCTGGGTGACATCACACAGAATAATGGGGAAAAGTTTCAAACAGGCAAATTTATGCCTGATGCAGAAACACACTCAATAACATGAACAATAAGAAGAAAGACAAAAAATGGATCCCCATCACTACTTTTTTTATGTAGATATTATACTTGTAATAAATTTTAAAGGATATTGTAACTTGGGTATAGTTCATAGGTTAATGGGAATAAAAATTTAGAGTTGAAAGTACTACAGACCATCCAACCCATACTCGAAACTGTAAGAAATATAAGTAATGGGGTCACCAGGGATATTAAAAATCAACTATGGGGTTTGTGGGAACACTGTCTGGGATGTAAGAGAGACTAAAACTGATCACTGAAGTCTTGTACAGCTACACCACTCCCAACTGGAAAAATAACAGCCAACTGTCACTCTGGCCAGAGACCTTGAATTAACTGACAAGGTAACAAGGTGATATTGGGTTTTAATTAGAAACAACTAAAAGGAGGGAGAGGAATGACTACTCTAAAATCTTAACATCTAATAACAAAACCCAAAGGGACAGGAAAGGACTTTTTCAACTACACTAATATAAGCTATTTAACTAACAGGGCCCAAGGAAGTATACTGGAGTCTCTGGGTTTCTGCCTCAAACCTGGAACCTGCCAGGCTTGAGTACAGCTAGGGCTTTTGTGGCTTTGGGATTTCTCACTGCAATCCACTGATGATGTCTGGATGCCAGGAGCTACAGTTGTCTCAGGAACCAAGAAGAAAGGGTTTTGCTTGGAGCACTGTCCGCCAGAACTCCAATTTCACCTCTTCTCTTGGCTTTGTAGATCTTGTTCTTTTTAGATGCCACACCACACAGGATCCCAGGGGAAAACAGGATGCAAGGTGTCCTTTGCTCTGAGGTCTCCCAGGCTGGCAACAGTTTTTGCCTACCACTCATGGAGTCCACACACAGAACACAGATAGACTTCCTCCTCCTTAATTCCAACCTGGAATTCCCAGCTCCAGCTCCTTCCTGCTAGGTACTTCCTAATCAATATATAATCAATACCTAATAACTAGCTAATCTAATCTTACTCATAACAATACCCATAAAGATGAAAGCAAACAAATAAACTGATAGTAAAAGAGTTCTAGGAAAGGCAAAAAACTTACCCAAAATAATGATAGTTGCAATCAGGATAGAAACTGAGGTTTTCTGTGTCCAGAGTCATCAGCATGAGTTGATATTTGTAGTCTCTGGAATACTTGCCAACTTGATATTGTATAATTTCTGATTCTTTTTTTTTTACTTGCCAGTGGTGACACATTAACATCAGATTGAGTACTTGAATCTAGGTCCTTTTAGAGTAAGACTACATGATAGTTTTCTAGAGAATGGAAGACACCAATAGTGTTTCTCTTCCACATCTTGTTTTCAGATTATAGGACTCCAGTTCCAACAACCAGTTCTTAATATGTTTCCAGATCCTTCATCATTTTGAAACACATCTTTAAAAATGTTTTATTTTATTTTATTTTCATTTAGAACAGTAATTATATGCATCTACCTTTTTGGAGTTAACATAAAAAAGTTTGGATCCAAGATAAAAACCTCCAGTTTCTTTAGATTTTGAGAACTTAGTCTGTTTATCCATCTCTCTGTCTTTCTGTCTGTTTCTTCATGTATATGTTTGAGGATCTGTCTTTCCGTCAGTCTGTCTGTACATATTCCTGTCTCCTCTCTCTGTCTCTCTGTCTCTCTGTCACTCTGTCTCTGTCTGTCTGTCTCTCTCTCTCTCTCTCTTTCTCTCTGTCTCTTTCTCTCTGTCTCTCTCTCTATGCCTCTCTCTCTCTTTCTCTCTCTCTTTCTCCTCCTCTGTTATGTCTTTCCCCTAATCTAATTATGCATCCACAAGGGTCTCCAAAGATTTTTTTTTTCCATTTTCTATCCTCTATACACTATAAGTTTGAATTTTCTCATCTTTAAAAATCTCTCTTTAGCCCTATATGAGAATACTAGTGAGATTTAAAGTAAGGGAAAAGATGAAGCATCATAAATTGAAATAAATAATGGAAACATGAATAAAAACAATAGGAAATGATATCTCATCATTTGTTTCGGATGGTTTTGTTTAAAAAGTTAAAAACGAAATAGGTGGTAAAATCTTGATTTACAACATGACTTTCAAATTGTATTGAAAGAAGCTATATGGAAAACTATGTTTTAGTGTGAAGATGCTATGAATTTTATGGAAATCCTAGAAAATAGCCTTCTATTTCTGATGTTAGTCTGCACATAATTATTCACAGTGCTATCTGCAGTATGAACTTTGGTACTACTAAGATGATTTTACTGAACTTAAGTTTAAAGTTATTTCCCAGAAGTGGGAATGGATTTTTTCTAATTCATTCACTCTCTTCCATCTGGCACCCCTTTGTTACCCATCAACTACATAATTTGCAAAAGGATTAAACAGGGGAAAAAAGCAGAGGCACAGATACAGGGAAAATCAGAAAGAAAAACTAACTTCTACTTGAAATGATTGAGTTTATTATGAACTAAATATGCTTAATTCATTAACACCATGGTTCAGCTAAACAAAGAAACAAACAAAACAAAACAAAATCAATTACCTCCTGCAAATCATGTGCTGTCATGTAGAAAAATAAGGAAAAGAAAATAAAGAGATATATAAAATAAACATATATCGGACAGAATAATGGGGTTCATCAATGAGTGAGCATATGGAAAAAATGAAAGGGAGACCATTGGGGAAAGAAAAGCAATGTAAATGATATGTAAATATTCAAGAATTGCCAAGAAAATAAAAAAAAATAAATTAAAAAAACAACCTCTTACCTTCTTTCTTAGAATAGATACTATGGATCAGTTCCAAGGCAGAAGAGTGGTATGGAACTAGGCATTAGAATTGAGTGACTTACCCAGGTTCACACTCCTAGGAAGTGCTTCAGGTCATATTTGATTTTCCTTCATTCCCAAAGAAATTAAAACCTTTTTACTTTGGACTTCATGAAATTATTTGTTTTGTTTTGTTTTATTTTATTTTATTTTATTTTATGGGGATGGAAGGGTGATAAAAAGGTCTTCTAAATGGCACATGTGGGAGATTTTCTAAAAACATTAAATGATTTAGAACATAAAATAAGTACAACATTATTTTTTTATTTCTGAGAATTCCAAGTACTTTACTTTTAAGTTGTTTCTCAAAGTTTTAAATACTGTTTAAATGTCAGGTTTTTTTTTTATTATTCAGTTGTTACACAGTGTTCCACAGCTTGGAAATAAAGACAAAAAGACAGTTGATATCCAGAATCCAAGACGGGGCAGTAAGTTGGCATAGAATCTTTATGCCGACTATAGGAATGAATTTTAATATCTATATTTTGTCTTTAAAGCACCTGTTCTCACACACCTACACTACTTATAAATAAACATTGTTTATATGTAGCAGCAGTATTCCTACTTTTTCTAATCAAAAGTAAAATTTCATCATCAAAAATTAAATAAAAATAATTAATATGAAAGAAAATCATGTGATAGAAGGATTCCTTCCTATATTTCTGCCTTCAGATTTGTTCAAGAAGGGAACTCACTGATAGCAACAATACTTGTGTAATCCTTTCTAATGAAAAGCACTCTGAAGAGTGGAAATGGAGACATGTGAGTGGTAAGTTATGGAATGAAAATAATTACAAAAGAGAGCTAGCAATGCTATCTGTAGCATGATTTTTTTGGTCTGGTTTCATTGTATTTTTTCTCTTGGGAAAAACACTATCAATTTTAATTATTTAGATTTATTTTCATTTTCATCATATAAATATAAATGATATGAAAATTAATCTTTAGATTGATACCCAATCATTTAATTACTCTAAATTTCTTTAATTTCCCTATGTCACATATAGATAGAATTTGCTTTCCTTCTTTCCTGGTACCCCATAATTTTAAGCTAGAGAGAGAAGGGGGTAGGGAAATATTCTTGACTGCTCTCCTAGGCCATTAAAAATGATAATATCTTTTCCTCTCCCTCTAACATTTCTTTCCTTTCATTACTGACAATCTTATAGATAAGCATCCTGTGAAGGCCTTTAATGCTTCTGAGTATATCCCATTGTCAACTTTATCAGTAGAATTTATTTCTTTGAAAGATTCAATATTTGCTTCTAAATCACTTTTGAATTCTTTATCTATGAGTAAGAAAGTGTTTAGTCACCCTGATAACAAATGATTTTGAATACTTAGGACCTTAGTTGTATTTGATGGACAAAAGGAAATGATATCTGCTAAATTAATGTGTTGTTAATGGTTTATATTCAAGAGAACCCCTAAGGAGTTTGTAAAGTATACTGAACCATATAAAAATAAGGGGAATTATTCCACAATTCATATTCCACAATTCCACAATTCATAGCCTGGCCAAGCATCATGCTCATTTAGTTGTGAAGCAAAAAGATTTCTCCAAGGGTATGCTGCAAGTTATATTTGAAAAGGCTTTTAAAATGTTAGCAGTTTGAGCTGATACTTCTTCTATTAATATCAGTAAGGTTCAATGACAATCAGTGTTTCCTCTACAATGTGGCAGCTTAGAAATCCTTCCTGCAGCTTTAGGAACTTATATAAATAAGATACACAAAATAACATACCCAAACTTTTCATCTTCCTTGCTCTTGAAGAGATTTTAAGTGAATTATTTCAAAGCCAGCTTATTGAAACTATCTGTTGACAACCAACCAATCCCTAGACTTTTCCAAATCCATCTGCCATTTGGTAGAGAACAGCAATGACTTCTAATAGTATAATATTAAATGTTTCTTTAAAAATCACTTTTTACATTGAACAAATATTATTACGATTATCTTACAGATGTAAAATCTGAGGTTCAACAATGTTAAAGTAGCCTCTTTTGAAATCACATATATAGGAAGAAGCATTATTTGGCCCCAAGTCTCCTACTTAAAAGATCATTTTACCATACCATGTAGGTAGACACATTTTTAAAGGGAGAATACATTACCTAAGTATATTTTTAAAGATAAACTGCATTTACCTGAAAATTTAGTATAAAACTCAGTTTCCACAAAGCCATATTCTGTTCTCCATAGTTATTTTTTGTTTCTCTCCCCATTATCTATCTCTCGTCACTATGATTCTATATAATTATGGTATTGAATATCTTTCAGATTTTTGCATAACATCCAATGTTAATATAGTATATGTCAGTTACAATAGAACATTTTTTCCTTTATAATTACCCCTTCATGTGGGATCACATATTTAATTTGCATTAAGAATTTAGAGTTAATTTTGACCAAGCCATTCATCTTACAGATGAAGAAAATTAGTCCCAGAGGGTTATTGATTTGTCCATAGTCAGGCTGGTAATAAGTGGCAGAAAAAAAATTGAACCCATTTTCATATATTCCAAAATCAGTACTCATTCTATTATAACATGTTTCAGCAGTGCACCAATTATTATTTCCAATTCATAGAAAAGGTACCTGAGTGATAGAGGGTAAAATGACTTGCTCTTGGTTACATGGCATACTAATAGAGAATTAAGCTAACAAGTAATCCCCTGAGTATATCTAGGCCTAGTCTAAATCCTCAATATATAAATGAAGAAACTGAGGACCAGTGAAGTCAAAAGATTTGTATGAGGACATTATATGGATGTTGGGAGATAGAACTAGGGCTTGACCTCATAATGTCTAACATGATATTTAAGGGTAAAATAATTAAAGTACCTTAATTTAATAAGAAGTGATTATAATGTTGGTTATTAAGTACCAAATATCAATCTGGATCTGCAGCCTACTCTCTATATAAAATTCTATTTGAATATGAACATTTTATTGATAGGAACTGTCCTCAAAGTTCATTATAGTGCTTTCACAATAATAAAAACTTATTCAATGAAAAACTAAATATTTCTGGATATCAGGTTCCTGATCTACAAAATAAGAGGGATTAACTGGATGACATTCAATATGCTTTATTACTTGAAATAGAATGATCTTATAGTTCAATTAAAATTGTTAAAGGTTTATTGACAACTTATAATTTTGTACCACAATGATTCCATTTTAGTTATATGCACCCCAAAGATATGCAAAACATAGAGAAACAATGACTATATAAAACTATATGTTACATTTTACATAAGTTATTCCACATTTTTCTACCAAAAGGACATAAGTGTATTTCTTCATCATTTCTCTGGTATCAATATAGAGCATTCTAAATGATCAGCACTGACTGCTTTTCATATTATTTTTATTTCGATTATCACAGTTATTATCAAAATTTCATTTCTGATTATGCTGGTTAGAATCAGTTAAAATAAATAACTCCACATATTTCTTTGAACTTTTCAAAATTGCTATTGTATAGTAATATATCACCATATTAAAAAAGCCTCATTTATTCAACTATTCACTAATTTATTGACAGCTACTTTGTAGATTTTGTGACAGTGTTGTTTTACTATCAATATTCATTGTATATGAGATATTTCTTTCTGTCTTTTTGTTCCTTGAAGTATACTTCTAAGGGAACATGTGAGCAAGTCCATGAGGCCTAGTAGAATGTGGTACAAGGAGGTAAAAGGAAAAAAAATAATTCCCTTTATAAACGAATAGGCATAGAAACTCTTTATTATAGCAAAAATTGTAGAATATTATGAGAAATTAGAGTTAACCAGCAGTAATTTCATTAATATTTAGAAATATACATATCACTCAATTTCCTTCCAGGCTATAATTTATCTCACATTATGGGGGTTTAACAGGGCTCAGACATGGGGAACAGTCAGTAAAAATGTTCTGCATCGGGATAGAGAAAAATTTGTTTTATCAAAAACAAGGTGGCTAACATCATTGAATTAGAGTGCTGAGGGAGTAAGATATAAAAATGCTGAAAATGTCGAAGGGGCAGAAATGATAAAGAGTTTTTAATGGCAAGGAAAATATTTTTTTATTTGATTCTGGAATTGATAGGAAACCTCTGGAGTCTCTGAACTGCAGTGAAGATCTAGAAAGGGCAGTGATTTTTTCAGACTTGTACATTAATAAAATCAGTTTGATAATTGAATATAGGATGACCTAGACTGGCTCTGAGAATATGAACAGTCTAATGATATTTCTGAAGTAGATGAGAATATTTTTATCCAAATTGATCAAATTAATTTATAAATCTACCAATAATGTATCTTTCTTCCCATATTCATAGTTCCAATTAATGTTGTTTCCAACATTCTTGGTCTTGGCATGTTTCATTGTTTCCCACTTTTCTTGGTTAGGAATGGTGAGAAAAATTATCTTTCCATGATTCCTTCATCCAACAATAATTTCCTCAATATACTCTTTAAATGAACTCTTTATACACACACACACACACACACATATATATATATACATATATATATATGAATATATATATACATATTGAACTTCTTGAAATATCAATTGGGTCAATATTTAATCATTTGCCAGAAATTAATAATATTTGTAGTCCTACTGAGCTTTGTATCATCTGGGATGATTTTTGGATGTGTTATTACATAAAAATTGGGCTAGTTATATAATTAGAGCAAAGTAAAATAGATGGACATTCAAAATGTTGCAGTGCTAGATAGAAAATATGTATTTTTAAAAAATACCTAGAGGAAAGTCTCCCATAATTTAGGGATATAGATACTTTCTAGAGGATTTAAGAAAGATGCTGTATAAGGATAAGGTCTCATAATACATAGAACAGGAATACATAGATGGCTTATTTTCTTAATCTGTGGAGATAGTCCTTACAGTATTGAAATTAAAGTACCATCAAAGCTCTAAGACCATTTCTGAAACCATTTATAAGGTAAAATGTAGATCTTCCTGGAAGACAGGCTAGTACTTAATTGTCATTCAAAATCTTGTTTGAATTGACTCTTCCTAGCTTTGTACCTAATGGGAGCAAACAATGGAATAAATAGAATGCCTTGCCAGCACCAAGGGAAGAGTAGCCCCTTGGGGAAGAGTTCTTCTAAATCAGTGTTGAGGTGAAATGGATATGAAGCTTAGGAAGAGGTTTCAGTTTCCCTATATTAAATAAATTCAACATTTCTGCCTCTTCTGAAGTGTTCTATGGGAGAAGAGCTCTATAAATATATGAGGACATAAAACTCTTACTCCTGGTTCTTTATTCACAAACAGTTGGGCCACAAATGCAAGTATTAGGCTTCAATAATTAATATATACACAAAACTTGCTTTGAAGTGTTTTTATTACAGCTACAGAGTCAATAATAAAATTCATTATCACTGACCATATTACAAAGGGAGGTCTTAAACTTCCAGTGTAAATAATATGTATGAAGAGAATTGTTCTTTCCAGCAGAATTAAGAAAATCACACATTTGGAGATGAATAGGAACAAAAGCCAAACATTATCTGGTGGAGAATAGTGAGCCTATGCTCTGTATTGTAATCCTGTCCTTTGAGAATACTTTAACATCAGTTAGCTCAACATATCTGAACCACTCCTGGGAGAAGATCACCCTTTGATATGAAAAGATTCATTATATAGGAAATGAAACCATGAGGATTATTATTTGCTCAGTATTTTTAAGGCTTCAGATTACAATGATATGTTTACTGAAAAACAGATAGAGTTTAATTTTAATAATTTTTTTCTAAAACAGCTGACCAGAGTGTTTTCAAATAGCATTAGTGACACTATAAAGTTTTGTCCAAAGGAAAGATTTAAGTATTTTATTTGGTGAGACCTCAATCCAACATGAGAATGATATTCCTTCTCACTCTAATGATGGAATCCATGAACATGAACTGTGTTTTACAATCCACAACAAAATTTTCTTGAGAAAGGAGACCGTGGGCAATTCATAGCCTTTCTCTGGGCCTCAGCTTGTATAAAATTAGAGAACTATTCCAAATAAACTCTAGTTTACCATGAAACTGCAAATTTCATATAATGGAAAATCCTAGACATGGTTCTTCAAAGTTTTCTTAAAGTATAAATAATTATTTCTGAGAGTTCTATCATTGTCAAGTGATGGATTTGTTTTCTCCTGATCAGAAAAATTTAAACAAATACTTTTATATACTTTTAAAACTATGTCCTGTTTTTGTTATTAATTCATTTGTAGTTATTTTGGTTTTTTTAAGAGAAAAAATATTTTCTTTGTGTTATAATGAATTTATGGGACAAAATGGACATTACTTTGAGTGACAAGACTATCAGTTGGAGACCTCGGAATGTACCCAGTTGCCATGAGCCAGGACCAAAAGTCAGATGGAGCAAACCCTATAAATACCCATCATGTACAGCACAAGACAGCTCAGTCTGGAGCAATCTTGGGAGGCGGGAAGTCAAGAGGGAGGGTAGGCCCTATACCTGCCATCCATCTGCCTTGCTTGAGAGAGGTAGAGAGCTATTGCAACCATCATCAATAGAGCTGTGAAAGAACACTGCTGTCATTCAAGAAGTTCATCAATAGCCTTCCCTAATCTTTGGCTTGGCTATGGCTAGGTCAAGCCAGAGTTAGCGAGAGGGTGAAGAATCTTCATTCTCTACCTGATCTAGCAACCTCTTAGCCTTGATCATTTATTTAGACATTTAGCTAAATGTCTATCTGATTGATCTATCTATCTCAATATCTATATTTTGAGAGTTCTACATTTAGATCTCTCTAGTTTTATGTTTGTTTATTTATTTTTGTATATTTGAGTGTGTATACAAACTCTACCACAAAACCCATTTGTATAAACTTCTCTTTTTTGATAAAAAAATAATTATTCAGGGTTCTATGCTTGCAGTGGTAAGAGGGAGGAGTTCGTGATTGGGAGAAAAGAGGCCTGTCTTTGAGGCCCCCAGATTTGAGACTGATGATACATGGTTTGAGACTCTCTTTAAGTCCCTGAAAAGGGAGAAAAACTCTGGGAAGAAATAAACATGAAGAGAAGCTCTCAACTAGATTATATATACCTATCCCTAGGTTACTTTATTCTACTACATTAAAAAGAATTTTCCCTTGAATTAATTTTGAAACTCTCTTGGTAGAGCTGAATTATTTCATCTTCAGTGAAAGTAATCATTCTTTCTCTATTGTCTGGTATATTCAAATAGCTACATTTTTCTGATTCCTTTTTTGCTACTATCTTGGACAAACTGGTTTATTTGATATCCACTATGTGTGTTCATTGTGGAACAGATATTTTGTGAAATGGGAGTCATTAGATACATAAATTTTGTTCCACCCATGCTGTTAGGAGAGAAAAACTATCAGGAGTAGAGCTTGAAAGTAAAAATTATTTCCTACATTCTAATAATATTGGAGAAGCAAAAGTTAAATATTGATTTAGCCCAGTATTTCACCTCTGGGGGGGAGCAAAGTGGAATGTCCAGTTAAGGAAGATATAGCTAGCTAGCTAGCTAACCAGATAGTTAGTTTTATATTTTTATATTAATGTATCTATGTATGTTTGTAATAAAACATGAAGACCTTTCAATGGCCTTGTGTAGATAAAGGTGTGGTATGTGAGGGGAGGGTTCTCTCACCATTGGCCCTATGGTGGAAGATGGTTGTCATTGGGAAGACTGGTGCCTACTCTGCATTCGAGGGCTTTTGTGGGCTTAAGCAGCTTGGCGGGTTGCGGATTTTGGCTTCCTGATTCAGCTTAGGGTATTCCTACATTTCCCTTTTTCACTTTTCTCCATTTTGATTAAAACTTAATTGTGAAAAGCTACTAACAGACTTGTGACTTGAGAGTTAATTTTATAGATGGAGACCATAATCTTTTTTTTAATTAAAATTATGTTTAGTAATTTTACTTTCATTATTACAGCCTTCATCTGCAAAGTTAGAGGCATAATATAATTTTCAAAAGTTTTTTAGCTTATTTTTTGATATAAATTTGGATAATTTTATAATACATGTTCTGTCTCTCCTCACCCCTCCCTCTTCACCAAGATGTCAGTAATTATAATATGGTTTGCACATTTATTTTCATATAATTCATGTAAAACAAGATACATATTGCTTCCATTAGAGAAAAAAGTCATAGAATTTCTATGAAATGAAAAATGACAAGATTCAATATGCATTCAGTTCCTTCTCTAGTAATGGATAGCCTTTTTTGTCGTGAGTCCCTTGGAATTGTCCTGGATCCTTGCATTTCTGATAAAAGTTGCCATTCATTGATAATAACCATACTTTATTGCTGTTACTGTGTATGATGTTCTCCTGGTTTTGCTCACTTTACTTTGCTTCACTTCTTAGAAGTCTTTTCAAGTTTTGTTTTTGTTTTTTTTTTTGTTTCTTTTGGTGAGCATCTTGCTTATCATTTCTTATGGCACAATAGTATTCCATTAAAATCATAGGCCACAACTTTGTGGTGAGGATTTCTTCAATTTCCTATTCTTTGCTACCAGAAAAAAAGAGCTCTGTTAAGAGAGTTTTTATTAATTTCTATTTTTTTATATTTAAGAGGAAAAGGAGTAATAATATTTTTAGTAAGAGACCCTCTGCTGTGTCACTTGTCAGTTAGTAACAGTTAGAAGGGTGTGAATAAGGGGAGTTAATCAGTTGCAGAGGGTTGCAAAGAGCTTTTTGTCTCTGGGTCTCCTGGGGAGAGCTAGTATAGCTAGCACTCTCTCTCTCTGGTTGGAGCCAAAGAAACAGAATTAAGGCTTTACTAGCCTTATTGATTATTAAAAACTTCAGTAGATAAGGTAGATAGGTTATATAGATTAGTAGTTATATTTAAGATAATGAGATTAGGAGAGTAGGAAAGGATTATGGCCTAGCAGGAGATACTGTCCTGTGAGGCAGATAGATCTAGGATTTTTTAGAGAAATTTAGTTTGGATTGGGATCTGGGTATAGTTACAAACTATTATAAGATTACTTTTACTTTCCTCCTTCCTATTTCCTATCTAAATTTAGTTTATTATTAGGAAAATATAGATAGGAAATAGGAAGGAGGAAAGTAAAAGTAATCTTATAATAGTTTGTAACTATACTATCTATATTTTCTAATAATAAACTAAGTGTTTTGTCTTTAATAAACTGCACACTGGATTTTGTTCAAACCCCTACTCCACCAAATTTAACCCTTCATAGCCACAAAGAATAATTTTGTACAAGCGTGTCCTTTCTCCCTATCTCTGATTTCTTTCAGATACAGACTTTGTAGTGCCATTCCTAAGTTAAAATGTACACACATTCTGATGGCTCTTTGGACATGATTCCAAATTACTCTCCAGAATGGTCTCCACCAAAGATGTATTAGCATTTCAATTTTTCCACATCCCATCCAACATTGAGACACTGTCTATGTGTGTGAAGTAGTCTTTCATAATTGTTTTTATTTGCATTTCTCTAATTCTTAATGATTTAGTACCTTTTTATGTGACTAAAGATAATTTTAATTTCTTCATCTGAGAATTGTCTGTTCATAAACTGACCAATCGTCAATTGAAGAATGATTTATTATACATTTTAGTCACTTCTCTATATATTTCAGAAATGAGGCCTTTGTCAGAGACATTTGCTATGACATTTCCCCATTTCATTCTAAAATTGTTTCCTTTCTAATTTTGGATACATTGATTTAGTTTGTGCCAAACCTTTTTAATATATAATGTAGTAAATGGTATCTATATCTTGTTAGACATAAATTCTTAGCTTACATATGGATCTGACAAGTAAGCTCTATGCTCATATAATTCATCTTTGGTTTTGCCATTTATTTCTAAATCACATATCCATTTTTACTTTACTTTGAAATATGGTGTGATGTGTTGCTAGCTGTTATGATTAAAAATGATGAGGGCTGAGATCAAAAGGAAGAATAGTATTTTAATAAAAGCCATGCTGATAGAGATAAACTGACCAAGCACCTGTAAGAAAAACCTATTCCAACCTCACCTCAGCCATTCACCTTCCTCTCTCCTCGAGCTCAGGTAACTAAAGAGGAAGTTCCAAGTCACTACCCCCTACTTAAAACAGTCCCTCACCTTTAATACGTCATCCAAAACAGGAAACCCATGAAACCCGTTGGACCACGGGAAATGTAGTTTTAAGGACCCCCACAGGTCCACAGAAGTTTGTCAAACACTATATTGAGGTTCAATCCTTCCAAATAGAACCCCAGGTGATTTTAACTAACACATTACCCCCCTGTGATCCTTTGGGAGATAAATCTCCCCAATGGATCAGGAAAATATAATCAAATTAGAGTTTACAATAATTTAGAGATAAAAGGGAGAAAGAACAAAACCAATGTTCGGTACATTGACAAAAAACCATTAAGGGGGCAGTCCCCCTTTCTGGCATAAACTGTCCATTCAAAATAAATGCATCCAACCCCATAGTTCAGATCAACTGCGCCCCAAAGTTCAAATTGGATCTTCATGATCCAGTGAAGGCTCTTCAGGCATCTTTTGGTGCCTCCACCAAACAGGTTCGTCGTCTGGATTCTGGGGAGATGGCAAAATCCTTATCCTGAAATTACTCTCAAAGAATTTAAACTTTACATTATAGATTACAAAACATACATTTTCTTCTGAGAATTAACATTACCCCCCTGAGTTTACTTCTAAAGGAGTAAAAATTGACTTGCAATATAGATTATAGTTCAGACATTATGATTATAAAAACTTAACACACACCCCCCTGAGGAAAATTTTAAATGACACATAACTCCCCTGAAAAGGTCAGCCAAGGATGCATGGCTAAGTGAGTCACGGGGGTGCATGAAATCAATTGGCAAAAGAAATAATAAAAAAATAAAAAGAATAAAATTAAAAAAAAAGAGAAAAAATTAACTTGTGAATGAAATGTAAAATGTGCAAAAAATGTAGGGGAAATAAACAGGCCTTTGATTCAAGGCCCAATGAAAGCGATTTAAGCAGTATGCTATAACCCATTTAGGGCCAGGACTACAGAAAAATTGCCATTTACTCTATATATATAGAGGAATAAGGGAAATGCCTTTCTTTGATCCGATTTTTCCCTGCACCTTCTCAGGGAATGAGCCATTAAATGATAGCCAATCTTAGGTGCTTCACTAGGAATTTAAGTTGAGGGGACCCACGTCCTCTAAAGTTTTAGAAAAGACTGGGACTCCAGGACTCAAACCCCAATTTCCAAGCCCTAAAGTATTGGCATAGAACTCTGCAATCCATGCATATCTTTTAGTCAAGTCTCTGACCATGTGGCTCGGCACTTCTCCTGGAATCAGAGAGGCATTAAATCACAATCCCATAGTCTCAAGGCTCTTTAGATGTTTGCATGAAGCTTATATAGCTGTAAAAAAAAAAAAAAAAAGATAAATAATGATTATATATGTACTTCCAGTACAAGATGAGAAAAAGGAAAAATCAATTGCTCTAATTAAAAAAAATGTTTTAAAAATCAAATATATATATATAGCTTAGAACTAGAAGGGTTTTGTTACCCAAAAATGAGATTTTCTGTGAGAGAAAGTGGGTTTTACAAAATAGCAGATTCACAATGCACATTCAAATAGAGTACCATATTTCTAATAACACATTTTAAAACAATAAACAATGATGTTCAAAAAATCATATACTTGTTACAACTTTTAAACCTTGGCTAAGGGTTTCTCAACAAATTCTGTTACTGCTTCCATATAAAAACCTGATATTAAAAAAAAAACTTCTGGTCTAAATTATCCTCAAGAATTCTAGAACCTTCTGATAAAAGAGGCTAAAACATAGACTAATATATAAAAAAATATGACAACAACTCTTCACAATAAAATATATAAAGCTTATCCTTTAAGACAACAATTCTTTAAAATAAATGCATAAAAACTTTATCGTTTATACGGAAGGGTACTAAGCATCTAAAGTAAATTTTTAAAAGACCTCTCATAAAATTACAATTTAAATCTCAAGGCAGGCACCAAACTCTCCAAAGTTGAACAAAATTAAGGCAATTTATAACTTAAAAATGTGTAACTTTCAAATGGTACAAGAACATAGCATTGTTGTTGATTACAGTAAAAATGAAACCTGAAATAAATTAGGAAATATAATATGAGTATCAGATAATGAGCTGGTCAAAACCTCTTTCCAGTTCTAATATTGCCAAACTGTTATAATTAAAAATAATGAGGGCTGAGATCAAAAGGAAGAATAGTATTTTAATAAAAGCCATTTTGATAGAGATAAACTGACCAAACACCTGTAAGAAAAACCTATTCCAACCTCACCTCAACTATTTACCTTCCTCTCTCCTCGAGCTCAGGTAACTAAAGAGGGAGTTCCAAGTCACTACTCCCTACTTAAAACAGTCCCTCACCTTTAATACGTCATCCAAAACAGGAAACCCATGAAACCAATTGGACCACGGGAAATGTAGTTTTAAGGACCTCCACAGGTCCACAGAAGTTTGTCAAACACTACATTGAGGTTCAGTCCTTCCAAATAGAACCCCAGGTGATTTTAACTAACACATAGCATAATATACTTTCAAAGAATGTGAACTTCCTGTATATATGTGTATGTGTACACATACACACATATGCATATGTATATATATATATATATATTTATATGTCTATCAAAGATAATGTCTATCACTGATCAATTTTTCTGTCTTTTTTATTTAAATATTTTATTTTTTTAGAAAAATTTTCCATGTTTACATGATTCTTGCTTTTACTTTCCCCTTCACCTCCCCCCACCATATCCAACAAACATTTCCACAGGTTATAACCTGTGTGATCAATCAAGACTTATTTACATATTATTAATAGTTGCATTGGTGTGGTCGTTTCGGGTCTACATCTCCAACCATGTCCCTATCAACCCATGTGTTCAAGCAGTTGTTTTTCTTCTGTGTTTACACCCTTGCAGTTTTTCCTGTGAATGTGGGTAGCATTCTTTACCATATGTCCCTCAAAACTGTCCTAGGTCATTGCATTGCTGCCAGTACAGAAGGTCATTACATTCAATTTTACCAGTGTATCAGTTTCTGTGTACAATGTTCTTATGGCTCTGCTCCTTTCACTCTGCATAAATTCCTGGAGGTCTTTCCAGTTCACATGGAATCCCTCCAGTTTATTATTCCTTTTAGCACAATAGTATTCCATGACCAGCATATACCACAATTTGTTCATCCATTCCCCAACTGAAGGGCATACCCACCTATTTCAGTTTTTTGGCACCACAAAAAACGTGGCTGTAAATATTTTTGTACAAGTCTGTTTATCTATGATCTCTTTGGGGTACATACCCAGTAGGGCTATAGCTCGATTCAAGGGCAGGCATTCTTTTAAAGTTCTTTGGGCATAGTTCCAAATTTCCATCCAGAGAGGTGGGATCAGTTCACAACTCCACCAGTAGTGCATTAATGTCCCAAATTTGCCACATCCCATCCAACATCCATTACTCTTCCCTGCTATCATTTTAGCCAATCAGCTAGCTGTGAGGTAGTACCTCAAAGTTGTTTTGATTTGCATTTCTCTAATTATTAGAGATTTAGAACACTTTCTCATGTGCTTATTGATAGTTTTGATTTCTTTCTCTGAAAATTGCCTATTCATGTCCCTTGCCCATTTATCAATGGGGGAATGGCTTAATTTTTTATATAATTGATTTATCTCCTTGTATATTTGAGTAATTAGACCTCTGTCAGAGTTTTTGTTATAAAGATTTTTCCCAGTTTGTTGTTTCCCTTCTGATTTTGGTTGCATTGTTTTTGTTTGTACAAACCCTTTTTAATTAAATATTATCAAAATTATTAATTTTACATTTTGTAATTTTTTTCTAAATATTGCTTGATTTTAAAATTTTCCCATTCCCATAGATCTGAAAAGTATACTATTCTGTGTTTACTTAATTTACTTTCAGTTTCCTTCTTTATATTCAAGTCATTCACACATTCTGAATTTATGTTGGGGTAGGGTGTGAGATGTTGATCAAAACCTATCTTTCCCATTTGGTTTTCCTCTTTTCCCAGCAGTTTTTGTCAAATTGTGGATTTTTGTCTCAAAAGTTGGGCTCCTTGTGTTTATCATACACTGTCTTGCTGACATCACTTACTCCAACTTTATTCCACTGAATTCTGTCTCTTAGCCAGTGCCATATTGTTTTGATGACTGCTGCTTTATAATATAGATTAATATCTAGTACTGCTAGGCCACCTTCCTTTGCGGTTTTTTTCATTATTTCCCTTGATAATCTTGAACTTTTGTTCTTCCAAATAAATTTTGTTATAGTTTTTTTCTAATTAAGTAAAAAAATGTTATTGTTATTCCCCTTATTATTCCCCTTTTTTTATTTTTTAAGGCCTAATGAATTCACAGCCCCCTCTACTCCCTTCCAATTTTTGACCTCCCCACTCCCCTGCTCCCCTTGGTTAATCCCTTCTGACTTTCTCAGTAGGGTTAGATAGAATTCTATATCCCAATGGATGTAGCTACTCTTCCCTCTCAGGGTTATTCTGCTGAGAATAAGGTTTAAATATTACCTCTTAATGGTCTCTTCCTCTCCTTCTTATAATAGTATTCATCCCTTCCCCTTCCCATGCACTTTTTGTGTGGTATAGAATATCCTATTTTTCTTATTCATTCATGTTTCTCTTGGGGCCATCTGCTATTCAACCTCCTCTTCCCCCCCCCCCCATCTCATCTTAGACTATTTAGTGCTCCAACTTCTCCCTATTAATACTTCTTCTAATTACTATAATAGTGGATACAGTTTTTTTTTAAATTACACATAACATTTCTCCATATAGAAATACAAATAATTTGATCTTATTAAGGCCATTAAAGGGGCAAATTTAAGAATAAGGATTTTCTTTCTTTCCCCTCAGTTTCTTATTTACCTTTTCAGGTTTATCTTGGTTTTTGTGGTTGGATATCAAACTTTCCATTTAGTCCTGGTCTTTTCTCTGCAAATACTTGGAAATCTTCTATCTTGTTGAATGCCCATACTTTCCCCTGGAAGTATATAGTCAGTTTTGATGGATAGATGATCCTTGGTTGTAGACCCAGTTCTCTTGCCTTTCTGAATATCATATTACAAGCTTTGTGGTCTTTTAGTGTGGAGGCTGCCAGATGCTGTATGATCCTGATTGGTGCTCCTTGATATCTGATTTATTTCTTTCTGGCTTCTTGTAAATTTTTTTCTTTTACTTGGAAGCTTTAGAATTTGGCTATTATATTCCTGGGAGTTGTCTTTTCAGGGTTTAGTGTAGAGGGTGATCTATGGATCATTTCAATATCTACATTGCCCTCTTGCTATGGAACTTCAGGGCAGTTTTGCTGAATTTTAGTATGGAGTCCAAATTTCTATTAATTTCTGCTTTTTCAGGAAGACCAATTATTCTCAAAGTGTCTCTTCTAGACCTGTTTTCTTGATCTGTCAATTTCTCAGTGAGATATTCATTTGTTTTTGCTTTCTTGAGAGATCATCGGCTTCTAATTGCCCAATTCTGGTCTTTAGAGTCTGGTTTTCTGTTATAATCTTATGATTTTCCTTTTCTTTTTGGTTTATCCCATTTTCCAGGTATTTAATTTTGTTTTCCAATTGGGAGTTTCTGTCTTTTAACCTGTTGGTTTCCTTTTGTGCTATTTCCCACTACTCTCACCAAATCTCTTCCATATTTCTCATAATCTCAGATTTGAACTCTTCAAGAGCTTGTGATCAATTTTCATTTTTTGGGAAGGTTTGGATATGATTGCTTGTTTTTTTCTCCTCTGCTGTTTACACTGTTGTCTGGCATTAAAGATTTCTTCTTGGTGTTTCTCTTTTGGGGTTCTTGTGACTGGCTTGCCATTATTAGATGGGCGCTATCTCCACTTTATCTTCACGCCCAGGTTCTGTCTGAGCTCTTTAGGCTCCTGAGGTCTCAGGTCTAGTTGTTCTAAGGGTCAAGCCTCCTGGTAGTCCTTTTGCTTGTTCTTCTGCCCGAAGGCCCTTTAACAGCCTCAGAGAGCTGTTTCCACAGTCATGTACCCCTCTGTACTGGGTCCTCACCCAAGGTCTATGCCCTGGAGAAATTTGGGTTAGGCTGCCCTGTATTTTGCAGGGATTCCATGCTACCATCTCTACATAACAATGGGTGGCGATTATGAATTGACTGACTGCCCACTAGGCAGTTCTAAGAAAAGTGTCTGTTGTGATTGGAAATGTAAACTAAGAGGAAGGCACAGGAAGCGATGAAAGAAATGGCCTGGATAAATTAAAAGAACTTCCAGAGCCCCCACTTTTGGCTCTTGGCTGATTGATTCTGCAGGTGATGCTTAACTAGGATGTGGAGGAGCTCTGACTTCTGGCTGAGACCTTGGATGAAGTGAGACTGTTGTTATTCTCCCCCTAGGAATTACATGTGGTGAATGTAAAGACTAAATCTTCCTGGACTTCTCTAAGGGAACTCTTCTTTCAAAAGAGATTCTATGATTGAAGTTCCCACTTCATTCACCTCTCAGGCCCTCCAGCCTGAGCTCCAGGCTGAGCCTCCTCTGGTTGAGGACTAATTAGATCTGCCTGGGTTAAACTAGGGGGGCAGACATTCAGTTTAATTGCCAGAAAGTTTGAATAGGCCATGGGTCCAATGAAGAGTAATCACTAGTTCAAGGTTCAGATGCTAGGTCCACGTGGGGTTGTGGGCTCGGGGCTAGAGAAAAGCCTAGGTCAGTATTTAGAAAAATACCCACATGGAGAGCCTGTGGGGGATGGGGGGTGCCTAAATTAGGCCTTTAGAGAAACACTTGGAGGGCTAGAAGGTAAGCCATTACCAAGAGAGTGGGGGGGTGGGCAATAATACTTCTCAAATCTCAAGCAGCAGCAGTCTCCAAGTCAGGGCAGGGCTGTAGTGGAAGCGGTCAGCACCATTGAGGGTCATCGCTGTTGGGGCTGGGGATTCTGGACTCAGGACAGGACAAGCAGCACCAGTGATGGCAGGAACGTGAGGCAGCAGTCTGTACTGGAGGGCTCAAGATTCAGGATTAGGCGGAGAACTGAAGCTGAGGAAGGGAGTCCAGGTCAGGACCCAGGATGATCAGCGTCAGAGGACAGCAGGAAAACCCAGCAGTTCATCAGTGTCCATAAGAGCCAATAAGCCCAGGGCATTGAGCAAAATAATTACCAGCCCAGCGGCAATTAAAACCATTGTCTCTCTTCCTTGTAAAGAAGCCTAGAGGCTGGGGAAAATAGGGAGAGGACTGGGCTAGGAAAAAGAGTGTTTCTTAGACTCTGGGTCCCAGAGCCTCATGGCTTCTTCTTAGGCTATCTAGAAAATTGAGAGTTCGAATTTCGACCTTCTGGTTTGCCAAACTGTTGTTATTAAAAATGAGGAAGGCAGAGATTAAAAAGGAGAATAGTATTTTAATAAAAGCCATGCTGATAGAGATAAAAATCATTTGACCACAGGCCTGTAAGTATTCAAACTGCTGCCTCAGCCATTTTTACCTTTCATACCTTCCTGCACCCACGTAGCTAAAAGAGGAAGTTCAAAGTCACTTCCCCCCTATTTAAAGCCATCCCTCACCTTGAATACGCAATCCAAAACAGGAAACCCATTGGGGATCATGGGAAATGTAGTTCCAAGTATCCCAAGTGATTTTAAATAACACACTTCCATAAAAGACGTTTTGGCTTGGGGTTATTCTTTAATTGGGGATTGATAATTATTCAATTCCCTGGCAAGCAAACCTTTTAATATTCACCCAACCAAAACCTCTTAAACTCCTTACAACCTTCAGCACTCCCCTGGGGCTGAATATACACTGGGAGACTTTAAAGGGGTGTCACCCCATAATTGGGTGACCTAGATGGTTGTGCTGCCCTACAAGAGTTGGGGGCAACATTTCCCTAAGAGAGGAGGTATGTGGTACCCTCATAAGATCCTGAATAAGGATGAGGTTCACTCAAACCTCCACCAAGATCAGTTAATTTCACAATAGAATATCTGGCTCAAAGATGGAGTCTGCCAGACCAAGCCCCTCTCCCTTATTGTCTCTCATGCACACTGGTACACTATCTGACTGTTAAATGGCTTTTATTATTAAAAAATCAGAGATTGAGGAAAGGGATGAAGGACAGAGGGATTTTGGTGTGCCCTCTTCACTATCCCTATGGGGTCCATAACTTAGGCAGGAATCCTAGTGGTTCCAACTCCTAAGCTTCTCCCCCCCCCTTCCCCTTCTATTTCTATTTTCTATTTCTATCCTTTCTTATAATTTTAAGCTTTGATTGAAAAGAATCATTCAGCAAGAATGGGTAATGGATGAGGGAGACTTAGAGATTGCTCCCACTGGAGTCTCAAATCTTAGTTAACTAGATGGTTGTGGTCTTGAAGGATGAATTGTGATGACATGGCTGTGATCAGGAAATCAGGGTTTCAATTTCCAAGAGAAAGATCCTCCGCAAGCCCCCTGGACTGAATCAGAGCTAGGTTGTCTGTCTCCTCCTCCTGCCAGCCCTTCTGCCCAAAGACCCTCTTCTCCTTCTCCTCCTGGGAGAAATTCCCAGATTCCTCCACTGGTCTCAACTGTCAGCAACCTCGAACAACTGCCTTCTCCTCCTTTGGTTCCATCTCTTTTGCACAAAATCTCATATCCATTTTACTAATCAAAGTAAAGTGTATATAATGGGTATAAGTGTAAAACTTTGTTGAAAAATATCACTCTGAAAAAGTTTTAATAAGCAGAATTTCAAATTTGTTAAATGGCCAGACCAATTCCCACTTTAGAGAAATTTTGAAATGCAGATGAAAATAAATATCATTATATAGCTTTCTTGTGAATCTTATACCTGGTGAATTTCAAGGAGGCTTCAATGGCGATAATGGACAGAAAAAAAGAGAGAAAGAATTCTGAATGGGCAGTTTCCTTCAGATATTTTTTATTCCACACATCCCCACAAGAGGATTCCTCATGCAGACAATGACATTTCTTCTCCTCACTATTCTCTTTATGTCATGAACTCCTCTCACTATAGGTAAAGTTAAATGAATATTATTTTATTCTACCTAATTATTGTTCATTATTTATGTTTAAGTAATATTATTTATTTTGTAAAATACAACCTTTTGGGAGTCTACAACTGATTAATTCAATTTACATTATTCCTAAAGGGAACATGATCTTTTTGGTACTTGACCTGCCTTCTGTGTAGCAATCCAGTTATACATTAATCTTGATATTATTTTGAGTGCTCAAAAACTGACTCTTGTATTGCTTATGATTGATTTCTGTAACCTTGAGTTAAATTAAACCTCAACCTTGCCAAATTCCTAGCCCTTCCCTAAGGCTACACTCCAGAAGACTGGCCAGTTATCTCAGTCTCCTTATTTTACCTAGAACAATCAATTAACATATATATCAAACAATGTCTTAGGCCATATGAACTCCTGATCTGGGTATTGTCTTAGAATTTGGCAGTTTGTATCTCCTGATGATTACCTCATAATGTTAATGTATCAGACCACTTTGCTCTTCCCTTCCCCCTATACTGTTGTAACCCCAATAAAAACAGCAGTATGGTAGCTAAGGGCTAAGCTCTGAACCATTTAAGCTCTTTACCATCAGAGCTTCATCCCACTGTCCACCAGAGCTTACTCACTGTCTGACTATCTTATGCCAGAACTTTCTCTGTCTTTATTCTCACCTTTTCTTCTCCTTTCCTTAGTCCTTAACCCGTAACCCATTTTTCTCTCAGTCCCTGGTTACCTTTTCTGAGTGTCCTACCCACTAGGAATCTTCACGGAGCTGCTGGATGGCTTCATTCTGGAATGAATTAATGATGAGTACCAAGATACTACTGAATATAAAATGACTTGAATCTAAAAAGTCTCATTTGCTGTCCTTGAAGTCCTTTTGCTGCTCCTTTCACCATGAACAACTTGAAGTAATTTTACTTCTTTTGAAGATCAGTTTGCTTTCAGGTCTCCCAGTCTGACCTAGATAAGGTGACATAGTAATTATGGTATAGTTTAAATGCCAAAGTGGGGTTACGGTCAAATGACATCACCTGACTGACAAATATAATGCTATATAAGGAGGCAGACAAACCTCAGCTATCATTGTCCTAGCCTTTGTCTCATTTTTACCATCATAGTGTGAATGTAGTATCCCATTTGAAATCTCTATCTTTTTCCGGCCTTTTTCCTAAATGCTACATTTTTGTTGCTGTTGTTTTTTTTTTTCTTTTTAAACCCTTAATTTCTGTGTATTGGCTGATAGGTGGAAGAGTAGTAAGGGTGGGCAATGGGAGTCAAGTGACTTGCCCAGGGTCACACAGCTGGGAAGTGGCTGAGGCTGTATTTGAACCTAGGACCTCCCATCTCTAGGCATGACTCTCAATCCACTGAGCTACTCAGCTGCCCCTGCTAAGTGCTAAGTTTTAAGAGAACAAGCATATTTAGAATAGGTTATCATATTCCTCTGAAAGAAGCTTGGATGCTCTGTCTCTCTCTGTCTCTATCACTCTATCCATATGTATAGGTATATGGATGGATGTATATATAGTGGCACTATAGTTAAGGCAATACTCTGGTCTTCTTGATGATACAGGTATATGCCTAGTGACCCCAGCAAAGAACCCTTTTATGCATTGAATTTTTGCTCTTGAACTGGAGAGTACTTTATTTTTTTCTTTAATATTTTGTTTTTTTAGAAACATTTTCTATGGTTACTTGATTCTTGTTTTTACTTTCACCTTCAACCCCCTTTAGCCCCTCCCCCATATCCAACTCGCATTTCCACTGGTTTTAACATGTGTGATCAACCAAGACTTATTTACATATTATTGATAGTTATATTGGTGTGGTAGTTTAGCATCTACATCCCCAAACATGCCCGCATCAACCCATGTGTTCAAAGGGCTGTTTTTCTTCTGTGTTTCCACTTCTGCAGTTCTTCCTCTGAATGTGGGTAGCATCCTTTTCCATAAATCCCTCAAAATTGTCCCGGATCATTGAATTGCTGCCAATACAGAAGTCCATTACATTCGATTTTACCATAATGTATTAGTCTCTGTATACAATGTTCTTCTAGCTCTTCTCCTTTCACTGTGCATCAATTCCTGGAGGTCTTTCCAGTTTACATGGAATTCCTCCAGTTTATTATTCCTTTGAGCACAATAGTATTCCATCACCAACATATACTACAAGTTGTTTAGTCATTCCCCATGTAAGAGGGAAATTTAGGTATTTTATAGATATATACATATATATGTGTGTGTGTGTGTGTATATATATATATATATATTTAAAATGTGGCTGCCAGGAATCAAGAGTTCAGATTGATTCCGTAATTAAATCAGATCCAAGTCAGCATTGGGTTGAGGCGAGTTTATTTACAACTAGGAAGGTAAAAGTATAGGAATAAAGAGAAAGGGAGAGGCTAGTCCAGGCCTGCAAATGCCTGGACTAGAGAGAAGGTTAAAAGGCTAAATAAATGAAGCTGCAAGCCTCAAGGCCTAACAACCAGATAGGCTAATACCTACTTAAGGCAGAGTTTAGAAGAGGCCTAGGCAGGCCAAGGAAATCAGCCCAACTTACCCACATGACAATACAGAGTATAAGCATTCTATGGTCTCAGGAGAGGTCCTTCAGCACCAAGTTCAGAGCAGGAACTGCCTCCACAGGAAGTAACCAACTTACTTAAAGAGATAGTGTCTTTCCTCACTTCCCGTGGGTCCACCTCTAATTCAAATGGACAAATGGCAGTCTCTACATTGATTTGGACTGCCCAAAGGGCAGGCCCTTGTTCTTGATTTGTTACCTATTGTCACGTGTGGGCAACTCGTCTCCCCTCCCCACCAAGGAAGGTGAGGATGACATAATTTCTATGCCTAGGTTGAGTAGGGTTTTGACTAAGAATGGGCTAGAGCTAATTCTATTTACACACCCAAATGAAGGGCATCACTTCATTTTCCAGTTTTTGTTTCCACCACAAAAAAACACAGCTATAAATATTTTAATAAAAGTCTGTTTATCTATGATCTCTTTGGGATACAAACCCAGCAATGCTATGACTGTAACTAAGGGCAGGCAGTCATTTATTGCTCTTTGGGTATAATTCCAAACTGCCATCCAGAATGTTTGGATCAGTTCACAACTCTACCAGAAATGCATTAATGTCCCAAATTTGCCACATCCATTCCAAAATTCATTACTCTCCCCTGTTATCATTTTAACCAGTCTACTAGATGTGAGGTGATACCGCAAAGCTATTTTGATTTGCATTTCTCTAATTATTAGAGATTTAGAACACTTTTTCATGTGCTTATTGATAGTTTTGATTTCTTTCTCTGAAAATTGCCTATTCATGTCCCTTGCCCATTTATCAATTGGGGAATGGTTTGATTTTTTATACAATTGTTTTATCTCCTTGTATATTTGAGTAATTAGATCTCTGTCAGAGTTTTTTGTTATAAAGACTTTTTCCCAGTTTGTTGTTTCCCTTCTGATTTTGATTGCATTGTTTTTGTTTGTACAAAACATTTTTAATTTAATGTAATCAAAGTTATTTATTTTACATTTTGTAATTTTTTCTAACTCTTACTTGGTTTTAAAATCTTCCCTTTCCCATAGAACTGAGAGGTATACTACTCTATTTTCACCTGATTTTCTTATAGTTTCCTTCTTTATATTCAAGTCATTCATCCATTCTGAATTTATCTTGGTGTAGGGTATGAGATGTTGATCTAAACCTAATCTCTCGCATATGGTTTTCCAATTTTCCCAACACTTTTTGTCAAATAGTGGATTTTTGTCCCAAAAGTTGGGCTCCCTGAGTATATCATACACTTTCTTTCTGACATCACTTACCCCAACATTATTCCACTGATACTCCCTTCTGTCTCTTAGCCAGTACCATATCTTTTTGATTACTGCTGCTTTATAGTATAGATTAATATTGGTACTGCTAGGCCACCTTCCTTCACAATTTTTTTTTCATTTTTCCTTTTATATTCTTGATCTTTTGTTCTTCCAAATGAACTTTGTTACAGTTTTTTCTAATTCAGTAAAAACGTTTTTTGGTAGTTTGATAGGTATGGCACTAAATAGGTAAATTAATTTGGGTAGAATGGTCATTTTTCTTATGTTAGCTCATCCTACCCATGAGCAGCCAATATTTATCCAATTGTTTAGATCTAGTTTTAATTGTTTGGAAAGTATTTTGTAGTTGTGTTTATATAATTCCTGTGTTTGTTTTGGTAGATAGATTCCTAAGTATTTTATATTGTCTAGGGTGATTTTAAATGGTGTTTCTCTTTCTACCTCTTGCTGCTGTGATGTGTTGGAGATATATAGAAATGCTGGTGATTTATTTGCATTTATTTTGTATCCTGCAATGTTGCTAAAGTTGTTGATTATTTGTATTAGCTTTTTAGTTTTGCTGAATAATTTCTTTTAGTATGAAGTTTTAGTATGGGCAGTTTGGCTGAATAATTTCTTTTAGTATGGAGTCCAAATTTCTATTAATTTCTGGTTTTTCAGAAGACCAATGGTTCTCAAATTGTCTTTTCTACACCTGTATTATTGAGCTGTCAATTTCTCATTGAGATATTTCATGTTTCCTTCTATTTTATCAGTCTTTTGACTTTGATTTATTTATTCTTGCTGTCTTGAGAGATTATTGGCTTCTAATTGCCCAATTCTACCATTTAGAGATGGTTTTCTTTATCAATCTTGTTTACCTGGTTCTTCAAGGCTTCCAATTGGTCATTTCTGATCTTCAGTTTGCTTAACAATTCATTTGATTTCTCAGCCTCACTTTAGTTATAGGGGAATTTGGAAAGATGTAATAAGGGGATTTGGAGGATATAATATGAGGCTAAAGTTAGAGGTAATAACTGGTAGGATCAGGGAATAAGACAAGGCAAAGAACCCAAGGCTGGAGGCAATCAAGGGAATAGACTAGGTAGTAAGGAAGTTAAGGCAATATAGTGGATGAGGAAGGTTCAATGATGAAGGATGGTAGTTGAGGTGGTAGGATAAATAAGGGAATGTCTGAGTTTAGGGAGTACTGAGTTTAGGGAGCACACTGAGGTAAAAAGGGTTGAAAGGGAGAGGGTGAATTAATCTAGGCAGGCAAACAGCAGCAGGGAAATACAGACTGGTGTGGGAAGCCAATAAGAGAATAGATAAAAATCTGAGACCCCTCTTTTGACACCTCTTATGATCCATACCTTTTCTTATTGGAAAAACATTATAGACTTATTGGAAAGCTTTGAGTCCATAACCAGACCAGAAGCTACTGAGTTAACAATTTCTCTCCTTGACAATTTCTCTCCTTGATAATTAAGAAGCCTAAACCCTAAAAAATATATTACTTAGATAAGGACTGGAGCCAGACAATTTAGTCCAGACTATCTGACCAGGTGCAGATCTGTAAATCAAGGCGGAACACAATTAGTAAACATCTCCATGAAATTTATTTCTGCTCCCAGAAGTAAACCCCTACTAATTGGTGGTTGGAATTTGGCCCTTGTCCTTGCACCCATATCTCTACTTTTTAGACTTTAATGGATTGTGTATGATTTGTAATCCCTTCACAGCTGTTACTCTTTCTTTGTGTTCTTTGTTTGAAACCAGTATAAAATAAAGTCCAAATCCCTTAGCGTTAGAGCAACATGGGCTAACCACTAGTCTGGTTGTTCTCATTTTCTTTCTCCTGCCTTAACAATCCTAAGCCACCAACACCACTCAGGACCCCAAAACCAAATAGGGGGTTAGCTCCCTATAGACTGGGACATAGGTTAAAGACAAAACACTGAAGGGAAATAGACTGATCCCTTCAAGTAAAAGACACTTTACAGAGCCAAGTTAGAGTCAGTCAAGACAGCTTGAAATTGACTTCAGGCTTTAGTCAGTTTCACAGGAAGGGACTAGTATTGAAGTTACACTTCCTTCAAAATGGATACCCTCAGCTTCCCTCAAACCGCAGAGAGTATGTTGTTCCTCTTTCTCTTCCTCCCTCTCTTACTAATTAATTAATGAAGCAGCCAAAAGGTCTTGTTAAACACAAAAGGGATTTGTTGTCTTCTGGGATAGATTGATAGGGGAGGGGGTTAAGGAAGCCCTAACTGCAGCTTAGAGAAACCTCAGATGGGGGAAGGGAAGCAGGAATGTGAGACTGAGAAAGGACCTGCCTTTACTCAGCTCTCAAGGTGATTTTGAAATTAAAAGGGGTTAGGAATTTGGATACAAAGACTCAATAAATAATTTGTTGCAAGGGAAAGACTAAAACTATCACAGATTTGAACTAACTCTAAGACCCACTCTCCTATTCACTCTTCTAAGACATTCAAGTAAGAGAAATGAAGGTAGTAATAAGGTAAGGTAGGGAGATTCAAAGGATTTAGCTAAATTAACAAATCTCAAAAGAAACTGCAAATCTAGGCCTGGTTTCAATCTCCAGAAGGAGCTCAGCTGGACCCTGGTTCCCTGCACGAGTTCCCAGGACCAACTGAAACTTTTCCCAAGATTCTAAAACCTCTTAACTGACAGATGTAATGATGAGAATTTGGGAAAGGTCTGTGGTAAAAGGGGATTTTGAAGGGAGGTTGTCAGGGACTTGCTAGGAAAGTACTATGGGTTACAGGTAGGCTGGAATAGGGAGATTCAGGATATAATATGGGGCTGAAGTCAGGAGTATAGCACTGAAGGGATCAAAGATCTTCAGGGAGAGGATGAATTGATCTAAACAGGCAAAGACAGCAGGGTTTATAGACTAGGACTTAGACTAAAGACAAACTGAGGGAAATAGACTGAACTGAAATTAACTACAGGCTTTAGTTAATTTCACAGGAAGGGACTTGTTTTGAAGTTACACCTTCCTTCAAGTTGGATACCCTGGCTTCCCTTCAAGCCCAGAGTATGTTGGTTCTTTCCCTCTTCTTCCCTCTCTTACTAATTAACTGACAAAGTAACTAACAGGTCTGTTGAAACACAAAAGGGTTTATTGTCTTTAAGGTTGATTTGTCAGGAAAGTGGATTAAGGAAGCCCTAACAGTTGTTTAAAGAAACCTCAGGTGGGGGAAGGGAGGCAGAGATGGGGTCTGAGCAAGGTCCTGCCTTAGCTCAGCTCTCAAGGTGCTCTTGAAATCTAAAGTGAATAAAATGATGACTAACTAACCTTTCTAGATAAGATACTGCCAAATTATAGTTAAACCCCTCACAGACTTGAACTACTCTCTGATTTACTCTCCTTATTAATTCCACAGACATTTAAGGTAAGGGAAGGAAGGTAGGAAATAAGGTAGGGTATGAAGATACAAAGGGTTTATCTAAACTAACAATTCTTAAATATATATTCTAAAGCTAGGCTAAATTTTCAATTTTTCAGATAGGCAAGGAAGCAGCTCAGCTGGTCTGACTCTCTCTCCAGGAGATCCCCAAACCAACTGCCTCTCTCCTTCAAGATTCTAAACTCCTATCTGATTTCAGAACTCAGCCAAAGCTTGAAAAACTGTCATGACCCCTCTCTCTCTGCACTACACATAAGAACTCTGCAAAAGCCTGCGAAACTGTTATGCCCCCTCTCTGTATCACACTTTCCACTTGTGATATTCTGCCTTTTAAACTATTATTTTCTTTACAGATCTCTTCCATCTCTCTCATAATCTCAGATTTGAAGTCTTCAAGATCTTATGACCCATTTTCTTTTTCTGGGAGGAAGTATTGGATGTCTTTAATTGTTTTCCTCCTCTGTTTTCTGGATTTTTTCTGTGCAGAAGTTATCAAGTGTTTGAGCTTTTTTCTTGGTCTTCTTTATTTATTTCTTGGTTGGCCTTGATTGGCATCATTATATTTTATCCCAGAAGGCTGAGTAAGGCAATCTGATTCTCTTTGTATGGATTCAGGGAGCAGTTTTTTGCCTGGGGCTACTTTGTGAGTCTCTTGGCTTCTTTGGGGACCCTCCTGGGGTCTCTGGTTTAGCTGTTTTCATGGTCGAGCCCCCATGTTCCTAGCCAGCTGCCCAGAGCTTGGGACTTGGCCCACACTTCTTCCTCCACCTGAGATTCTCCACAGAGTCTGAGTGAGCTGGGCACCACTGCTGCCATTCTCAGCCCCACTCCAGTGTCCAAGGTCTTAGTTTTCCAGTCACCTGGGATCCCGGGTCCCACTGCTCTCAGGGGCAAGGTCCCAGTAGTGTCAGCTAGCTGCCAATGGGCTAGACTCGGTGAACCCGCTTGCTCTAACTCTGGAGTGCAGCCTCTGCCTCTGGTACTGTGAGTGGGGTGGGGGAGGGGTGATCCTCTGGCATTTTGATGGGAGCTATTCCCCCCTCCCCCTTATAGCATGGAAGTGCCCAAATCCCACGTAACTTCAATACTGTACCCTATTATGGGGTCCCTTCTTTCATTTGGATTTTGTTTTCTTGTCCTCTGGATGTACTCTATATCCATCAGTAAAGAGAGAAAATTGCCCTGCCTCTACTCTGCCACCATCTTAACGTGGAAGTCTGGACAGTACTTTAATGTTTATCTGATTCAACTTTGATTTAGAAATTACAGAACTAAGGTTCATAAAGCTTGTTTTTTCCCCTCCACATAACAGGGTTGGTAAGTAGCAGAGCAGGGATTTCAACTGGAGTTTTCTAATTATGAAACCAGTGCTGTTACTACTGCACTCTCTATAAGATATTGCTTATATTATTCCCATGAGAAATCAGTGTACATCAACTCAAAAAGGGTGCTGTTAACTTATTTTCTCCAGGTACATTGCTGAATCCATTGAACACATCAGACACAAATCTCACACCTAATGATGATTCAAATATTAAACCCTTCTTTTGTTTTACTTTTTGTAAGTCATTAAACCATTTTATTGTGTTCATGAAATGAATAACAAATTCTAGATGAAAGGATTGTGAACTATCATGTTGTATCACTAAAAAACCTAGTATATTTCTGAGAATATATTAAGCTGTCAACAAATATTTATCAGACTGGACTAAACTATAATTTGCCAAGGCTGAAAAGCCAATTAAAAAATGTGACAAGAGCAGAATTCCTTTGGAAGCTCAAAGGGAGCCTTATTTTAATGAAATAATGAAATGCATTTTATAGTCATGTAAAACTGATAAATTTCTCAGACTTGCATAGTATTTGATCCACCATAACAATTAGTTTCATTACACACTAAACCTTTCATCTCCAATATAATGCACAGTAAATTACTCAGTGAAAAGCAACTTTAGGGCATGACAGGTTGACATATTATATGAAGATGAGCTCCATTAATGTTTTACATAGGAGCAAAACATTTTGCTCTTATTTCTTATGCTTTGTTCTTATTTCAAATTTTATATTTGAAGTACTATTAGATATATATTATTAATAAAATTTTACCTAACTAGCCAACTGAAGGAGAAATAAGAACCATTAGGTGCTTGCTAACACTTTACTACTCTTTTAATTTTTAAATTTATAAAATAGCTTGATAATAGATCAATAGCTTTTAAAAATGTGTTTATTTATTAATATATGTCCTTCTTTCAGCAGGTCAGGTTATAAAGTAACTTACAATTGGATTCAATGTGTTATTGAGGAAAATCTTCTGAGAGTTTAAAGTGAGTACAGATATCCATTCTGTAACGCTTTGGGAGTTCCTAGTCAAAACACTTAAACACTCTGAGTCTCAGTTTCCTCATTTGTAAATAAGAATGTTCTACTGATAACCTCTAATGCAGTGATGACAAAACTTTTAGATGGGAGAGTGATATGAAAAATGTCCTTAGATGCATGTGGAGATGGGGAGGGAAATAGACCATGTCCCTTTGGCTTAATAGTAATGAACTCGGGGGAATTTTGTGCTGGGACAATGACATATGTGCCCACAGAGAGAGCTCTCAGTACCCTCTCTGACATGCATGACATAGGTTTACCAACATGGCTTTAAGGACTCTCTCAGCCCAGACTTTATTATCCAGGGAGCTGGCCATGATTCAAGGACTAATTGCATTCTTTGCTTTGAAATCTTTCAGATTAGATCAGATTTCAGATCTAGAGTTCAGAGTGATTCAGAGTTATGCATTTTTGAAAAGCAAGTACAAAGTGTGTTTATTTGAAACACAGACTATAATAATACTCAATAATGACAATCATCATCATCATCATCATCAAAGAGAGGCAATGCATTATAGTAGATAGAGATCAGAACTCAAAGTTAAACTTGAGCTCTATTTGTGGCATTGACACATTTTGGCTATATCACATTAGGCAAGTTATTTAAATTTTAGTGCTCTAGGCAATTTGCTGAGAATTATACATTTTAATTAACCAAAACAAATCCTAAAAACAAAAACCCTACTATATCTATGATGTTTAAAGTTTCAAATGATTTTACAAAGTGGTAAGTTATTATAATAATTATCATTGTTTAGATCTTAATTCTGAGAATTTCAGTCAAGAAAAAATTATGAATTTTGAAAGGCTGTAGAAAAAATACTCAGATTATATATTCAACTGTCTTGGTAAGAGTAATAACATGCTGTTCCCATACAATGCCATAGGGATATTTGTCCATAGACATCTTTTTGTTGCCTAATATAGCTGGCAGAGAATAAGAGAGGATACAAAAGCCAATTCCATGTCATGTTCTTAAACCCTAGTTCTACTTTCTGACATTCTAAGATTTCTTGTTAGACTACAATATTTTTAGAACCTATTCCATTTATCCCAAGGGGAAAAAATCCAACTATATCTTCCCATAAACATGAAGAATAGCAATAAATATCCCCCTCTCCATCACTCTTTTAATTGAATGGTTGATCTTGTCTGTCCTTTCTTCTCTTGGGATAATCAGTTTTTTGTCTGCAGTTATTTATCCCCTTTCTGAATGTTTCTCTTGAAAAAAGTAATGCATGATATCAGATGGGAATCAAGACATTTTTAAAGCACTTCGATGCTAAAGTCAAATGCCATCACAGTTAATATATAACGCAACAAAAGGTTGCACATGACCAAAATATTGCACATGGTACAATAGAAAAATATGTGATTTTAGTTATTGAACTGTGGTTAAATACTTTATCAACTACCTATCATTTATGTGATTTGCCTCTACTTCATTATTTCAAATTCAGGAGTTGAACTACATGATCCTTAAACTCCCTTTCAGCTCAAATCCAATTATATTGAATAATTTTATCATATTAATATTTTAATAATGAATATTTTGTTGTGCTGGTTACACATGAATTATCTCCAACTGAAGATGTATAGCAAATGTATTTTATCTTTTTTAAGAATAAGAATAAGAACAACTAAAACAAGATCATCATCATCAATATCAACAATTGAGTTGAGTGACAGGTAGACACCAAAAGTAATTGAGCAGCCCTAAGAATGACTCTGTAAGCCCTTATACCAGAGATGATAGTCCTTCCTGAACACCCCATTTACTTTTTATTCATCACATTAAGAATCTGTAGCATGCACAGCAACCACACCTCAGCAACTCATCTTGGAAGACAGGCTAAACCAGTTTGAGAGTAACTGCCAGGCTTCCAACCCATTGGTGAGCTAGGAAGATGAATACTGAAGCATTCATGTAAAGACTGACCTTTGCAGAATGGGCGGATGAGAACAATTTATTCCAATAGCCACAAGGACAAAAGAAAGAAGCCTTGTAAAGTGCTTAGAGGTTGGTTAGACATTGAAGATGCCACAATCATCTATTACATCTCACACCATCTCCAGACTTTTGTTTTGTCAGTAGAGTTTGATAACTCTGGAAGAGAGTGAGACTGATGACTTTTTTAAAAATTTTAAACATTTATTAATATTCATTTTTAACATGGTTACATGATTCATGATCCTATTTTCCCCTTCACCCCCCGCATTCCCCCCACCCATGACTGAGACACATTTCCACTGGTTTTATCATGTGTCCTTGATCAAGATCTATTTCCAAATTGTTGGTAGTTGCATTGGTGTGGTAGTTTCGAGTCCACACCCCCAATCATGTCCACCCCAACCCATGCGTTCAAGCAGCTGTTTTTCTTATATGTTTCCTCTCCTGCAGTCCTTCCTCTGAATGTGGGTAGCATCTTTACCATAAATCCCTCAGAATTGTCCTGGGTCATTGTATTGCTGCTGGTACAGAGGTCCATTACATTTAATTTTACCACAGTATATCAGTCTCTGTGTACAATGTTCTTCTGGCTCTGCTCCAATCTAGTCTCAGACACTTCTCAGTTATATGACTTTGGGCAAGACTTTTAATCCCCATTTCACAGCCTTTACCACTCCTGTACCTTGAAATGAATGCATAGTACTGATTTTTAAGACAGAAGGTTAAGATGGTTTTGTTGTTGTTGTTGTTTTTAAGGAATACTACATGGTTAGTCCTCAAACTGCTTCAGCAGCTACCTAATGTCAAAAGATATAAGCAAATGTCCCTCTCCAGTTAAGTCAGATCCCAGTGTATTATTTAGATGAAGCTATCCATGAACTATATACAAATCAATAGCATGAATGCATTTTAATCTATATATTTGATATTAGTAAATTTGGAGTCGTAATCAAGTTTTCCAAATTCCACACATGAAATTAGCCCCTGGTTTTGGTTCAGATTATATGTACAACATTTCTCAATCTATATTTCTCTCCACTCAGTTATCATTTCAATTCGCCTTCAAATTTTCTTCCTAGAATTTAGTTATACCCTTCTTATTGATCTTTCTTCATCATTTTCCTTCTTCTTTCCATTCATATACATAGCTTCCAAAGTGATATTCCCAAAAGACAGTTGGAATTGTATTATTGGCTCTCCTTAATTCTTCTAACAGTTCATTCTTATTTCTAGGAACAAATAAAACACCTTCTATTTATTTTTTAAAATTGTTCATTATCTTATGCCTGCCTGTCCCTACAGACTACTTCATGGATTCTTTAGCTGATTCATATTACTTTTGTTGCTGTTATTCATACATGGCATTCTGTTTTCCCTCTCCATGTCCTCATACAAGCTGTCCTCCATGCCTGCAATGTATCTATCTGCTCTTCACCAAAACCTCTTAGAGTCCTGAGAGTTGTTTTTTTTTTTTTTGACTCAGTTAGTATGTCATTCAGACACTAATGCCTCTGTCCCATAAAACATTATATTGATTTTGTATAGAGTTATTTTATTTGTGCTTAGGTGTTAGATACTACCTGCCAAAAGATACATGAATTTTGTTTTACAACAGGTGTTTTATTTGTCTTTTGGTTTTTATGCAGTACTTAGCACAGTGTTTAAAAAATTGTTAGTACTTAGGAAATTCTTGCTGAATGATTAATTGGTCAATGAGAAAAACAAGAGGATTGATCATTTGATCCTCTAAATAAAGTAAAATCTATTGACATATTGAAAAAGTACATTCATATTCATATACATGTTTTTCATACCTAAAATTCTTCTTCTAAATTGGGTTTAACTTTTACACCAAATATGCTATCACCTGAGCCCTCCACATTTTTATAGCACATATTGACTGCAATTTTTTAAATCAACAATGATGAAATAGAGCTTCCACAATCTCCATTTCTCATGATATCTGAATAATTAGAGCTAGGTCTTTTCTGACAACTGACAACTCCTTGCCTAAATAACACTTTCTGGTGTTAAGTATTGAGTTTAATATAATCACCTAATTAATTTTTGCCAAATGACATAAAGTATCTATAATAATAGAAAGTAAATAATGTCCCAAAATTTACCTTAATCCTTCATATTTTAGTAGCATGCTTTCTTATGCTTTCCTTAGATATATATAAAATTAGTTTACTATTCCTGAGTAAGTGTCATGTCAGAAAATTATCTTAGAGATGTGTTGCCTGAGATGGGAAACTCAGCATTGTTACAAATTTGATCAAGACATACTGATAATAACATTGTCTCAGAAACCATGGTTATTATTCTGTCTTTGTCATCAGTAATCTCTTTTTTGTATTCATACATTTACTCTTCAGAAAGTTCATTCTCCCTTTATCTTTAAGGTGTACCAAGACTTTAGAAAAAACTAAAGTATCATCAGTTTATCATGGGAAAGAAGTTATGTCTTCCATGTACAACTTATTCTTCACACCTTTGTATGATGCTTCTATATAGTTTGTGTCAGTTCTAGTGAACGGAGATGTAATTAGTCTATATTTGACATAGAATGGTAGGAGAGATTCTAAGTCTTAATAAATAATAAAAGTATCTAAAAACTTAGCTTTATGTTCATAGAAACTTTATATTTCATATTGAAGGATGGGAAGGTAGAATTATTTTGCTCTGCAAACAATTAATAGCCAGGCACAAGGAGAAGAAAAAGGAGAAACAGGTGGAGGAGATAGAGTTGTCCTCCTTTTTTGGAGTAGAATAATAACATCACAGGATCATCTCTGTATCTGAGTGTGAATTGGTTTTGAATGAGCCAGAGCTTCAAAAAGTCATCAGTCTAGACTGCCTGCCCTTTGATCCAGCTATACCATTGTTGAATTTGTACCACAAAGAGATCATAGATAAACAGACTTGTATGAAAATATTTATAGCTGCGCTTTTTTGTTGTGGCAAAAAACTGGAAAAGGAGGGTATGTCCTTCAATTGGGGAATGGCTGAACAAATTGTGGTATATGCTTGTGATGGAATACTATTGTGCTAAAAGGAATAACAAACTGGAGAAGTTCCAGGTGAGCTGGAAAGACCTCCAGGAACTGATGCAGAGCAAAAGGAGCAGAGCCAAAAGAACATTGTACACAGAGACTGATATACTATGGTAAAATGGAATGTAATGGACCTCTGTACCAGCAGCAATACAAAAACCCAGGACAATTCTGAGGGATTTATGTTAAATAACGCTACCCACATCCAGAGGAAGGACTTCAGGAGAGGAAACATATAAGAAAAACAGCTGCTTGAACGCATGGGCTGGGGTAGACATGATTGAGGAGGTGGACTCAAAACTACCACACCAATGCAACTACCAACAATTTGGAAATAGATCTTGATCAAGGACACATGATAAAACCAGTGGAAATGTGTCTCAGTCATGGGTGGGGGGAATGCGGGGGGTGAAGGGGAAAATAGGATCATGAATCATGTAACCATGTTAAAAATGAATATTAATAAATGTTTAAAATTTTTAAAAAAGTCATCAGTCTCACTCTCTTCCAGAGTTATCAAACTCTACTGACAAAACAAAAGTCTGGAGATGGTGTGAGATGTAATAGATGATTGTGGCATCTTCAATGTCTAACCAACCTCTAAGCACTTTACAAGGCTTCTTTCTTTTGTCCTTGTGGCTATTGGAATAAATTGTTCTCATCCGCCCATTCTGCAAAGGTCAGTCTTTACATGAATGCTTCAGTATTCATCTTCCTAGCTCACCAATGGGTTGGAAGCCTGGCAGTTACTCTCAAACTGGTTTAGCCTGTCTTCCAAGATGAGTTGCTGAGGTATGGTCGCTGTGCATGCTACAGATTCTTAATGTGATGAATAAAAAGTAAATGGGGTGTTCAGGAAAGTAGAATCATGCATGAGTCCATGAGAACAAGTGAAACTACATGAAGAAGGGCAGATAGTTGGTTCATTGGATCGTAGAGTGAGGTTTAGATTTGCCTTTAAATGAGGTGAATTAATCTGCGTTCATATATCCACATTATAATGTAGGCAAATATATGCATAAATATGTATGTGTTTGTATTTAGTAAAAATTTCAGAGGTAAGAAAACTGACTTGATTGAGGTCAATATTAGAATGATGATTAAATGGGAGATAAAAAGAGAAAATGAGAGAGCAAAGAAATGTATATATGATAAGAAAGATAAGAATAGGAAATAGTGGTTTCCTCATATTTTGTTAACTAACTGAAAAATAATGAAGTCAGAATGAAAAACCGATTGCATGAATGAGAATAGTGTGAGATAAGGTTCAATATGTAGTTTGTAGCAAAATTTAGCATTCTTTTTAAGCTAATATAAAAGTGTGTATTTTTTTTTAATTTTTGATAGCTAATGGAGAACCACTTATGACTTTTGAGCAAATGACTAAAGGCAGCCTAGAATAATGGAAGATTCACTGGACTGTGAGTAAGTGAAAATAGATTTGAATCTTATAATGCCTAATATCTAGGTATGTCCTTCATCAAGTTATGTAGCTTGTTTGGCTCTCTTTTGTCTTTATTTTATTTTTTAAGAGAGGAGTGAGCTATCTCTACATCTATGATAATCTATCTAAGACTATTTACAATTCTAAATTCTATTTTTCCAGGAAAAATGTCCTTAGAAGTGTAAAGTAAAACCAACTATATTCGTTGATTTTTGTTGTTAATTACAAAACACCCCCAACTATGCTAGCATTTGAATCAGTATGGCATAATCCGTCACTTAATCATTTTTTCCTAGTTTTTTTTTCCATGAGTATATCAAATTGTTCAATTTTAGATGTTTAATTTCACAGGTCAGAGGTTGATATAATTCTACCCTTGTCTTCTCTGTCTGAAGGGGACTATGACTGAATAGTAAATTCTCAGATGAAGAAATTAAAACAATCTTTAATAATATGAAAAAATGCCACAACTCACAGGTAATCAGAGAAATGCAAATTAAAACAACTCTGAGGTACTACCTCACACCTATCAAACTGGCTAATATGGAAGAAAAGATAATGATAAATGTTGGACACAATATAGAAAAATTGGGACACTAACATTATTGGTGGAGCTGTGAGATGATAAAACCATTCGAGAAAGAAATCTGAATCCATCCTCAGATTGCCATCAATTTGTGCATACCCTTTGACAAAGCAATATCACTAATAAATCTGTATCCCAAATGGATAAAAACAATAGGGGAAAGGACCTACTATTAAGAAAATATTTATAGCAGCTCTTTTTGTGTTGTCAAAGAACTAGAAACTGAATGGATATCCATTAGTTGGTGAATGGTTGACCAAGTTGTAATTATGATTATAATGGAATTCTTTCATGCCATAAGAAATTGCAAACAAGACAACAAACAAAAAATAAAACCTGGATAAAACTTATTTGAAGTGATGCAAAGTGAGGTGATCAGAATTAGGATTTTATATACAGTAACACCAATAAGATATGATAATCAACTATAAATTATTCAATTGTTATCAGTAATACAAGAACATAAGACAAAAAAAAACACATATGAAATAATGCAAAGTAAAGTGAGCAGAACTAGGACATTCTTCATAGTAGCAGCAATAAATTATGATAATCGACTGTAATCAGCAATGCAAGGATCCTGGAAAACTCCAAGGGACCATTAACAAAAATGCTTTCTCTGCTGTAGAAGGAACTGACAGATTCTGAATGGAGATTGAAGCATATCATTCTTTATTTATCCATGAAATTTTCTCTAGTGGAAGCAATATGCATCTTCTTTCATAATATGATGAACATGGAAATATGTATTGTATGAAAACTCAGGGATGATCTTTATCATATATATTGACTTGGGGAAGGGGAAGGGTTGAGAAGGAGGAACAGAATGTGCATCATAACATATCAAAAAATAATTACTGAAAATTATATTAACATAATCTGGGAAATATATATTTTTAAAAATTATCAGTGATATTGGTGCACTGGAAGGATGACATGCAAAGCTTGTGAGTAAAAAAAAATGATTTCCTAAGTTATGTGGTGTCTGTTGCAAAGTCATCATCAGGAGCTATCAGAAAAGTGTCAGCTTTTATCCATATCCATGCAATTTGCACAGCAGAAGTGAATAATTAGAATCAGATCACTGAGAGGCTAATGGAAGGTACCATCTGCACAAATATAGGTTTTTCATTTTGCAAGAGGTCACGAAGATGACAAGCACCAAAAATATTTTTACTTTTACTGAGAATTATCATAGACAAGTTCAATCATACTCTGAGTGTAGAAAATCTATTTATTTTAGATTCAATAGTTCAAATTCTATGTTTCATGTTTAGTTCTCATTTTAAAAAGTACTAAAAATGAATCATGTGTTGCTTGAAAGGAAAAGTATGTTCATATAAAGAGTTTCACAGAATGTTTAAAGAGGCTATTAACTAAATAAAGGGGAAATAGAAAGAAAAGATAAACAATAAACTAGAGATCAAATCACCAAAATAAATTATAGCAGCTATATAAGTAGAAGGACTGATAGGCTAGTAAATGTCTCTGTATATTTTGGGAAATGATGTCCTATAGTAACTATTAAAGGAGTTATGTGTAGAATTTCTCTTTTTGTCACTGTAGTTAATCAGACTGTATTGTTTAATAATTTCAAGTGTCTGAGTAAAAGAAGATGAAAATATAACTTATGCTTCTTCTGGCATCTTTTTTGTGGGTACATTCTTATCACTTAATTCAAAGAATAGTGAATCAAAAGTGAGATATTTGGGAAGAACTAATCTTTGTGAAGAATCTTAAAAAAGAACCATTAAAGAACCCCTATAAAATAAAAATAAAATAGGAACAGCTTAAAATTAATACATTATGTTTTTCCATAGATTATCCACTGAATACTTTAGCTTCTTCCAGGAGTGAATGTGTGTTATGTGTGAATAAATTAAGTAATTTAATTTTATTATTTTAGAAAGAAAAAATAAAAGAGATAAAATTATGGGAAATTGAATATATTTGTGTATTTATGTATGTTAGATTAATATAATGCTTTGTCACATAATGGCCTCCATTTACCATCTGTAATAAAAGAAAGTTTTCAATTATGTCTCTATCAACTGGAAAATATAAAACATAATTATTCAGGATTCACTTACTGTAGGTGAAAAGTTCCAAAAAGAAAATAAAGAAAAGAAATTAGAATGGTACAGATGTTTGTGTCAATGATCATACTATTTATTACTCTGTCAGTAGATCCATTTTTTCCCTGGTAAAGAGATACTTCCTCGAAGATCCTTCTACATTTTTTTACCATATGTTACTCTACTTTTGCCATTCTTTAAGTCCTTTGTAAAATAATATCTATGCCCCTAAAGATCTCATTTTAAGTCTTTTAAATGTTAAATGGATGACAATCCAATCTTTGGAATATATATAAAACATGTCTATATTCCATTCATTATCATACAGATTCTTAGAGAAATAATAAGCTAGTTAATGAAAACAACTCCCCAAACTTATGTTTTGAATTACTCTTTTGTAAAAAGAGGAAACAAAGAAATGGATATATATGTATATTTATATGAAAAATTTAAAGAATTATTGAAAGATTTTATAGAAAGATAATCAGTCACTGTCAATAAATTTAATGAAATGGTTTACTAATTTCAAAATATAAAATAAACCAAATATGTTAATTAATAGAATATGAAATATAATTCTCAGATAACCTATTTGTATCTCTAAAAATGAACTTCATATTTTTTTCTGTTAATATTGCTTTTTTTACAATCCTATTTCTATCTTTAGCATATACATTTTCACAGTTGTTTCATAATATAGTGTCTGGCACATAGTAAGAACTATTCAATTGATTTAATCTTGGTATTATCCTCAACTCTTCACTCTCCCTTAACTCTCATAACCAATCAAATATCAATGCCACTACTACCTGCATATTTCATTTGTTTGTCACTTTTCTCCACTTGTCAATTCTTTATTCTAGAAGTTCATCTCTTTTGAATTAGACTATTGCAATACTCCATTTGACCATCCTAATAGATTATCCTGTTGTCCCCTAAATTCAGTCTTCTCTCCAATCCATGTTGTACACAGCTCTCGACTTGATACTCCTTGTCTCTTTTTTAATCAAGCAAATCTAGTAAATATCTGTTTCCTATATTATAAAATATTAATATCGGATATTTAATAAATTTCAGAGACTATTTCCAATCTTTATTTTAATAATGCTTTGATATACTTTTTCATACACTATAGCTTAAACTAACTGTTCTACTAGCTATTCACAATGTGTCATATTCCATTTATTTCTTCCATTTATTTTCATGTCCCTCAGCTTTGAAATATACACTCATCTCAGTTCCATCATAAGAATTCCAAACTTCCATAAAGATTAAGCAAAACTTATGTTTTATACTAGAATTTTAGTAATCTTCTAATTATTAATACTTCCAGTGTAAGAATAATTTTGTGTATCTTTACATTTACATAAGTAAAAACTGAAAAACAGAACTTAATAAATAAAGATGTAATTACTTTATTTTAGAAGGATCTACTTTTCTATTTGAGTATGATCCAGAATTGAGAGACCAAGTTCTTCACAAAAGACATAGACAGATAATGAAAACACAAGTCTTATCAAAAGTAATCTTACTGTTTGGCAGCACTGAAGAAGCCAGTTGCGAATGGAGTTGAAAGGAAAGAGACAAAATCTCTTATATCGCTCCACTTCATTCCACCCACTCACACCTTCTAACCCGGGATGTCTGCTCCATCTAGACTGTTAAGAAACAATGACTGTACTGTTGTTGTTTGTTTTTTAAATTTTCATATTATAGTTCTTGTTCTCTCACCCATTCCTCTAAAAATAGTCATCTCCTTTGAAAAGAAGTAAGAATTTACTTGATACAAGATTGATATAAGCTTTACTAGTTAATTTGATTCAGCAATGAACATCTACCTAAAGCTTAAAGTGTACAATGTCAATTCTAGAAGTTGATTTATTATAAAAATCCTTACTTTCTTGGAAGCACTGTATTATATGCCATATATATGACTATACCTGGTGAGGCATCACATAAGTGGCCAGATGCATTTTCAATGTAGTAATGTTCTGGAGAAGATTTACTCTTTCACCACTCAAAGAAGTGAAACTTTTCAAAGATTATTCTGAGGATGGAATAATGGGAAATGAATTATTTCTCATTTTATGGAACAACAAATCAAATAGTAGGTTTTTTGACAATTTTATGTCTCAGATTTTTCTTTAAAATTCAGTAAGGATTTGTCAAAAACAGAAATCACAGATGGCCTACTTAAGTTACTGTCATTTAGCAACTTCTGTCAAATGTCACTTTTCTTCATTGTATGTGTTTATGTGTGAGTATATTGCCTATTCACGTATGTGTATATTTGCTACTCCTATGAATATTTAAGTCAGACTTCTATAATTTAAATCAATAAAAGAATTAAAGAATGAGAAAATATTCCTGTGTGTATGCTTATGTAAAAATGTATACTTTAATGAATCAGAAATTGTCACTTCATTCTTTTGAATAAATTATGTTCTAAAATTTTGTAAAGTGTATTTTAATGAATTATACTTGGAAGGGAATTTTGAGGTGATCTAGACAAATTATTTATTTTACATTTATTTTACAACAGAGGCCCCAAGAGTTCAAAAGATTTGTCCAAGTGAAAAAATAAATATAAAGGCGGGGGTGGGGTGGTAAATGAGTATAAATGAGGTGTAAAGAAGGTATTTAATAAGTATCTCTAATAGGGTATCTAACTGGGTTCTTAAATGATGGTAATGGGTTAAATCACCAGATCTGGGAAAGGAAGTTCAGAGAGAGGATGTTAGGTAACATAACATGGTTTATTTAACAAACAGGGACAGGTAGGAAAGGGAGTGGGATTAATTCACTTAAAACTTGGATTCCCTTCCCCCAAGATCCAACAGGTTTTCTCTACACTGACCACACTAAAATCACCCAGCTGCCTTAATCAGGCCTAACCAGAGTTCCTATGAAGATATTTAAATAAAGGAAAACTGGAAGGTGAACAGGTCCAGCTGAACACACTGGGGTCTCATGTCTGTTGTCCTCAAACAGGACCCTCCAGGAATCCAGTTGTAAAGAGCCAGTAAATCAAATTTGGAGAGGGAGAAAGGATATTGATACACCTGTCCACCAGTGTGTGTCTCACCTACAACTCAACCTAACTCCAGCCAGTGACCTCCTGATGGTTGTTGATTTCACCATGGCAGGGTATACAGAGAAATACCAGATAGCCCCATCCAAGGGAAAGTCCAGGGAGTAACTGACACTTAGCCAGCCACCCACCCAAAATTCTGGAATCTTTTCTTTGCTTTATGCCTGTCAGTCACCTTCACTTGCTAAATTCTTAATTTCCCTATAACACAAGGTCACACAGATTTTGAAGGCCACTTTCATTACTCCAAATTGCTATTTGGGTAGCAAAGTATATTTTCCATTGAAATAATCTTACAAGTAATGGTTAGAGTACTGGTACTGGCCATATAAGTCTTATATGACTATAACTTAACATTTAGATAAACAACATTTAGATAAAAATTTAGATAAGAACTTACATATCAATTTTTCTATAAGAAAAAAATCTTGAATTTTTCCCATTTTATAAAAAATAAACCATGAAAATTCATTATAATTAAAGTCTTGTTCAACTGTAAATATCAAGGAATATATTTCCTTCCATTCCCATCCCTCTAAAAGTATAAAAAAATTCTCACTGTTTTTACTAATATAGTTCTAGGAAGAACCTGAAAATCTATTTATTCTGACTCCTCCTTTTAAAGTTGATTTACCTGAGTCACAAAGAGTTTAAGGGTTTTAACCTACGTTTTAATTATAGTAAATATCAGCCAATAATAGCCAACACATTTTTGCTATAATGCCTTCCTTCAAGTAACTGGTGGTGCCTCTTCTGACTCCAAATGTTAACTTGATCAAAGCTAGGATTATATTGGCATGTAAAAAAATGGAATGGATAGTGGCTATAATTCGAGGTTCCTAATTTTGCTCTTCTTATTCGCCTGGCTTACTGCTAGTATTAAACCTAGGAAAAAATTCCCTACCTCAGATTACTTTCACAGCAACTTTTTTCCTTACAAAAATTCAAAATTCTGATTATCTAGCTTACTTTCCCAAAATTATCACAAGAATTACTCTTTCTCATGATTTCACTCTTACTTGAATCACTGCTGATTTTCATGAAGCCTGGACTCTGAGCTACAGAGTCCTCTCTGCCCCCAACATTGTGTGAGGAAAACCATTGAAGGGATTTAGGTCAGGAGGATAGAATGGCATATTTGGTGCTCCTTGTAATCAGTCAGAAAATAGGCAACAATAGAGAAAGGAGATAAGAGATCCATAAGAAAAACAAGCCAGATGTACCCTGGACTGCTCCCTGGTCTTCCTACCTAAATGGCCCAGGCAAAATAAAAAGTCACAGTTAGGTCCGGAGAGATGATGTGTGAGAGTCAGTGGGCAGAAGCAAAAGTTTGATAAACTAGGTCAAGAGCAGATTTCTTGGGTCCTCTCATTCCATATTTGATGCTGGCTGGACTTCCTTGTGAGCATGGCTGGGGGTGGGATGGGGCACATGAAGGCAACAGAATAGCAAATGGAGCAATAAGAAAAGTAGTCTCTCTCTCTGTCTCTCTCTGTCGCTTTCTCTCTCTCTCTGTCACTTTCTCTCTGTCTCTCTGTCTCTCTGTCTCTCTCTCTCTCTGTCTCTCTCTGTCTCTCTCTGTCGCTTTCTCTCTCTCTCTCTCTCTGTCTCTCTCTGTCGCTTTCTCTCTCTCTCTCTCTCTCTCTCTCTCTCTCTCTCTCTCTCTCTCTCTGTCTGTCTCTCTCTGTCGCTTTCTCTCTCTCTCTCTCTCCTTCTCTCTCTCTCTCTCTCTCTCTCTCTCTGTCTCTCTCTCTCTCTCTCTCATGCTCTCGCTCTCTCTTTTCCCCCTACTACTTTCTGATTAAATAAAATTTTAAATTTACTGGTAGTTTCATAATTTTCCTTCTTATAAGTTAAAAGTAATTTCAGCATCTTTCATATTATCTAAAAGTATTTGTTTTGTTTTGTAATATTTTGCTTGTTTTGCAATTTTTTAAATAGTGATAAAATGAGAAAGTCAAGGATTCAGATGTGATTAGGAACCAAATTTAAAATCCCTATACCCTATAATGAAATCAGAAATTCATGAGTAAAAGAAGAAAAAAAATGTTTTTTTTTTAAACCCTTGTACCTCGGTGTATTGTCTCATAGGTGGGAGATTGGTAAGGGTGGGCAATGGAGGTCAAGTGACTTGCCCAGGGTCACACAGCTGGGAAGTGGCTGAGGCCGGGTTTGAACCTAGGACCTCCTGTCTCTAGGCCTGGCTCTCACTCCACTGAGCTACCCAGCTGCCCCCAAGAAAAAAAAATCTAATGGACATGAGTGAAGGAAAAATAAATTAATCAAAATGAAAATGCCTAAGTCTAAGTTCAGTTACTCATGGTGTGATGCTATGGAATCAACAAAATTTAGCTAGAGAGATAAAAAGGAAAACCAGATTGCAAAGATTACTTAGAAGCCAAGTAGAAAATGTAAGGCTGAGTTGCAATTATTTAGTGATAAATTCTTTTTGAGCAACAAGACACAAATAGTAACTCAGCAGGTTATTTTTAAGAGTGAGGAAAGGAAGAGATCAAAGAGGAGGAATTCTGGGAAATGAGACAAATTTGATCAAAATTGAGGAAGTGGGAAAATACTTGTAGTGTATGTGAGATATTGCATACTCCACTTTGGATGGAGCATTGAGTATAGGGTAGAATTATTTTATATGGCAGAGAAATTAGAGTGATCTTATAATATAGAGAAAATGAAATAACATGTTAATGAATTTTAATTTTATTTTATTAACAACAGGTTATCTATAAAAATTTAAGCAAATGTATCACATTACCATATCAGCACATGAAAAGGAATTTAGATATAGATAATATATTAGGCAAATATAAGCAAAGTATTATAACAGTGGACAATAGATTCAAAATGACAGAGAGAAAGGTGAAAACTACCAAGTCTTCAAGAGAACCACATCTACAAAATAGCCACAGAAAGCATTTCATAGAATTCTGAGCAGAAAAGTCAAGAAAAAAATTACATTGAATTTTTCTCAAGACCTTTGCAACTTAGAATAAAGGAAAAAATGAGAATGAGTTCTGGTGAAGGAACAGAGCAAAGTGGAAGGACAATAAAGTTAAAACATCATCTGATATTTACTGTGGGAAAGCAGCAGTGTCCTGGGATTTATAAGTCTAAAGATTAAAGGAATTAATGATGTCATCAGAAAGTGACTCCAGGGGTCTTTTGTATTTGTATTGTGAACCAAGAGACACTTTGCAGGCTGATCATCAATATCCAGTTCTTTTTTTTTCTTTTTCTTTTTTTTTCTTTTTGTATTTCCAGGTTGAAAAAAAGTCTCGGTCTCAAGAGAGAAGGGATTTATTTGTATAAGAGTCTGACCTATATTGGGAAAGGAATTAGCAGACCTTTCCTTGGATCATACTATACTTGAAGACTTAAAAACCTACATGTCCCCTAATTGAGCCAGGGAAAGAGGAGAACATTAAAAAAAGGAAATTCATGAAAGACAGTCTCCCTAGAAATGAGCAGAGAACAATTTTAATAGAAAATTCAAAATCAAGAAGTAGCCTAGAAAAATGAGTAACAACAATAATATGAACCTAAAAATAAAATATGGTGCAAGAGAAATTCAAGATATAATTTAGAAGACAAAGACTTTAAAATATCTACAGGAAAAATCTCTAAGTAAAATGCAAATTGAACACAAAAATTCTTAGAAGAGCTAAAGAGCAAGAAAATTATTTCAAAATCAAAAGAAGAGTAGAGGGGAAATTGGAAAAATATATGAGAGATATGCAAAAAAATTATAAAAAAGTGGAGCCAAGATAGTGGCTTAGTAGCAACAAAAGCTGAAACCACTATGACAATTCTGCTATACCAATATTTAAAAAAAAACCTCACAACTACAGGAAACAAAAAGCAATAGCAAAATAGAGTGAGGGAGCTCTCCTGCTGAATACAACATGAAATATGAGTAAAGAGAGTTCATTTTAGGAATAAGAAGGAAGTAAAAGAAAATCAGAACAGAGAAGAGTGCTGGCTCTCTCCCTCACCCCTCACCTAATGTGCCAGGTTCTATTCTGCTCTTAGAAAATAAATTTGGGATCCTGAGACATGGGGTACACCAACAAAGAGAACCTGAGACCCACCCTTTGAAGTTCCAGGCCCTGGTACCAGTAATGAGAGTCAGAAGTCATAGTGTCAAGCCCTTTCAAGCTTACTCTACTGAGATGAAGACCTAGACTCAGAAAAAAATAGCTCACAGTGTCAATTCCTGGAAGCTAGCAGCAGAGGATACAAAATCAGTAAGCAACTTTCAAAATTCCTAATACACAGGCCAAAAAAAGCCAAAGAAAATTAGCAAACAGCAAAACTCTTAACCCTTGAAAATTTCCATGTGGACAAAGACCAAACCACAGAACCAATAGGGGATGATGAGATCCAAACAAATGCATGAAAAACTTTTTAAAAAATGGGAATTGATTCCAAGACCTGGAAGAATGCAAAAATGAATTTAAAAATCAAATAGACAGGTGGAGGAAAAATGAAAAATTAATAAAAGCAATCCAAAAAAGAAAATAACAATTTAAAAAGGAAAATCAGTCAACTGGAAAAAGAGGCACTAAAATCCAATGAAGAAAAAAGTGTTTAAAAAACAGATTTGACCTACTGGAAAAAGAGGGGGGAAAATCCAATGAATAAAAGAGTGTCATGAAAAAGAGAATAGGCCAAATGGAAAAAGAAAATCAAAAGGTCATGGAACAAATTCAGTCTTTAAAAGTTAGAATTGAGAAAATAGAAGGTAAAGGCTTCACAAGACATGAGGAAACAATAAAACAAAATCAGAAATTTTAAAAAAAATATAATATTTGAAATATCTCATTGAAAAAACAACTACCTGGAAAATAGATCCAGGAGAGACAATTTAAGAATTATCAGACAATCTGAAAGTCATGACCAAACAAGAAAAAAAAAACACAAAACTAGATATTATATTTCAAGAAATTATGCAAATAAGTTGTCTAGATATTCTTGAACAAGAAGATAAAATAGAAATTGAAATAATCCACAGACCACATCCTGCAATAAATCCCAAAATCATGATTCCCAGAAATGTTATAGCCAAATGTAAGAGGTCCCAGATCAAGGAGAAAATACTACAAATATACAGAAAGAAATGATTTAAGTATCATGAAACTCCAGGCAAGATTACACAGATTCTGGCATCTTCACCATTGAAGAACAAGAAGGCTAGAAATATGATATTCCATAAGGCAACCAAGAATAACCTACCCAACAAAATTGACTATATTCTTTCAGGGGAAAGTATGGACATTTAATAAAATAGAATATTTCCAAGCATTCTGAAGAAAATACCAGACTTAAAGAGATGTCCCTCAATTGAGGATTGGCTGAAAAAATTTGCGATAAGATGATGATGAAATACTATTGTGCTATAAGGAATGAAGTACATGATAATTTCAGAAAGAACAGGAAAGGGCTATGTGAACTGACACAGAGTGAAATAAGCAAATCCCTAAAAGCATTATACATAGTAACTGAAATATTGTGGAAAGATCAAATGTGAAATACAACATAATGATCCAGGACTGTTTTGAGGTTCTTAAAAAAATCAATGTTATCCACCTCCAGAAAAAGAACTGCCGAAGTAGAAATGTAGATGAAAACATGATTTTTCACTTGTTTATTTGAGTATATGATTTGGGGTTTTGACTTTGTATTATTATTTAATTACAATTATGAATGTTTTGCATAATAATGTATAACATGGAAAAATTAAAAAAAATAAAATTATAAAAGGAGAATTAACTGCTTAATGAAAGAGACAGATACATATGAAGAAAATAGCTACTTAAAAGTAAGAATAGGTCAGGAGGAAGTTAATAAACTCATGAAACATTTTTAAAAGCATTCAGAAATAGAAGTAAATGAAAAAAGAAGATAGAGTGTCAGATCTGGAATAGAGAGGACTTGGATTCAAATTTCAATTCAGATGCTTCCTAGCTCAGGCAAGTTCCTTCACCCTCATCTCATAGTATTTAATGCTTTTCTGCCTTAGGACCAATGTATTGGTTCAAAGACAGAAGGAAAAAAAAACATTAAAAAGGGGAAAAAAAGAAAATGTAAAATAAATGTTAAGAAAAAACTGACCTGGAAAATAGATTTTAAAAAAATTAAGAATCATTCATTTAAGGAAGCAGCAGTCACAACAATAGCACTCATCATAGAGGTAGCAATGACAATGATAGCATCAACAACAGTGACAGTGGGAGATCTAGCCAAGATGGCAAAATAAGAAATACTGGAAGTCTGCCAACCACCCTCCAAATGATCACAGAAAAACAAAAATGCTTCAAAATGAGTAAGTGAGTTTCAGAACCAACAGGATTAGGGGCAAAGAAATTCTCTATCTTAGAATAACTTTGGAAAGGAGCAGGAATGTCTCATGTAATAGAGGAAAGAGGAGAAAGCACTGAACAAGCCTCAACGGAACTTAGACACAAAGTGGTCCAGTAAGGTAAAAGCAGAAATCAACTCAAAACAAAATAAGTAACAGTGGGAGGAAAGTGGCCCTGTATAATCCAGCCAGATCAGAGGCCATCTCTGACCCAGTGAAAGCAACAGTGGTGGGAACTCTGCCCAACAAGATCCAACTTCAAAAGGTATTCCATAGAACCCAACTCCATCCAGTTAAACTGAATAGTGAGAAAGAGAATTCTTTACTCTATTATCTATCCTGAGTTAAGACTAACTCAATTACCCCTACTTAGTACCTCACTAGACTGAAGACAGGATTAACTCCCCTTGTCTATTTTTAAATTCAATCAACAAAAGATTAAACACCCTACTTAGTATTAGGTGAGAAATTAGCAAAGTACTTAAATAATTCACACCCTTATGAATTCAATCAAATTAGGAAACTGTGAACCTTTTTGATTCAATCAGCTGGGAATCTATGATCTTTTTGATGAGAATTTAACCTTCAGAAGGTGAGAAGTCAATCCAACAGACATTGCTCCATGTGCAGTGTTAGACAATTTGGAAACTGTGATTGGCTCCTGTGAAGAGGAGAAGGGACAAGAAGTCACCATAAAAAGCAAACCTTGACCTCTTTCAGGGAGATTATATATGAGAAGATAGTCTGTTTCCAGATTAAGATGGCAGCAGAGTTAAAAGCAGCTGCTTAATCTCTCCTAACCCACACATATATGAATATTCAAGAGGACATAAAAACAAATCCAGACAAATGAATGGACACCACAAAAGGGCCTAGTATTGAAGGTATGTGGGATTGGGGCTTTTCCATGCTATAAGGAGGTAAAATAGTTCTCACTAAAAAGCAAGCTTAGCAACCCCCTCCCCAGCCACACACCACCTACAGGGTCAAAGCCAGTGCACAAGAACTAGAGCAAATTTGGGGCATCCATTAAGTCCTTGGCAGCTACCTGAGACTACCAGGACCTGTTCCTGAGAGCAGCAAAACTTAAGACCCCAAGAGTCTAAAGAACCTGTAGACTTTGAACACAGACCTTGAGCACAGGCACAGGCACAGACTCGGATCCTGAGCACAGGCTGGAATGCAGTTGAGGACACGGATCCTGAGCACAGGTGTAGGCCTTGGGTGGGGACCAAGTGCAGAGGGGTGCATGACTGTGGAAGCAGCTCCCTGAGACTGTTAAAGGAGTTTCGAGCAGGGGAACAAGCAAGGGGACCACGAGGAGGCTTGACCCTGAGAACAACTAGACCTTAGACCTCAGGAGCCTAAAGAGTGCAGACAGACCCTAGGTGTGAGGATAAACCTGAGAAGGCATGCAGCTCACAATGGATATTCATCAACAAGAACCCCAAAAGAGAAAGATCAACAAGAAGAAATCTTTAACATTCGACAACTTTTACACAGAGAAAATCCAGACAACAGAGCAAACAGCAGAGGAGAACAAACAAATAATCATATCCAAACCTTCCCAAAATAATGAAAACAGGTCACAAGATCTTGAAGCTTTCACATCTGAGATGAGGAGAAAGATGGAAGAGATTTGGCTAGAGAAGTAGGAAATAGTTCAAAAGGAAATTAACAAGTTAGAAGACAGAAACTCCTAATTGGAGAAAGATGCCCCAAAATAAAACAAAATGGTAAGCAAATTGGAAACCAAAATCAGGCAAGAAAATAACAGTTTAAAAGGAAGAATTTCCCAATTGCAAAGTGAGGCAAGTAAACTAAAAACCAGAAATGAACAGATTGAAAAGGAAAACCAGTCTCTAAAGACTAGAATTGAGCAATTAGAAGCTACTGATCTCTCAAGACAGCAAGAACAAATAAAGCAAAGCCAAAAAACTGATAACTTAGAAGGAAACATGAAATATCTCAATGAGAAATTGACAGATAAAGAAAACAGGTCTAAAAGGGACAATTTGAGAATCATTGGTCTACCTGAAAAAGCAGAAATTAATAGAAATTTGGACTCTATACTAAAAGAAATTATTCAGCAAAACTGCCCTGAAGTTCCGAAACAAGAGGGCAATATAGACATTGAAAGAATCCATAGATCACCCTCTATATTAAGCCCTGAAAAGTCAACCATAAGGAATATATTAGCCGAATTTAAGAGCTTCAAAGTAAAAGAAAAAATATTGCAAGAAGCCAGAAAGAGACAATCCAGATATCAAGTACCAATCGGGATCACACAGTATCTGGCAGCCTCCACATTACAAGACTTCAAGGTTTGGAATATGATATTCAGAAAGGCAAGAGAACTGAGTCTACAACCAAAGATCACCTACCCATCAAAACTGACTAGATACTTGCAAGGGAAAGTATGGGCATTCAACAAGATAGAAGATTTCTAATATTTGCACAGAAAAGACCAGGACTAAATGGAAAGTTTGACATCCAACCACAAAAATCAAGAGACCCATGAAAAGGTAAATAAGAAACAGAGGGGAAAGAAAGAAAACACTTATTTTTTAAATTTGCCTCTTTAAGGGTTTTAATAAGATCTAATTATTTGTTTTCCTAGGTGGAGAAATGTTATGTGTAATTCTCTGTAGTGAACTTTATTCACTATTATAGTATTCATTATTATAGTAATTAGAAGAATTATTCATAGGGAGAGGTTGGAGTACTAAATGGTCTAAGATGATATGAGGGGTGGGAAAGAGTGGGGGTGAATAGTAGAGGACACCAGGAGAAACTTGAATTAAATAGAAAAATAGGATATTCTATTACACACAAAGAGGGCATGGGAAGGGTAGGGGATGAATACTATTATAAGGAGAGGAAGAGAGCATTAAGAGGTAACATTTAGTTTAATTAATCCTGAGAGGGAAGAGGAGCTATATCCATTGGTATTTAGAAATCTATCTAACCCTACTGAGAAAGTCAAAAGGGATAAACCAAGGGGAGCAAGGGAGTGGGGAGGTCAAAAAAGGGAGATGAGAAAAAGGGGGAGGGAGGGAATTCATTAGGCCTTAAAAAAGTAAAGAGTGGAATAATGAGGGAGGGAGTAGAAATGGAAGTAAGTTAAGGGAGGGGAAAAGGATTACTGGCTTAAAGCAATCCACTGGTTTAAAAGGAAATTGTGTAAGAAGAAGGTGTAGCACTAGGAGAGGAAACCAAAATGTTGGCGAATAAACAACTGATAATTATAACTCTGAATGTGAATGGGATGAACTCACCCATATAATGGAAGCAAAAAGCAGAGTGGATTAGAAACCAAAAGCTTACCATATGTTGTCTATAAGAAACACATATGAGGCAGATGGACATACACAGGTTTAAGGTCAAAGGTTAGAGAAAAATCTTTTGGGCTTCAAATGAGAAAAAGAAGGCAGGAGTGGAGATCATGATTTCTGGCAAAGCCAAAGTAGAAATAGCTATGATTAAAAAGGACAGCGAAGGTAATTACATCCTGATAAAAGGCAGTATAGACAATGAGGAGATACCAGTGCTCAATATGTACGCACCAAGTGGCATAGCATCCAAATTCATAAAGGAGGAACTGGCAGATCTCAAGAAGGAAATAGAGTAAAACCATACCTGTGGGAGATCTAAATATTCCTCCTTCAGATCTAGATAAATTAAACCAAAAAATAAATAAGTAAGAGATAAGAGGTGAATGCAATCCTAGAAAAATAAGATTTAATAGATATGTGGAGAAAAATAAAGAGGGACAAAAAGGAATAAACCTTCTCTTCAGCTACTCATGGTACATTCACTAAAATTGACCACATAATAGGGCATAGAAACATTGCAAACAAATACAAAAGAGCAGAAATAATAAATGTAACCTTCTCAGATCACAATGCAATAATAATAATAATAATTAGTGTAGGGCACCTGGATATGTAAATCGAAATCTAATTGGAAATTAAATAATATGATTCTCCAAAATTAGTTAGTGGAAGAAGAAATCATAGAAACCATCAATAATTTTATTGGAGAGAATGACAATGATGAGACATCCTACCAAACTGTGGGATGCAGCTAAGGCAGTAATCAGGGGGAAATTTATATCCTTGAGTGAATATATTAACAAATCAGGGCAGGCACAGATTAATGAATTGGGCATACAACTTAAAAAACTAGAAAGAGAGTAAATTAAAAAATCCCCAGATGAAAACTATATTAGAAATACTAAAAATCAAGGGAGAAATTAATAAAATCAAAAGTAAAAGAACTATTAAATTAATAAATAAGACTAGAAGCTGGAACTTTGAATAAACAGAAAAAATAGACAAAGTACTGGTCAATCTAATAAAAAAAAAGGAAAGAAGAAAACCAAGTTGACAATATCAAAGATGAAAAGGGAGACCTCACCTCTAATGAAGAGTATATTAAGGCAATCATTAAAAACTATTTTGCCCAATTATATGGCAATAAATATAGCAATCTAGGTGATTTGGATGAATATTTACAAAAATATAAATTGCCTAGATTAAGAAGAAATGGAATACCTAAATAATCCCATATCAGAAAAAGAAATTGAACAAGCCATCAAAGTACTCCGTAAGAAAAAAATTGCCAGGGCCTGATGGTTTCACAAGTGAATTCTATCAGATATTCAAAGAGCAACTAATCCCAATACTATACAAATTATTTGATATAATAAGCAAAAGTGGAGCCCTACCAAATTCCTTTCATGACACAAATATGGTACTGATTCCAAAGCCAGGGAGATCAAAAACAGAGAAAGAAAACTACAGACCAATCACCTTAATGAACATAGATGCAAAAATTTTAAATAGAATACTAGCAAAGAGACTCCAGCAAGTGATCAAGAGGATCATCCATCATGATCAGGTAGGATTTATACCAGGAATGCAAGGTTGGTTCAACATTAGGAAAACCATCCACATAATTGACCATATAAGTAATCTAAAAAACAAAAATCACATGATTATCTCAAAAGAAGCTGAAAAGCCTTTGAAAAAATACAGCACCCATTCCTATTGAAAACCCTAGAAAGTATAGGAATAGAAGGACGTTTCCTAAAAATAATAAACAATATATATCTAAAACCATCAACAAGCATCATATGCAATGGGGATAAATTAGAAGCCTTTCCAATAAGATCAGGAGTGAAACAAGGATGCCCATTATTACCTCTATTATTTAATATTGTACTAGAAACACTAGCAGTAGCAATTAAAGAAGAAAAAGAAATTGAAGGTATCAAAATAGGCAACAAGGAGGATAAGCTATCACTCTTTGCAGATGATATGATGGTCTATTTAAAAAATCCTAGAGAATCAACTATGAAGCTTATAGAAATAATCAACAACTTTAGCAAAGTTGCAGGATACAAAATAAATGCACATAAATCATCAGCATTTCCATATATTTCCAACACAGCACAACAGCAATAGGTAGAAAGAGAAACAACATTTAAAATCACCCTAGACAATATAAAATACTTAGGAATCTATCTAACAAAAGAAACACAGGAATTATACAAAAACAACTACAAAACACTTTCGAAGCAATTGAAACTAGATCTAAACAATTGGAAAAATATTGATTGCATATAGGTAGGATTAGCTAACATAAAAAAATGACAATTCTACCCAAATAAATTTACCTATTTAGCACCATACCAATCAAACTACCAAATTTTTTTTTTACTGAATTAGAAAATACTATAATAAAGTTCATTTGGAAGAACAAAAGATCAAGAATATCAAGGGAAATAATAAAAAAAATGTGAAGGAAGGGGGCCTAGCAGTACCAGATATTAAACTATACTATAAAGTAGTGGTCATCAAAACAATATGGTACTGGCTAAGAGACAGAAAGGAGGATCAGTGGAATAGATAGACTTGGGGTAAGTGACGTCAGAAAGACAGTGTATGATACACCCAAAAAGCCCAAATTTTTTTGACAAAAATATGTGACAAAAACTGCTGGGAAATTTGGAAAACAATATGTGAAAGATTAGGTTTAGATCAACATCTCACACCCTACACCAAGATAAATTCAGAATGGGTGAATGACTTGAATATAAAGAGAAACTATAAATAAATTAAGTGAACAAAGAATAGTATACCTTTCAGATCTTTGGGAAAGGAAAGATTTTAAAACCAAGCAAGAGTTAGAGAAAATTACAAAATGTAAAATAAATAATTTTGATTATATTAAATTAAAAAGCTTTTGTAGAAACAAAAACAATGCAACAAAAATCAGAAGGGAAACAACAAATTGGAAAAAAATCTTTATAACAAAAAACTCTGACAGGGGTCTAATTACTCAAATATACAAGGAGTTAAACCAATTGTATAAAAAATCAAGCCATTCCCCAATTGATAAATGGGCAAGAGACATGAATAGGAAATTTTCAGGTAAAGAAATCAAAAGTATCAATAAGCACATGAGAGTGTTCTAAATCTCTAATAATTAGAGAAATGCAAATCAAAACAACTCTAAGGTATCACCTCACACCTAGCAGATTGGCTAAAATGGTAGAAAGGGAGAGGAATGAATTTTGGAGGGGATGTGGCAAATTTGGGACATTAATGCATTGCTTTCGGAGTTGTGAACTGATCCAACCATTCTGCATGGCAATCTGGAACTATGCTCAAAGGTCTATAAAAGAATGCCTTCCCTTTGATCTAGCCATACTATTGTTGAGTTTGTACCCCAAAGAGATCACAGATAAACAGAATTGTACAAAAATATTCATAGCTGTGCTTTTTGTGGTGGGAAAATAACTGGAAAATTAGGGTATGCCCTTCAATTGGGAAATGACTGAACAAATTATGGTATATGCTGGTGATGGAATAATATTTAGCTCAAAGGAATAATAAACTGGAGGAATTCCATGTGAACTAGAAAGACCTCCAGGAACTGATGCAGATCAAAAGGAGCAGAGCCAGAAAACATTGTACATGGAGACCAATACACTGTGATAAAATAGAATGTAATGGACTTCTGTACTAGCAGCAATGCGATGACCCAGAACAATTTTGAGGGATTAATGGAAAAAAATGCTACCCACATTCAGAGGAAGAACTGCAGGAGTAGAAACACAGAAGAAAAGCAACTGTTTGAACACATGGGTTGAGGTGTACATGATTAGGGATGTAGAATTGAAACTACCACACCAATGCAACTATCAACAATTTGGAAATAGGTCTTGATCAATGACACATGTTAATACCAGTGAAAATGTGAGTTGGCTATGGGGCGGGGGGATGTCAGGGGGTTAAAGGGAAAGAAAGAGCATGAATCATGTAACCATGATAACTTTTCTAAACATTAAAATTATTAAATGTTAAAAAAAGAAGATAGTCTGAAGGAATTGTCTTCTGGAAATAGTCTTAGTGGTCTCAGAGTCTGGCTTCTATTTGGACTCTGACTCTTGGATTACTTTTTTTGGGTGGGTAAAAGTCTATCCTCTTTCCTAGCTTCTGGGGAGGCTAGCTTCTATCTTGGAGGAGGCTAAGTGGTTAACCAGCCTTCCTGCTTTAGAGCTAGTTAATTTCTGTCTTGATTAAGCAGACTCAGAGCGAAATATTTAGTTTGATTGGATAGATAACTTTTTTATCCACCTCATATTTCTCTTCTTTATTGTTTCCCCTCTATTTGTAAAAATTTGTAAATACATTTGTAAATATCAGTAAATACATTTCTGACTCAATATATAATAAATACTGATGATAACATAATTTCATATAATCATCATGCAATGATTAATTTTAATATTTACAATAGCTGTAAAATTTCACATAGCAGTCCAACCAGGCCTCCTTTGGAGATACTCAGTCTGAGATCCAGACAGCTGAGCTTATCATAGGCACAGTGCAAGAACTGGACACTACTCCCTCCATTTCAAAAATGGAGATAAGAATTAGCATACAGAGAAAACCAAAGGGAAAATATTATCCCAAAATGTGCAAAAAATAGAGAAAAAATCTGTATCTAGAAAAATTTCTTAACAAGAAAGATGATCAAAATACAGGATAAGAAAAAGTTTAACAATACAAAAATGAAAAATGTGAAATTTAAAAATTTTATTCCCAAAATGAATATCTAGAAGATCTCAAAAAAGTGTAGAAAAACAATAAAATACTTTAATGAAAAATTAGAAAAGGAAATGAAAAGAAAAAAAGTAGCAATTTAGAAGAAAACTTGCTAAAGAAAATAATTTCCTAAAAAGGAAATGCAATAACTCAAGCAGGAAAATAACTTCTTAAGCAAGGATGTATGTGTGAATTTAATATAAACTGTACCCCTTGTTATCTAGAAATGAAGTAAATCTTTAATCTTTGCTTAAAAGCAGGGATAAAGGACATGAGGTGATATGGGGATGAATGAAAGGGGAAGGCTGAATGTAGGGAAGGAAAGAATGAGGTGGTATATTGGATGGTAAAGGAATATATGGCATCTTAAAACAGGCTTGACACAGTAGGGTAGAGACAGAGTATACTGGGGGAAGATAGGCTGAACCCTACAAGGCAAGGAAAGATATTTCTATAGATACAAAGGAGTTGGGCCAGTCAGAAATGTTTAAGTCTGTCTTGAGGGCTTCTCTTGTTAGTTTCTCAAGTCCCTTGAGGGAGGAGTGGAAGGGCTTCTCCCTGCCATTCAAACTGATGGCAGGAGGAAGTCTTGGGTAAAGACTTCCTGCCAAGATGGATCCCTGCAATTCCTTCAAGAAATAAAAGAAAACGATTCCTTCCCTCTTCGGCCCTTGCCTTAATTTTTGAAACAATGATTCACCAGAGGATTTGAATAAGTAACAAAGGGGATTTATTAATACCAGGGTTAATGAGGAGAGAGGGGTTTAGGGTTTTATAATAGTCCTTTGGGAGAAAGCTGCAGGTGGGGGAAGGGTCACAGTATGTTTAGACTGAGATAGAGCCTGCTCTCCCAGTCAGGAAGATTTGGCTGCCTTAAAGTAAAGTATTTACTAGGTCAATAAAATAAGGGATTGCTTGATTTAAAGATGTCCTACTTGCCTACAGAAAAATAAAACCAGAAATGTCTAATCACCAAAACCCCAAAACAGCCTTCCTCCCAGAGCCCAAAGGGAAATTCAGGGAAATAAACATAACATGGAGAAGGTCAGGGAGAGGTCCAGAGAAATCAGCTAGTTTCAAATTGTCCAGAGACAAAAGCACAGGCCAAGGCAAAACTGAAAGCCAAAAGCAGAGCCTCAGTTGGAATGTCAGCTCTCTTCAAGCCTCAGACTCCAACTGCCTTCCTGCCAAGATTCTAAGACTTCAAACTGCCAGGATGTTTACAGTTGACTCTTGCAAGAGCAAAAGCCTCTGTTGCATCCTTGCATTACACTCTTTAATCCATTTGAAAAACTGTTTTAATTTTATACCACTCCCATTTTTTTTTTTATCATTTTTAACATGGTTACATGATTCATGCTCCTACTTTCCCCTTCACCCCCCACACTCCGCCCACCCATGGCCAACGCACATTTCCACCTATTTCCAAATTGTTGGTGGTTGCATTGGTGTGGTAATTTTGAGTCCACATCCCCAATCATGTCCACCCCGACCCATACGTTCAAGCAGTTGCTTTTCTTATATGTTTCCTCTCCTGCAGTCCTTCCTCTGAATGTGGGTAGCATCTTTACCATAAATCCCTCAGAGCTGTCCTGGGTCATTGCATTGTTACTGGTACAGAAGCCCATTACATTCGATTTAACCACAGTATATCAGTCTCTGTGTAAAATGTTTTTTGGCTCTGCTCCTTTCGCTCTGCATCAGTTCCCGGAGGTCTCTCCAGTTCACCTGGAACTTCTCCAGTTTGTTATTCCTTTTAGCACAATAGTATTCCATCACC
>NC_058130.1:459116937-459153022 GCF_016433145.1 Gracilinanus agilis | reverse complement strand
CTGGTTCCCCACTCAGGTTTTCAGAGCTTTAGTTCCTGGTTGTGTCTGCCTCCACCCACGCCTCCGCCCGTGCCTGTGCTCTCAGCCAGTGCTCTGCGCCCTGCGTCCACTCTCTGCTCCCGCACTCAAATTTCGTGTGCGTTCTTTGACTTATTGGGGTCCTAAATCTTGCTGCTCTCCGGAACAGGCCCCGGAGCTGCCAATGACTTGATGGGTGCCCCAAACTTGCTCTATTTCTTTTTAGCTGGCTTCAGCGCTATAGATGTGTGTGGAGGGGGTTGGGGTGGGGTGGTTGCTCAGCCTGCGATTTAGTGAAAGCTGTTTCACCCCTTTATAGCATGGAAATGCCTCGATTCTAAGTACCTTCCACAGTGTGCCCTGTTGTGGGGTTTCTCCGTTTGTCTGGACTTGTTTTTATGTCCCCTTGAGGAGTTTTGTGTGTTTCTGTCAGGAGAGATTAAGAGCTGCTTCTTACTCTGCCGCCATCTTAACCCGGAACTCCCTACTCCCACTTTTTGACCAGGCTTGCATAGGTGCTATGGCAGTATGCCAGAGGTCTAATGGCTCCCTGGCTTCTGAAAAATGCTGGATCCAGTCCTACACAACTCCTAGTTTCCAGGAAACTGGTCTCTGACCCTGACTGAGGACAAGTCTGTACAACAAGATAGTCACATAAGGGGTGATATTACTGGCGTTTTGGTGATAGAGGAAGCATACCTTTATGGCAGGCTGGGGGGTGGCACAAGGGGCCTGCAGAAACTTCCTAGCACAGCCAATTTTGGCTAATAAACTGAGGCAGCATGGAAATCTCAAATTAATCCCTAGACTATTATAGTCAAATTCCAAAATCCGAACTAAAGAAGAAAATTGTACTAGCAGACAGGGGAAAAAAATAAATTTTGGAGTCATGATCAGGATTACACAGCACCTAGGAATTTCTACATTAATGGAACATAAGGTATGGAATATGATGAACCACAAGGCAGAGGAACTAGGTCTACAAAGAAGAATCATCTATCCAGCTATACTAAGCAAAATACTCCAGGTAAGAAATAGGCATTTAATGAAATGGAGGAATTCTACACATTCTTAATGAAAAGGGTATATAGCCAAAAAGAAAATTCAGTGATCAAATTTGACACTGAAAAGAAGCATTAAAAAAAAAAAAAAAAAAAAAACAGAAAAAACTGAAGGGAACTAGTGGGGTTAAGCTAATTACATGCCTGCATAGGAAAGTGGTAACCAAAATACTTGAAATTTCTAAAGCAGAAGAGATATCTGAAGTACTTAATATATTTAAAGTAATCAAAGGAAACCCTGGGGTTAAACTGATTACATTAATTGTAGATGCTTAAGATATCTTTGATACTTGAAGTACCTCTGATACCTAAAGTACTAGGATGATTAAGGTACCAAAATATTTAAGAAATTTATCAATATTAGGGAAATGGTTAGGAACATATATCTCACAGAGAGCAGGGAGTAGGTTGAAAAATTATATATATAATATGATAAAAATATATAATATAATGGCAAAAGAGGAAAACAGAAAAATGTTAGGGATAAGTTATCTCATTTATGGAGGAATGGAAGAATCAATATAGTGGAAGGGAAGATAAAGGGATGCAGGCAAAACTTGACCCTTACTCTTGTCAGAATTGGCATAAAGTTTATAGAAATATATGCAAAGTATATAATGTCCACACTCTTTTATAGAAATCCAAAAGGGAAGTAATAAAGGGAGGGGAATAAAAATGGACATAGACAAAAGGCAGGGAGCAGTCAGAGAAATAGATTAACAAAATAAGAAACATTTGTGAACAAAGAAAGGCTAAAAAGAGAGAAAGAAAAGGATAATTATTAGCAAAACAAGATGGAGAGCAAAACATGGTTAGTAATCATAACTCTAAATGTGAATGGGATGAATTCACACACAAAACAGAAGAGGATAACACAGTGTATTAAAAGTCAGAATCCTACAATATGCTGTCTACAAGAAACTCATTTAGAACAGGGAGACACTCACAGAGATTAAAGGTAAAGGGCTAGAGCAAAATCCACTATAATTCAGTTAAAGTTAAAAAATCAGGAGTAGAAATTATTATCTCAGACAAAGGAAAAGTGAAAGTTGGCCCAATTAAAAGTGATAAGAAGGGAAATTACATATTGATAAAAGGAACCATACAAAATGAAGTAATATTAATATTATACTTATATGTACCAAATGGTGTGGCATCTAAATTCCTAAATAAGATACTACATGAGTTACAATAGGAAAGAGACAATAAAACTATATTATTAGGAGGTCATTAAACTTTCCATCCAGAACTAGTTAAATTAAACAAGAATTAAACAAAAATTTTAAGGAGATTAATAAAATTTTAGAAATAGTACACTTGATAGACTTCTAGAAAAAAATAGATGGGGGCGGGGCAGCTGGGTAGCTCAGTGGATTGAGAGCCAGGCCTAGAGACGGGAGGTCCTAGGTTCAAATCCGGCCTCAGACACTTCCCAGCTGTGTGACCCTGGGCAAGTCACTTGACCCCCATTGCCTACCCTTACCACTCTTCCACCTATGAGTCAACACACAGAAGTTAAGGGTTTAAAATAAAAAAAAATAGATGGGAATAGACAGAAATATATCTTTATCTCAGAAGTACATGGTACCTTTCACAAAAACAATGATAAAAAACTTCACAATCAAGTACAAAAAAAGCAAGAAAAAATCAAGTGCATCTTTTTTTCTACTTAATAATATTATCAGAATTACATTGAACAAAGGGTTGAAAAAAACAAAAATAGTTGGAAAAAATAACCTTATGTTAAAGAATGAGTGAGTAAAAGAACAATTCATAGAAATAATTAACAATTTCATTAAAGAGAATAACAAAATTTTGAGATACAACCAAAACAGTAAATATGAGATAATTAATAATCTCTAAATGTTTACATTAATAAAACAGAGAAGTAGAGGGTAAATCCATTAGAGATGAAAACAAAAAAAAGAAAACTAGAAAAAAAATGAAAACCTTAAACATCAAATTAGAATTCCTAAAAATCAAAGGAAAGATTACTATCATAGTATCTGCAAAGAGTGATAGCTTCATATCCTTTTTGCCTATTTTAATTCCTTTTCTCTTATCACTATAGCTATACTATTTCTAGAACAATACTAAATAGTAGTGGTGATAGTGAACAAAATACCATACCCATTGCTGTTAAAAAAACACTGGAGAACATTGGAATAAATGAAGTTTTCTTCAAAATGCTAAGTACAATCTATATAAAACCACCAGCAAACATGGGATTAAATTAAAAACCCTCCCAGCAAAATCATGAGTGAAACAAGAAAATTATAGAGAATCAACCAAAAAACTAATCAAAACAATTAACAGCTTTACCAAAGCTAAAGGATATAAAAACCCAACAACTATCATCATTTCTCTACATTACCAATAAAACCTAACAGCAATAGATAGTAAGAGAAATTTCATTTAAAATAATTATAGGCAATACAAACTCCCTGGGCATCTAAATGCCAAGACATACCCAGGAACAATATGAGCACTACTACAAAACACTTTTCACACAAATAAAGTCAAATTTAAACAATTGGAAATACTAATTGCTCCTGGGTAACTAGCTGAGCCAATATAATAATAATGATAATTCTTAAATTAATTTAATTATTCAGTGCTATAGCAATCAAACTACCCAACAAATATTTTATGGACCTGGGAAAATAATAACAAAATTAATCTGGAAGAACAAAAGACCTAAATATATCAAGGAAATTAACTAAGGAATATAAAAGAAGGTGGCTTAGCTGTACTGGATTTCAAATTATATTGTAAAGTGGCATCCATCAAAATAATCTGCCATTTGTCAAGAAATAGAAGAGAGGAATCCCAACCTCTCACGCCAAATTAAAGATACACGAGGAATGAAGATACTCTAGGCTTAGATTCTTAAAAAAGTAATGCCCTAAGACTATAGTTCAGAGAAGGTATCCATTTTTATTGAGAGACAACATCATAAATCCAGTAAAACAAACAAAAAAACACATTGATTTGAAAACACTCTTCAATTTTTAATATAGGAAAATAGACACCAGCTGTATAAAAATAATTCATATGAAAATCATATGATTGTAACACCAATAATGACATAGACAAAAGGCTGTGACTTGTTATATTTTGATACTTTCCTCCAATATTTTCAATCAGTCCTAGTTATTTTATCATGAATTCAACTATCAATTATGTGTTTCAGCCATCCAAAATATTCTATTGTAAATCTAAATTATCTGCAAAATATATGATAGAAGCAGTTCCAGGCACAGGGAATACCCTATGGAAAATACAAGATGTTTCCAATCTGTGCAAATAACAATAAATAAATTAACAGGCATTTATTAAATACCTACTATATTCTAGGGTTTGTACCAGGGAGTGGAGATATGTAGAAAATATAAGTAAAGGTAATGGGGTCACCAGGGATATTAAATAAACTAAGTGGTTTGTGGGTACACACACTGGGATATATGAGAGACTAGACCTGGACATGAAGACCTGAACATCCAAGCTGCTCCTAACTGACAAATGACAGTTAGCCAATTGTCATACTGGGCCAGAGGCTTTGAATCCAACAGACTAGGTAACAGGATATAACTGGGTTTAATTATGAACAACTAAAAGGTGGGATAGGGATAGCTACTCTAAAACCTTAAATCTAATGACAAAACCCACAGGGAAAGGAAAGTCTTATTTCTACACTAACTTAGTAATCTAAACTGACAAGGCCCAAGGAGCAGTGGAGTCTCTGGGTGACTGCCTCAGACCTGGAACCTTCCAGGCTTGAGCTGCTCAGCTAGGGGCTTTGTGGCTTTGGGATTCTCACTGCAATCCACTTATGATCTCTGGATGCCAAGAGCCAAGGTTGTCTCAGGTACCAAGTAGGAAGGTTTTGCTTGAAACGCTGTCCACCAGATTCTCAAACTTTCTCCTCTTCCTTGGCACAGGGCTGTTGATCTTCTCTCTCTTCTAGATTCCACCACTCAGGATCCCAGGGGAAAATCAGGATACAGAATGTCCTTTTACTCTGAGTGCTCCCAGGGCTAACCACAGTTTGTGTTAATCCCCAATGGAGTCCTTCCCAGAGCACAAGTCACTTTTTCCTGCTCCCTCATTCCATCCTGGAATTCCCAGCTCCAGCTCCTTCCTGCTAGATACATCTTAATACCTAATCAATTAATCTTATCTTCCTCACAACAGATACAAATAGTATAATCCTTGACTTTATAATCTCCCTATTTCTATTGTGATGTGAAGAGAATTAGAGATACTATGAATGATTCCATGAAGAAGTTATTCATTTGATTATAAAAGAAGGGTTGAGGTCACATGGCCTGGACATGGGAAACAAATCCTCTGTCAGCTCTCCAAGTTTCTCTAGTTTGTTTGTTTTTTTAAATTTTAAAATAGGTATGATTTTCATCCCTAGTTTCTGTAGTTACCTCACCTTTCATCCTTGTGAAAGGGAAAAAGCATAGGAATTCCCCTCACTGCTACAAAGCAGGTAACAATTTAATAAGATACAAAAATACTTATCTCTATAAATCAGTATTGGTCTTTACCACCAATGCCAAAACAAATAATCAAAAAACAGTGACCTCTTGTATTTTGATGCCTTACTTCAACATTTTCAATTAGTTTTATTTCTTTTGTCATGAATTCAATTTTCTATAAACAATATGTTTCATCCCTCCAAAATATTCAATTATAAATCTTAATTATTAGGAAAATATATAGTAGAAGTAGTTCCAGGCACAGGGATTAACATTTATAAAGTATCAAATCAAGAGAAGAAATTGTAAATTTTGATAAAATTCTATAATAAGCATTTGATAAGATATTGAAAAATAATTCCTATTTTCTAGCAACTATTTCATTTTGTTGAGAGGCAGTGTGACATAGAGGGTAGAGTATTCAATTTTGGAACCAGGATCATTAACATTAAGTCTTATCTCTTACCCACATTTAATATGTAAACCTGGGTAAATACCCTAATGTCCCAGTGATTGTCCTCTTCTCAAACATTTCAGGGAAGGGGATGACTTGCTTTGGTAGAGGAATTCCCTAAACATGAATATTTTACACCAGTGAAACAAAATGACCAGTACATATCCTCCATAATTTTTCCAGTGAGTAATTAGGTCTATATTTTAGAATTAATAATACTCATATACATGTATGTATATATATACATATTTATTCATATTTTAATGTATATACTTTCCCTATTCCCTCACATATATTCAACCAACCATATCCCAGTGGCATTATTATTCAGGGATAATTTTAGTGATCTTGCTTAAGCTTCTTATTAAGCTTTTATGTCAAATCATTCATATTTTGTTTTTAGAATTGTAGTTTTAAAATATATCATTTCTTTATTGAGCTAAAAAATGGATTTGGGGGAATGTCACCTTTGAATTAGTGTTTACATAAGCCCTTCTTATAGATCAAATGCTGCCACAAATTCTTGGAGTTACAGGTGAGTGTTGTCTAAAAGATAGGATCTAAAGGTAGATGAACAGCCCTGAAAAGTACTCAGCAAGCCCTCACATCAGAGGTTCTAGGTCTCCTGGAACATACCAGAGGGCACATTTCCATGATTTACCAACCTAATAAATACATTAAAATGTTGAACAGTTTATTTTAGAAAACAAAAAGAAATGGACTATTTTGGTATAATCTAGTGGTGGAGAACCTTTTAGAGAAAGAGTGTTGGACCCTGCCCCATCCAATTCCCCAGAATGAGCGTTATGCCCAATGGCTCAGAGCCCTAATGCCACACCCTGCCTTCCCCTCACCCTCTGCTCCTCCCTTACCCCAGATAGGGGAAAGAGAAAGCACTTCCATTGGACTGCTGGGAAGAGGGGCCAGTGATAAGAAGTCTGAGGAGAGGGAGAGGAAAGTGGCGCCTGGGCTTCCCTCTCCTCCAGCTCTGATCCCCTCCAACAGCTATGTGCCATGCTGTGACCTATGCTCCACTCAAACCTAGCTCCTCTCCAACCCCACCATGGGAATCACCTTCACCACAGACACAACAGGCTGCCATTGTGCCACACCCTCATACAGCATGTGAGTCACCACCACCCAGCACCTTATCCCAGATGGAGCAAGAGGAAGAACTCCCATTGGGCTGCTGGCCAGAGGGCTGGATGAAGTGAGAAATGTCCTCAGGCACACAGAGAGGGAGGAGGGGAACAGCTCCACCTGGAATCCCCATGGCTTTCTAGTTACGAACTCTGGTGGCCAACTACAGGCATGCCCACAGAGAGGGCTCTGTGTACCCTATTTGGCACACATGCCATAGGTTTGCCATCACTGCTATAATCTATTTTTGATGAAGTCAGCTTGTGATCGCCACTTCCCTTTCTAGATATATAGATACTATCCTTTCTGCTTTATAATCAATCACCCAATTGAATGAAAATACTCTTATCTTCTAGCAAAAGATGTGGAACATCTCCTTGTTAGGAAATTTGGGAATACTCCAAATGTCTCTCCTAACTTGTTAATGTCAAGATATTTGACCATGCTCAGGCAATCCAAGTTACAATTATGAAGGTAACTTTTCTATAGAAACTATTTAAATTAGACTCTTGTTACTAGATGGTCTCTGAGATCCTTTCTAATTCTACAATTCTATGATTCTCTCATGTACCTCAAGATGTCATAAACCATAGTACTACTATCTAGTTTATAATATTTTAATATTATGTGCTCAGAAGTACCCCATTTGCAGAGTTGAACACTGAAAGAAATGTGCTATATAATTATAAAACCTATAATCCATGATATTAAAATAATAAACTGTTTCTATTAAACTTGAAAAGGAACTTTTCAAATTCAAGCATCTGGTTTAAATATAATGGAATTATATAATAAAAATAAAAGCATTTCTAATATGGAGTGTGCATAACTTAGAAAAATTTCATGATACTCTCTTTGCAAAATAACGTTTTACCTTATGGAGAATTGCCCAGCAAATGGCCTCTCTCACCAATATGTGGCTATGCTGGGGACAGCAGAAACAAAGCCCAAACTTAATGAGTACTGAAGAAATACATTAGCAATTTACTACTAAATAAACATGAATTTGTCTTCTCCCATCTCTGAAGAATCATTTTAAGCAAGCATAGTGCCTTGCAAATGCTAGCACCTTAATAAATATTTGTTGCATTGAATTGACTTGACTTGAAACATGGCACTCTGGCCCATCATTATTCATTCCTTCATTTCCAGTAGCACATTTCCAGCATTTCTGATGACCAAAATAAATGGTCCCCCTATCCCTAATGCATGTGGACTGACTTGAAGAACTATAGTTAAGAATGCCCCAGGAGAATTTTAAAATATCAGACTATCAATCATTTAAAGATTTTGAAAAAAACAAATGACACTTAATATAGCATTGGATGACAGGAAACTAATTTAAAGATTCAAAGTCAGTTTTTTTTCCCCTGGTCAGGTAGGAAGAGTGCTGCTCAGAGTTCATTACAATCACTGCTTGACCTGACATGAAATCCAATACTCCATATACCCTGGGGTATCTTGTTCCAAGATTAGATGAGTTTTGTGCCATAATAAAGACTGGAAGAGAAAGAGGTAACAGTGGTAGCTGATTTGTTTGGGGTGATCTCTAAACTTGTTCAAATTTTATATGATTGGCTTTTGACCCATAATAAGTCAGTAAAGTTATATTTTAATTTTGAAGGCAAAGAAGTAAAATTATTTTCAAATTTTAGTAGCTAAAATTTTATCAAAGGCCAGTAAAATGTGACTTGTTTTAAAGGAATCAAAGTCTAGAAAGCTTCTAGAAAACAGATTAAAAAGGAAAGCTACATTCATTCTGCAGAGAAATTATTGCCATAGTAGTGATTTGCCACAATCAGAGAATAGTTAAGTTTGCTTATTTGCAAACTGAGGAAATTTATGACAATTATTTTTCAAATTCTTTTACTTTTTTCTTCATTATTATACCCTTCAATTTACTTTCTGAATGCATGATAGAGGACTTATTCACTTAATGGCATAAAACATTCACTGTTTGGTTTCATGAAGTACTCCTTTCTGAGTCAGTATAGACTGTACTGTGCAGTGATAATTACTGTAGACACTAAAAGCTAACTGGATTACCACAGAGATCTCTCTTGACAGCCATTAGCAACTAATCAGGTCTTAAGGCCAAAAAGTATAAATTTCACAGGAACATTAAGCCTTATTACATTTAGAAACTGCTTAGAGTTACTAATTCCTCTTCACATTATTTCTGGGTTTGTCAGATTTCTTTGGCTAATGTGTCTGTATCTAGGACTATTAGCAGAGTTCCAAAATTCTCAGCAGGGCTAATTATAAATCCCCATACCTGTTCCAGGCCCTTGGACACTGTCATAAGCTTGTATTTTATAGGAAGACAGATGTGTTCAATGTACTTAATTACACACAAAACAGGGTATAAAAGTTTCTTCTTTTTTTTTAAGGTAGAATTTTGCACTTCAACTCTATTAACAGTAGGATGCCTAGTTTTTTGCTCTAGTGACAGCAAGGTGAAAAACCATCTGGGATATAAACCTTTGCTGTCTAGTCATCATAAAAGGGGGCCTATGTCTGCCCTAATAATACCAATTGATTTTGAAAGATTCAGGGTGATAGATTTATTTCACAAATTGAATCTAAAAACCTTTAATTTTGTGAGAAAAAATAAAACAAGACAAAACAATACATTTTCCCTCTGTTTAAGACAAACTATTGCCTGTAGTATTGGAGGTTTTACGAGGTTTATTGTAAACAAAATCTATTAATTTCTTGCAAGTTACTGTTCAGTGAGATGAAATTACTGTTTGATTGTTACAAAAAAAAAGGAACACTCTAAAAAGAATGTATAAATCAACATTATTGGCAGTTGGAAAAGAACCATTGCTACAATCATTGTTAGTGACTAGGGAAATAGATGGCCATTTCAGAGGACTTCGAATCACTTGGAAAAGTTAATGAAGATAGCTTTTGAAAATTGCTGACGGGAACTCATCATAATGGAGGTTTGAGTCATTTGAATTGCATCTATTCTCCCTGATTTGATCATTCTCCAAGAGGATAAACTTTGGATCTAAGAGGAAAAAAAAAAAAAAAGAACTCTGGTTGAGAGAAAAAGTGCTGAGGACAGCATGAAAGAAAGAAGTTTCAGGTAAACATACATATTTTTCTGAAGATAGTTACAAAGGTGTTATGGAGAATTAAGATAATTTAATAGCATTAAAGTTGCGAATCAATAATTCAGCATATGAAGAACCACTACACAAGATTTTTTTGTTTTATCTGTCAGGTAAAAAAAAGGTCCCATGCCTCTTTTTGTCATCTGCAAAATATTTAAATGATTTTCTCACTTTTCTTTAAATTATTTCATGATTTTATCAAATGAAGTAGCCATTAAAGTGATGTCTTTGCTACTTTAGCTATAAAACTGACCAAAATAAATCAAATTATTTGGAAAGAGAACTGTAATGAACATACAGAACATATCTCTTTATAAGCTTAATTCTATTTGCCTGTCTTTTTATTTAATTAATATATTTAATTTATTTTGTGGTTCCATATAAAGTAGGGGAATTGCAGAGTTATCTTTTCGCCATATATTTCCTTCTTGCCCCAAGCTAACTTTAACAATTATTTATTCTTTCTGGATGCCATTTATTTATTTTATTATGCTTTTATATTTTTCATCTCAAGTAATTAAAATGATTTTAAATCCTTATGTTACTATATAAAGTATGCTAGGTTTCTGTTGAAAGGAACTGAATTTCAAGTATTGACTGCTTTTTTCTATCTTTGAGATCTAAGATGAGTTACTTAAGAATTCTTGGTCTCATTTCCTCATTCAAAAAAAGAAGAGGTTGGAGAAGATTGTCTCTGAGGCCTGCTACTGAGAGGCTATACTACCTTCAAGAGTAATTATTCATTTGGAATTTAAGACAAAGGAATGATAATCTATAATCATTGAACAACTGACTATACCACTGAAATTACAAATTACTCTAAGGTTCTAAGTATTACATCAAAAATCAACAAGATTCATTGTGTAACAGATTTTATAATTATTATAGGATTTGAGAATAGGGATGGTACATTCTTTAACTTTATAATGGCCTAGAATATCACTTTTCACATAATTAATAAGTATTTTTGAAGCATCTCTAATGAAAATATGTCTTAGCAGGCATATATGTCTTGGAGGCTATGCTGAATATGACTACAATAATTGGAAGCTTAAGAATGAATAGTAATTCATCTCTCAGCATCTATTCCATAATAGGTTCCTCTTTCTCTTCACAAAAAGGTATAATTGAACAAAAAAAATTTTAAAAATTTCTTACCTTGATCCATATCTTTCTGTCAGTTCCTGCCAATGAATAGTAAAATGGAAGAACAGGAGACAGAAAGCAGTGTCCATTGCCTTTTTAACATTGCAAAGTTTTTTAAATGATTCCAGGATTCTTCCTGAAATACAATCCCAAGGTGGCACTGCTAATCATTGCATGCTGATATATGGCTTGGAATTCAATGATCTCCAGGGAACTGAAAATTAGGACCCATCCAATGGACAATGTAGAGAAACATGGCTAAGAGTGAGCAGGATACAACACATCTTCATAGACAAGGAATTATGCATGAGAAAAGAGTAAATAATTCTTTAAAAAATGTATGAATAAAAGGAACTGAGAGGCAGGCATGTGTTCAGTCACTTAAACCCAATCAATATTCATTAAGCACCTACTATGAGTGACTCCCTATTTTAATGTTTCTATATTGGTCATGTTATGAGAGAATATTCATTTAAAATCAAAACTCAAAAATAAAAACACACATTAATAAAATAAAGTGAAAAATACTATGTTTTAAGCTGCATTCAGACTATCATTTCTTTCCCTGAAGGGGGATAGTTTTTTATATCATAAATCCTTCAGAATTATCTTGGATCATTACATTGCAGAGAATAGTCAAGTCTTTCACAGTTGATCATATGAATGGTACTCTTAACTAGATGCTAGGTTTTATAACTTTAAGTTTATTTCATCTAACTGTAATTGAAAGTCTCTTTTTTTAAAAAAAAAGCTAATACTCAGATATTTCCTTTCACTTTTTGAAAATGTTTAACTTTAACAGTAAATATATTTACACAAAAGCAGTAGAATAGGAAATGGAAAATTGTATATGAAACAGTGAATTTCCATTCCATATCATTTTGACTCTCTTAAAATTTATAATAAATTCCACATATTACTTTAAAAACTTCCCTGCTCTCTGTGTTTCCTTATGAAGTTTCTTGTGTTCTACTTTTTATGTATTTTAAAACATGTTTCATCGGCATTTTTCCTTATTCAAGGGGATTTGAGGGAGATTCTGAATCACAAACTACACATCTGTATTCAATACCTTTGTATAAAAAAAGTAAAAAAATACTATTATAAATAAGGATAGTCAATCAAAAGAAAGCATCATGATCCTGAATCTTTGAGGTTTGAAATTTTGAATATTCCAAGTCTTAAAATACAACTCAGTACCTGCAGCTAAGGATTTCAATATTTTGGAAAGTCCTGGTTCAAGCACTATCACACACACGCAAAATAATTTTACATTAATTTTAACCTATCATGCTCTTTGAACCTTAAACTGTTGGTCAATAACTGCCATATACCTTTCTGAGAGTGCCTCTGCTTTTGCTGCTGTTAGACATAACCTTAGACAAAACATATATATTTTTCTGCCCTAGGACTACTTCCACTAGAGCCTATTTGCTAGCTCTGGAATTGCCTTTGACAGTAATTATATTTCCCATAGCTTGTGGACTACTGATAACATTTTTCATAACTCTTGTGCAAAAAAGCTTTCAGTTTCTCAAATATTTTATTAATTTTCATTTGGATTGGTTAAAATTTCAGGTTCTTATTAAAGTAAATGTGAGAAAATTAGTAAGACTACCTCTGTTTAGGCAGTCACCTTGCTGGATGTCCAATAACTGTGTCTTTGTTCTCTTGTTTATATGCTTATTTCATATGTTTTTTTTTAATCACTTGTCCAGTAGCATCAAGAATCCATAGAAGGCTTCCAGGTTAAGATGGTGGCAGAGTAAAAAGTACCTGCTTAACCTCTCCTAACACACACATATAGGACTCCTCAAGAGGGCATAAAAACAAACCCAGATGAAGGAAGGGGCCCCACAACAGGTTGCAGCATTGAAGGTTCATGGGATCAGGGCATTTCCATGCTATAAGGGGGTGAAATAGCTCTCACTAAAACACGACCTGAGCAACCCACTCCTCCCCACACAACCTACAGGGACAATGCCAGTGCACAAGAGTTAGAGCAAGTTTAGGGCATCCATTAAATCCTTGGCAGCTACATGGGATCACCAGGACATGCTCTTGACAGCAGAAAGACTTAAGATCCCAAGAGGCTAAAGAACTGGACTTTGAACACAGACATTGAGCTCAGGCTTAGACCCAGGCTTGGATGCAGGCATGGACACAGGTGCTGATGCAGGTGCAGACCTTGATTGGGACCCAGTACAGAGGGGTGCATGACTGTGGAAGCAGCACCCTGAGATTGCTAAAGAAGCTTTGGGCAGAGGAGCAAGCAAGGGGACTACCAGGAGGCTTGACCCTGAGAACAACTTGATTTGAGACCTAAGGAGCTAGAGAGTGCAGACCAAACTGTGGCCCCAAGGATAAAGCTGAGAGGGCTCACAGCTCTGTGACTCAGGCAAAAACTGCTCCACAGCTCCAAAGGCAGAGAGTCTGTCTTCCTCACCCAGACTTCTGATTGAGAAATGAATAATAATAATGGCAAGCCAGTCACAAGAATCCCAAAAGAGAAAAATCAAGAAGAAATCTTTAACACTCGAAAACTTTTACACAGAAAAAATCCAGACAGCAGAGCAAACAGCAGAGGAGAAGAAACAAGTAATCATATCCAAACTTTCCCCCAAAAATGAAAATTGATCACAAGCTCTTGAGGAGTTCAAATCTGAGATCATGAGAAATATGGAAGAGATTTGGTGAGAGAAGTGGGAAATTAACAGGTCAAAAGGAATTTAACAGGTTAAAAGACAGAAACTCCAAATTGGAAAACAAAACTAAACATCTACAAAACAGGATAGACCAAACAGAAAAGGAAAATCATAAGATTATAAAAGAAAACCAGTCTCTAAAGACCAGAATTGGGCAAGTAGAAGCCAATGATCTCTCAAGACAGCAAGAACAAATAAAGCAAAGCCAAAAGACTGAAAAAATAGAAGGAAATATGAAATATCTCATTGAGAAATTGACAGATCAAGAAAACAGGTCTAGAAGAATTTGAGAATCATTGGTCTTCTTGAAAAAGCAGAAATCAATAGAAATTTGGACTCTATACTAAAATAAATTATTCAGCAAAACTGCCCTGAAGTTCCAAAACAAGAGGGCAATATAGACATTGAAAGGATCCATAGATCACCCTCTACACTAAACCCTGAAAACAACAAACCCTAGGAATATAATAGCCAAATTCAAGAGCTTTCAAGTAAAAGAAAAAAAATTCAAGAAGCCAGAAAGAGACAATTCAGATATCAAGGAGCACCAATCAGAATCATGGAAAATCTGGAAGCCTCTATATTAAGAGACCACAAGGCTTGGAATATGATATTCAAAAAGGCAAAAGAACTGAGTCTACAACAAAGGATCACCTACCCATCAAAACTGACTATTTAATTCCAAGGGAAAATATGGGCATTCAGAAAGATAGAAGATTTCCAAGTATTTGCACAGAAAAGACCAGGACTAAATGGAAAGTTTGATATCCAACCACAAAAAACAAGAAAAACATGAAAAGGTAAATAAGAAACTGAGGGGAAAGAAAGAAAACTCTTATTTTTAAATTTGCCTCTTTAAGGGCTTTAATAAGATCAAATTATTTGTATTTCTATATGGAGAAATGTTGTGTGTAATTTTAGAAAATTGTATTCACTATTATAGTAATTAAAAGAATTATTCGTAGGGAGAGGTTGGAGCACTAAATGATCTAAGATGAGATGAGGGGGAAGAGGGAGTGAATAGTAGATGACACCAAGAGAAACTTGAATGAATAAGAAAAATAGGATATTTTATACCACACAAAGAGAGCATGGGAAGGGGAGGGGATGAATACTACTATAAGAAGGAGAGAAAGAGAGCATTAAGAGGTACTATTTAAACCTTACTCTCAGTAGAATCAACCCTGAGAGGGAAGAGTAGCTATATCTGTTGGGATATAGAACTCTATCTGACCCTACTGAGAGCAGGGGAGTGGGGAGGTCAAAAAAAGGAAGGGGAGGAGAGGGGGGATGAATTCAGCAAGCCTTAAAAAATAAAAAGAGAGGAATAATAAGGGAGGGGGTGGAAAGGGAAGTAAATCAAGGGAGGGAAAAAGGGGGACTATTTTGAAACAAAACACTGGTTTAAAAGGAAATAGATGGGCAGCTGGTAGCTCAGTGGATTGAGAGTTGGGACTAGAGATGGGAGGTCCTAGGTTAAAATCTGGCCTCAGACACTTCCCAGCTGTGTGACCCTGGGCAAGTCACTTGACCCCCATTGCCCACCCTTACCACTCTTCCACCTAAGAGCCAATACACAGAAGTTAAGGGTTTTAAAAAAAAGAATAAAAGGAAATAGCACAAGAAGGATTAGAACTAGGAGAGGATACAAAATGTTGGTGAATACACAACTGCCAATTATAACTCTGAATGTGAATGGGATGAACTTGCCTATAAAACTGAAGAAAATGGCAGAGTGGATTAGAAACCAGAAGACTACCATATGTTGTTTATAAGAAACACATATGAGGCAGGTGGACATACACAGGTTTAAGGTCAAGGGCTGGAGCAAAATCTTTTGGTCTTCAAATGAGAAAAAGAAGACAGGAGTGGTGATCATGATTTCTGATAAGCCAACGTAAAAATAGGTATGATTAAAGGAGATAGGTAAGATAATTACATCCTGATAAAAGGCAGTATAGACAATGAGAAAATAACAGTACTCAACATGTATGCACCAAATGGTATAGCATCCAAATTCCTAAAGGAGAAACTGGCAGAGCACAAGTAGAAAATAGATAGTAAAACTCTACTAGTGGGAGATCTAAACATTCCTCTTTCAGATCTAGATAAATCAAACCAAAAAATAAATACGAAAGAGATGAGAGGTGAATGAAATCCTAGAAAATTTAGATTTAATAGATATGTGGAAAAAAATAGGGACAAAAAGGAATACACCTTCTTTTCAGCTGCACATGATACATTCACAAAGATTAACCATGTAATAGGGCATAGAAACATTCCAAACAACTGCAAAAGAGCAGGAATAATAAATATAACCTTCTCAGATCATAATGCAATGAAAATAATAATAGTGAGGGCACATGGACAGGCAAATCAAAAACTAATTGGAAATTAAATAATATGATTCTCTAAAACCAGTAAGTTAAAGAAAAAAATCATAGAAACCATCAATAATTTTATTAAAGAGAATGACAATGATGAGACCTCCTACCAAACTCTGTGGGATGCAGCTAAGGTAGTACTCAGGGGGAAATTATTTCTTTGAGTGCATTTATTAATGAATTAAAGAGGGCAAAGATCAATGAACTGGGTGTGCAAATTAAAAGAACTAGAATGGGAACAAATTAAAAATCCCAAGCTAAAGATAAAATTTAAGATTATAAAAATTAAAGAAGAAATTTATAAAATTGAAAGTAAAAGAACTATTGAATTAATAAATTATCTAGAAGCTGGTGCCTTGAAAAAACAAACAAAATTGACAAAGTACTGGTCAATCTAATTAAAAAAGGAAAGAAGAAAATCAAATCATCAGTATCAAAGATGAAAAGGGAGACCTCATATTTAATGAAGAGGAAATCAAGGCAATAATTAAAAACTATTTTTCCCAATTATATGGCAATAAATATAGCAATCTATGTGAGATGGATGAATATTTACAGAAATATTAATTGCCTAGATCAGTAGTTCCTACACTTTTTGGGGCTACCACCCTCTTTCCAGAAAAAAATATTACTTAGCCCTCTGGAAATTAATTTGTTTAAAATTTTAATAGCAATTAATAGGAATGATAAATGCACCTGTTGCCATCACCACTCCCCTGGATTGCTGTAGAACCCACCAAGGGGCAGTAGTGCCCACTTCAGGAATCACTGGCCTACATTAACAGTAGAAGAAATAGAATACTTAAACAATCCCATATCAGAAAAAGACATTGAACAGGCCATCAAAGAACTCCCTAAGAAAAAAATTCCCAAGACCAGATGGATTCACAAGTAAATTCTATCAAACCCTCAAAGAACAATTAATTTCAATACTATACAAACTATTTGACATAATAAGCAAAAAAGGAGTTCTATCAAACTCCTTTTATGATAAAAATATGGTACTGATCCTAGGTAGATCAAAAACAGAGAAAGAAAACTACAGACTAATCTCCTTAATGAACATAGATGCAAAAATCTTAAAAAGAATACTAGCAAAAAGACTCCTAAAATCTATCAACTGCTAACTAGACTCAATTTCAACAGACAACTAGCTGGCTTTTTTACCAACAATGATTAAGAAGATATTCTTATATATAGTTTCCAAAATTATCATAACCCCTGACCTCCTTAGCTCTTACTGTCTTATTCTGTAAAGTTACCTATTTTGAATATATCTTGTGGATGAAGTATCCACAAGATAGATATAATTTAGATATAAACATAAGATAGATATAATAGATAGACAACTGGACTTGAAGTCAGAAAGAATTCTGACCTCAGACACTCATTAACTGTGTGATCCTGGTCAAAATACAACCTACAATTTATCTCAGTTTCCTTATCTGTGAAATATGGATAATAGTAACACCTAATTCCCAGATTTGTGGTGAGCATAGAATGAGACAATAATTATAAAATGTTCATTGTTAGGTATCATCATTATTACTATTCACATCTATGGACACATTATATCTATAATTAGAAGGTAAATGCCTTAAGGCTTTTTCACTGTTTAACAATACAGCATGGCACATAGTAAATACTTAATAAATGTTTGATACACAGTTATATAAACATATATGACAATACTTGTCATTAATTAAATTAAAAATATAATGAACTATTATTTTAACTATTGTTAAGGGAATCTAGTGTAGATTAAATACTAGAATGTTAGAAATGTTAGAAACAGGGCTATCTTGGCTATTTTGTTAGTCAAGAAGCATTTAATTGTTTTCTATGTGCCAGCCTTTATGCATATTTGAATGACAGAAGCAAACTGCAAATGCCCACATCCAAAAAAAGATAAATATGGACTGACTGAACTGGAGGAAGTCATGGAGAGCCTGTTTTATCATTAAGACTTTTCCAAAGATTATTGTAGAAGATGGGTTTTTAGTTATGACATAAAGGACAACACAATAGCCAAGAGAAAGAGGCAAAAAAGGAGGGCATGAGGAGTAGCTAATGAAAAATTTTCAGAGTGGAGAGTATAATATCTAGATTTAGTAACAATAAAGAGGTCACTATTATTGGGTCACAAGAGTTTGTCTATTACATGTGAGGAGTGAGCAAAATGTCAGAAAGCTAAAAAGTTATGAAGGAGACAAGCTATAAAAGTTTTTAATTCCACAATAAAGATTTAATTTTTTCCACCTAGAGGTAATAGGGAGCCATAGGAATTTTGTAATTAAGAAGTGAAATGGTAGGACCTGTTTTTCTGGAATATAATTTTGATAGATGAATAGATGTACCTGGACTTTGGGAAAAATTGAATTATAGAGACCAATCAGAGGGTTATTGTAATAGTCCAGGCATGAGGTTTTGGGGCTTTGTACCAGGTTAGTGACAATGCAAGAGAAGAAAAGGTAGTACATGAAAGTGGAGGAAGAAGTGATAAATGGCAACCAAATAGTTACAGGGCAATGAGAATAAAGTACCTAGAATGAGATCCATATTGAAATTCTGAATTATTGGGAGATTAGTGATATCCTCAGTAGTGAGAAGGAAGTTTGGAAAAGTTTTTTGGAAAGAATAAATTCAGCTAGGGGACAGTAGAATAAACTACTGGAAAAAACTCCAACTTTTCCTTCAGGCTATATTGTTTTGGTAGTCAATACAAATGGACAGTGAATGAGAGGAACAGGAGGAAGAAACCCACTATCTATCTCCTTTGCAATATTGTGGTTCTTTTAGTTTAAAAATTTACCTTCTGTGTTCGAATTAATACTCTGTATTGGTTCCAAGGCAGAAGAGTGGACAATGGGGATTCAGTTACTTGCCAAGGTTCAGAAAGCTAGGAAGTATCAGAGGCCAGAAACTCAGGACTTCCTTTCTCTAGGCCTGGCTCTCAATCCAGAGACACTCACCTGTCCCCATTGCAGTTCTTTTAATGATTCCAAATCTCTCCCAGAATCAAAATCCTAAAGTGTTAACACTAATATTTTGGTGATGGTGTCTGACTTTATGCCATGGAAAACAATGATTTCTAGAGAATTGAAAATTAGGACCATTTAAGGACCAATGGAGAAAAACATGATTAAGTTTGAGCAGGATGCAAGATATCTTTATAAGCAAGGAATTGTTAATTTGTTATATTTGGGAAGCTGTAAGATGCCAGTGCTCTGTAGCAATCAGGTTTCACTAATCTTTTGGTTTAAGGAGAGCACACACACACACAAAGGCTCTCAAACAGGCTTGACTGAAGAGAGGGGCAAGATCTTGCTGAGAGCTCCTTCACTTCCCCACTCCCACCAGGCAGTTAGAAAATCAGTTACAATAAGGAGGTTGATCTGTTATCTTCTGGGCTCAGTCAGGAAACTAGGAAGGACAAAACTCCTAAAAATGATAACTTTCTCTAAACTATTTCCCCACAAGTTTGAATAGGAGAGAATAGGAGAAGCTTGATGTCTTTGAAGCTTACAAGCTCTTAGGATAAGATAGAAACCAGGACTATTAAGTCAGAAGAACTCAGCTTGAGGAATTTGTGAGTATCTCCCTAAATATAACCAGGCACTGCTCCCAGTTGATTAAAGGTTTAATAATACATGAGGAAGGGAAGGAAGGAAGATCAAATAAGGATTGACAAGGTCTGGGAAGCCCTCAAACTGTTATATCCAAGCAGCCCCAAACCCCGAAAGTAACTTGTATAGCTAGTCTGCTGTCTAAGCTTATAAATAATATTCTACTATATCTAAATAACTAAATAGAGATAAGTGTGATGTTGATCGAATATCCAATCAAGGTAAAACAGGTTGGCAGCCAGGAACTAAAATGGCTTTGCTTAGATTTAAGCCTCTAGCCCCCCAAGAGCAACCAGGACCTAGGACACAGCAAACAGAGTCATCTGCTTACTCTAAACCCAGGACCCAACTGACTTTAACTGCCCCCTTTCTCAGAGTTCTCAGGGGGCCCTTTGGAATTCTGAGCTGTGGCCTGACCCCTTCTCTGCAGCTAGGATTCCACTCTGCAGTCTGAATCTCACATGAGAAACAGTAAAAATCCATTCAAGAACACATGAGTTAAAGAAATTGAGGTAGAGATGTATTTAGTTATTTAAATTCAATGAACATTTATTAACCATCTGTTCTGAATGATGCTCTTAACTAGATTCTGGGTTGTATAAGTCTTAATTTATATGTCCATTACAATTAAAACTTTTTTTTCTTCCAGTCAAGCCTATGATAATTTTTATCTGTTTTCAAATTGAGAACTTCAGTACAAAAGAACATTTCGACATACAATTTAGGACAAAAAATAGAAAATTGAATATGAAACAATGAATCTCCATTTTATAGAGTTTGTCTTTCTAAAAGTTTGTAATAAATTCCACACATTAACTTCAAAACTTCCTTGCTTAGCTATGCTTCTTTGTCAAGTATCTTTTTTCTCCTTTTTTTTTTAAGCATTTAAAACATTTCGCTGACATTCTTTTCCTTTTTGGGAGCAGGAGGACGTATCTGAATCACTCATTTCACCACTCTCTTTAATGTTTCTGTATTTTAAAAAAGATAAAGAAATAAAACATTACAAATAAGTATAATGGTTCACAACAAATTACCATAGACCTGGTTCTTTGAGGTTTTATCTGCTGAATCTTCAAGGTCTTATAATACAACTCAAGTCCTTTGGTGACAGACTTCACCATTTTAGGATTCAGTAGCACTATCAAACACACCTAAATTGATGCCACATTCACCTTGCTCAATTTGGATGGTTTTACTATTGAGAGATTTTGCTACTTCATGAATTATGGAGTTTTTTGAAGATTTTTCAACACACTATATTTCTTTCTTCTGACTGACTTTTATCCCTGTAAAATCTCTGAATTCAACTGCTAAATATCTATCCATGGATTCATGTTAAATTCAATCCAGTCTAAGTCAAGTTTTATTTTACCTCTGCTAGGCACTGTGTATATAAAGACTAAATCAAAGTTGGAGATATTTGTGTCAGGAAATAGTCCATGCTCTCAAGAAGCTTATGATCTATTAAACTAACAGATTCTTTTGTTTACTACTCTGTCTGTGATATGTATATGATGAACCTGACACTGGGCAAACTCCCTCATTTCCAAAATAGTCAACTTGTGTATGATTAAGGGTCAGATGGCAATGGATTCTCCCAGTCCCAGATCAGAGGAGAAGCAAGTAAACTTGACTGGATGGGAGGGGCAAGAGCCCTTGGAGTACTCCTTCTCCTTCTCCTACCCTGTACACAGTTGGAAATCAGTTAATAGAATACACTCAGAGCTAGTTATGGAGGTTATTCAAGCTTTGCCAATTCTGGGCCAAGATGGTAAGTGGATAAAGATTGGTGGTGCTCCAGCTTAGATGTATTACTTGGCTTGGTGAAAGGAAGGTAGTAAGTATGACCCCAAGTTAACAAGATACAAGCTCTATCTTTCACAAACTAAATGAATTTAATGATTTCAGGGAACAGGAGAAGGGAATCAGTTTAAGGAAAGAGGAGGGAAGGTAATCTGGCTAAAACTGTTAACTGCAGGCTAACAACACATTCCCCCAGAGGGAGGAATGTATATTAAATGGCTGAACTCCTATCTAAGCCCCTAAATAATCTTCCTTCTAAACCCTAAACTGCTAAACTGAAGGTAGACTGTGATTTTGCATGAAGGTCTATCTTTAAGGTTAGCTATCAGAGTAAGGCAGCCCAAGGCTGTCAGTGACTGAATGCCTCAACCCAAAAGCTACACAGAGTGTGTTTGTGTCCAGAGCCAAGAGCCAAGGGTCAGGACCCTTGCAAGAGGAGTGACCTGGCTTTTATACCAGGACTCCAACTGCCCGTAAATGCCCCCTCTCTCAGAGTTCTGGGGATCACATGGAATTCTGTGATGCAGCTTGAACCCCTCTCAGAAACATGGATGCAACACTTGTAAAACACCCAGACACAGACACACACAGAGACACACACAGAGACACACACACACAAACCCTGCCCTCATGATTTGTTGCTAAATTAGGAAACTGACTTTTCAGAACTTAAGGTATTATGTAGATCTGAACTCTTTTATAGCTGACAAATCTTCTACTGCTGAGTTGAAAACTGTTGTCAGTCAGGAGTCATAAGAAAATTAAGACAAAGCAAATTCCTTTACTAAAATGGCATGTATAAGAGAAAAAAACAAATATGCAAATGAGTAGAAATATTTTCCCTATATAACCTAGGGAAACATCAACCCTGGAGAACACACATCATCAGTGCTGTGAGTTCCTAAAGAGTACACTAGCAGTGAGCCACTAAGGTCTGGAACAAGTGCAGTCAAGGTAACTTAAATATCTGGTGCTTTTGCTCCATCTTGTCAATTAATCTTTTAATTTTAGTCCAATTGAAAAAGACAATAAACAAAAGGAAACTAAAAAGAGAAAGGGTAGCAGGCACTCAGAATAGGACCATGAAAATGATGGATCTGAAACCAGAGTACAGCTGATAGAAAATAAAGAACTCACTGGTATTCTTAGCTCTCTTTATATGGAAACATGTTGGTGGGGGGATAGATTTTTTTTTGTCTACTCTCTCGCCCTCCAATTAGAGGAGCAAAACCTAATGAGAGTTCCAACAGTAATGGTGAATTTCCTGGTTATGACTTTTTTTCCCTGTTAGTTGGGGGAGAAAAATGATGATAACTGTGTCAAATCCAAAGAATGAAACTAATGGTGAATAAAAAACAATGTGTATCAGAAATTTCTTTTTTATATTTTTTCTATCTGGCACATGTGGAAAGTCAAAGGGTAAATTGTAGGTTATTTAATCTGAGCATAGAAGAATATCTATATTTTGTTATGTGCTCTTTTCTTTTGCTAGCCAGCTGTAGATGAACCACAGTTAGACTGTTATCTAATTTACAGCTAGGTTATTAAATCTAATCTCTTGTGCCTGCTAAGGTAAAACACAATTTAATCTTATGCTATTACAGAAAGAATTATTACTGCTCATTCTTCCGAAGAAATGCTCTGAGTTTTTAAATCACATCTCCAATCATGGAAAGAGGCAGCCAAGCTGGTTAGCAGAAAATTATGATATTTTAAAGGATTTAAACAGTAGAGAGGCATGGAGAAACCTCTTTGGATAATGAATAATTCTTTTCCAAAGAAGAGCTTTCAGATATCTGACCAAAAAAAAATCAATCTGTAATGAAATTCCCTGTGACACTTGCTAATATAATAAAGTCCGCACTATTTTTAATCTCTGTATACAATATTCTGTGCTTAAATAAATACTGAATAGACCCTAAATGAATCAATATTTTTTTGGTCAAATGATTACATTTTTGTAAGTCTTCTCCTTAAGGGGCAAACAATGCCACAAATGTAAAACTGGAATTAGTTGTCAAATGCAAAGTTGGAACTAACACTTTTTCATTCCCTTCATTTTAATTCATAAAGGGACAATATGAATCTGTTGTTCAATCATTTCCACGAGATAAAAAGTACCTTGCTAAATAGCATGGACTAGTTGTAACATACAACAACTATAGTCTTTTCAATTCCACAGATATGAGTGAGATTACAGATGGGAATTCTTTTTAAGATCACTATATTTTAAGAACCTTTTCATGTGGCAGAGTTTAACAATGAAAATAAAAAATGGTTTATTTTTGTTCAAGAACAAATATTGATTAATTTTGTAGAATTAAAGATAATGCTGTGGTTCTAGATGCAACAATTATCTAATGGGAGTAGAAAATATGTTTGTTTTAATTTACATTGTTAATATATGCAGGAAAAAAGTTTTCATGAGGGATTTGAACAAGTCTGGACAGAAAAAGCAACTGTGGTATAAAAGAAAAATACTAAAATCTATATAAATAAAATAGGATATCTTGGTTCCTTGGGAAGAATTTAATATTTAAAAGTAGTAATGGCATTTTTTAAGTTAGAAAAATATGAATGTAAACACAGTTTCAAGAGCACTAGAATATGAATGACTATGTTGAGGTCTTTAGAGATTCAAAATATTATTGCACATCACCTATTCATCATAATTATGTCTTTGATTGAAGAAAGTAAAAATGAGAATGAGGGAGATAGAAATCATTTAAACATTTAGAGATTCAGGTCTCATTAAAATAGACCAGTGATGGCAAACCTTTTAGAGAAGGAGTGCTGGGCCCTGCTGTCACACCACCCTTCAAACCAAATTCTATGCCTGAAATCCCAGGCCTCATGCCGTGCTCCACCACCCGCCCCCCATACCCCACACAGAGGAGGTAGTAAGCACTCCTCATTGGACTGCTGGATGGAGGGGCAGGTGAAGTGAAGAATGTCCTCAGGGAGTGTAGAGGGGGGAGTTCTGCCACCTGTGAGTTGTCCACCTTATCTATGTAAGATCTCATTAGGCTACTGGGTGGGCAGGTGATGTGAAAAAAAATATTGTCAGCCCTGGTGGAGAGGGGGAATGGAGCAGCTTCACCTGAGTCCATTTGCCTTTCCAGTAACACACTCTGGGCGGGGGATAGGGAGGAAGAGTGTGGAATGCCCACAGAGAGTGCTTTCTGTGCCATCTTTGGCACCTGTGCCATAGGTTTGTCATCACTGCAATATACTATTAACTTGATAAGGAAACTTAGGGAATTGTCACTTTTTAAAAATGAAAGATGAAGTGTTGAATCAGTAGGTTTGTGGAGGAGTGAGAAAAGGTACTTGTGGAGAGGATATTATAAATAATTCCAAAGTAGTACGGCCAAATGGGAAAAAAAGAGATAACTGACCTGGGGATCTTTTTAAGTTGAAATTTTTGGAGGAGCTCTTTGCTCCTCCAAATTTGGTATAAACACCAGGCTCCCTGTTTTCTATTAGGTCCTGAATTCTTATATTATACATAGTTGCTCCAACTATAAATTAGATCATTAGCATTAAATTAGTATTGTTTTAATTATACTTTCAAATGCTATATAAACCTAAAGAGATTGGGGCAAAGGAGGAGAGAATGTGATGGTTAACACTTTGTTCAAATGTGTCACAGAGCCATATATATATATATTATCATTTTTCCTTTAAAATCTCCCTCTGGAATAGCATTTCTGTAATGCAGAGTTAAGATATTATTAAATTGTTCACTAGTCTTCCATGGCAATGTCACTGTTGGATGCATTTTATTAAAGAGTTGAACACTTTCACATAATAGAATCAGAATGAAAATAATCAGTGATTTATTGTGCTATAAATTTTACTTCAAATTTTAATATTAGATAATTATTATAGTCCAGGAAGAGTTTATATCAATTTATTAATGATTCATATGGGAAATTTTTGTTTCATTTTGACCATAACCTCATTTTTCAAGAATAGATTTTTTTGTTACTTATTTCTCCATTTGATGTCTAACATGCTTTGTCTATATTTTTTGAATGATTCTAATAGAACTGGAAATTTTTGTGATATATGGGAAAAGGAAAAATTTATTATAAGCTTCTTTCTGAATTTTATTTAATCTTTATGTTAAGCATGGCAATTTTTAAAAATAACAGTGATTTAGAAGACAATCTCAAATTGATAAACAATTAGAACTGGGTGTGTTGTTAGAAATCATCTATTTGGAAAAGCAGACAATCTCATAAATGGAAGTTCATACACTCCAAAGTATATAAACAAGAATCGCATTCCCAAAATCCACTGCATGGGAATCTTATCTCCCAAAAATTTTATACTGACTCATGCTTTAGTGAGAATTTTGTCAAGCCTGAGTAGCATCTTCTCTTCATAGTCCAAGTTACTAGAATTTCTTTTGTACTTATTACTTACCTATTACCTGCACTAAGTTGTAGCTATTACTTTTACTCCGAATCTTTGAGCAGAATTGGAAAATGGGTGTCAGAGCTGCCAGAATGCATTCATTCCAGCTACAGGTATTTGTTCAGAAATCCTTTGAAATCTCTTTCTTTCCCAGTGCTTCCTTCCTTGGGGCTATATCTCAACTCTTTCTGTCTCTCTGAGTACTGAAAAATGCTCATGGTCATACTGTTGCCATCATGCTTTGCTTCTGGACAGCCCCCAATCTGATATCTCTAGACTTCTAAATTTGTCTTTTCAAGTCTCCCTGATCTGAAAAGTAATGCATTATAACTTTTTCTTGATATTCCCCATCATAATTCATGTTAGTTCATTTTCTAAGTTGTTACAGAAGAGATTTTTTTGAGGGAGGTAAGCAAAAATATTTATTCTCTGTCTTTATTCCACATTTAATAGTCATCTTAAGCGTAAATAAATTTTAAGTTTAATTTCCGTTATCTCTTAATACACAGGGAAAAAGAAACTCTTTTCACAGAATCATACTATTCATTCATTGTAACAATTCATAGTAAAATAAAATAAATAGTATCCATATTATATTTCTACCTAAAGATAAAACCAAGATGACAGAAAAATGAGTTTTCACACCAAGCTCTCCCAGCACACACTTTATAAAAATTCTTACCTTCCATCATGGAATCAAGACTGTGTATTTGTTCCAAGCAGAAGAGCAATAAATGGTAGGCAATGGGGATTAAATGACTTGCCCAGAGAAACACAACTAGGAAGTATCTGAGGTCAAATTTGAACTCAGAATGTCCGTAGGCCTGGCTTTCAATCTACTGTGTCACCTAGCTACCTACTCCCCAGCATACTTTTTTTTAAAAAATCGGTATTTTCCACCTTAGAAGCAGCACTATCAAGGCAAAAGGGCAGTAAGGGCTGGGAAATGGGGGTTAAGTGGCTTGTCCTAAGTCACATTGCTAGTAAATGTCTGAGACCAGATAAGAACCCAGCAGCTCCCATTTCTAGGCTCACTTCTCAATCCAATGAGCCACTTAACTGCCCCCCACCCCCACCAACACACTTTTAAATTACTTTTTTTAAATGGTGTCAAGTTGAATTCTGAGAGATATAACCAATATTTCAATCTAATATTGAATCTTCAGTGTATGGATTTTGAAGTGCCTAGATATAGCAAAACAATATGTATTTCCCTTACTTAAAATTTTATTGATAGCATAGCACTTTATATGCTTATCTTACTATTTTAGATTAAGAGGTATGTTCAGGTAAGTAGACATTTTTCATGCTATATTTGTTATCTCATTACCACATGCACTGCTTTGTAACACAATGAATTCAGAAAATCCTAGTTCATCAGCTTCTCTTATCAGAGCAGTATGCATCACAAGTCTCCCATGAAAGGTTTGCTCATTAGTACACACTGCAAATGTTCCAAAATGCAATTGCCCTGTGCTTAACAGCTATATTTAGGAGCCCAAATCTTAATTGTATCAATGCAATTTTCAATTATGGAAGAAAAAGAGAGGTGGGGACAGGGAAAGAGATAGTCCTACACAGAAGCACACACACACACACACACACACACACACAGAAAGACAAAGAGAAAGAGAGATTCAGAGAGAGAGAAAAAAAAGCCTGAGAGAGACGAGAGATTAATAAGGAAGAGAGAGGGGAGAGAGAAAATGGGAGAGAAGAGAGAGATTTGGGGAGAAAGAACTATAAGGAACAAAAAGATAGTGTACAAATCAACTCTTCTGATTAAGGACAATTAGAAAAATATAATAAAATCTATAATAGTTATGTGAATTCCACATATTATGTTATCATATTACAATCTGAGTTGCTTTATAATTTAAGAAGTATTTTCTAAAAAGTGGTAGATTAAGGAGTCTTTCTCAATACTCTTGTGTAGATATCAGGGTGACTGGCCAGGGTGTCATAAAATACTGATGTTTCTATGCTCTTCTTTTGTGACATACATTATCTGTTAGGAAAGAGGACAATTTCATTAGATTTTCAGTAGGTACATGGTTGAGATAGAAAGTATAAATAAAAAGGGCACAAAATTCTCCTTTATAAAATTTGGCTCATTTCTTGTTATGCATAATCACTTATGAGAATGAATATGAAGATTTGTGAAAATCTAGAATGGAGAAAAGCTGAACAGATATCAGAAAGTGACATTATAAAATTATATTATAACCAGCTTTACCTTCACACTTCCAAGGTTGCAGTTTTTGATGCTTTTCTTAGGTAATGTCACTTTCTTCTGTGATTTCAAATGGTTTTAGCATTCAGTAAAATATCTCCTACATTTTGTAATATTTAACACTGACTCTCTGATTATCAGTTCAAGTACTATCTTCTCCAGGAAACCTTCTTTGCCTGATTCTCCCAGGTCAACTCTCTCTACATGTTTTTGGAAAATTTTCCCTGTAATTCTCCTTCTTTGGAATTTTCTCAGGGATCTAAGGCTAACACAGTCTACTTTGTAGCATACTTGAGAATATAAGTGAATTATCTTTATAATCAAATTGTTCTTAGCTCATGAGGAACCTAAACACAAAAAGCAAATATTTTAAAATCATTTTTAGTTAGTTAAATGTTTTCCAAATAAATGTAAAAAATAATAATCATTAAAAAATTCTGCCCCAAACACATTTCCTTCCTTTTGACCCTGATCATTCCATAAGAGGGCAAGTTTCTTGATTTCTATTACACAAGTGTTCATCCAAAACATATTTCTGCAATCATCATATATCAAAAGAAAACACAATGAAAAAAATAAAAAGTAAACAAAATATCCTTCCATAACTGTATCCCAGTTTCATTAGTTCTCTAGAAGTGGATAGCTTTTTTTTTAATCATGGTTTCTTGCAATTGCCTTGGATCATTTTCTTGTTCAGAATAACTCAGTCTTTCCTAGCTGATCATGCTTACAATGTTGGTCTTACTACAAACAAAGATCTCTTGGTTCTGCTGATTTCACTTTACATGAGTTCATATGTATCTTCCTAGGTTTTTCTAAAATCATACTGTTTGTCAATTTGTAAAGCACTGTTGTATTCCATCACAATTATATACACAATTTCTTCAACTATTCCCCAATTTATGAACATCCCCTTTATTTTTAGTTCTTTGCTACCACAATAAAATTTGTAAAAAATATTGCCATTTATTTTACCATTTCTTTTATCACTTTAGGACCCAGATCTAGCAGTATTATTAATGATTCAAAGGGTATACAATTTTATAGCCCTTTGGCAATAATTTTAACTTGTTCTCCAAAATTGTTGGACACAATTCAATTAACTATACATAAGTGTTTCAATTTTCCCACATTCCCTCCAGCAGTTGTAATTTTCCTTTTATGTCATGTTAGCCAATATGATTAGTGTGAGGTGATATCTCAGAGTTGTTCTAATCTGCATTTCTTTAATCAGTAGTAATTTAGAGCATGTTAGCTTTGATTACTTCTGAAAACTGCCTTTAACCATTTACCAATTTAGGAATGGATCTTATTTATTTTTACTGAAGAATTTTTAATTTTCTTTTTTCTTTTTTTGAATTATAGTTTGGAGTCAGAAGGGACCACAACAGTTATACCCAACACTGAATATTCACTATAATATACCCAATAAAATGTCATGTAGACTCTGTTCGAATCCACTGTCTAAAGACTGAAAACATATGGCCTCTTAGGCAGCCCATTCTTTTAGACAACGAATTGTTGTAGCTTTTTCTGCTTAAATTAAAGCTTAATGTTTTTCTATTTGCAATTCCTACCTGTTGCTCCTAGATCTGCTTTCTGAAGCCAAGGAGAATGAGTCTAATCTTTGCTCCACCTGATGGAATGGCCCTTACAAATTAACTTTGGCTAAATTCCCTGTATAGTTAAGAAATGAGATCTCTTTTTAGAGAAAATTGCTACAACACCTTCCCCAATCCATTTTCCTGTTTTTCCTCAAATTTTAACTGCATTAGTTTTGTTAGTTCAATTTATTTAATGCATTTAATCAAATTCCTCGTATTTTACTTCCTACAATTCATTGCATATGTTATATGGCCATAAACTCTTTCCTTTTCTCTCATCAGACAGGTACATTTTCCAGGTTCCCCTAATCTACTTATAATATCTAAATCATTTATCAATTTTTGCCTTGGAAGTTAGGGTGAGATTTTGGTTTATTCCCATTTTACATAAAATTTCTTTCAAGTTTTCTTAGCAATTTAGATCAAATCTTGAGCTCTTACCCCCAAACCTTGGATCATTGCATTTATCAAAAACTAAATCTAGATCACTGTGATCTTTACTACTCTCTATTGATTATCTAATTATTCTGCTAATCAGTCATTCAATTTCTCAGCCTTTATCATATTGCTTTCATGATTATGACTTTGTAATATAGTTTGAAATCTGAAACTTCCTTCCCTCCTTCATTTTTTCATTGATTCCATTGATATTCTCAACCTTTTGTTCTTCCAGATGAACTTTATTATAATTTTTCTACCTCTATAAATATACATGAATAAATATACATCATTTTTCCTGTAAGGATTACACTCAATTTTTCTAGGTATGCTATTCTTGCTTGTAATTCCAACTATTTTATATTCTGGAGAAACCCTTGATTTTTTTTAAACCCTTGTACTTCGGTGTATTGTCTCATAGGTGGAAGATTGGCAAGGGTGGGCAATGGGGGTCAAGTGACCTGCCCAGGGTCACACAGCTGGGAAGTGGCTGAGGCCGGGTTTGAACCTAGGACCTCCCGTCTCTAGGCCTGACTCTCACTCCACTGAGCTACCCAGCTGCCCCCTTTGATTTTTTTTTTAATATAGTAGTTGCTAAATTTTGTGTTATCCTAATTGTCACTCCATGGAATTTTTTGGGATGTTTGATTTTTTTCTCTTTCATTTGGGAGCTTAGGTATTTGGCTATAGTGTTCCTGGTGAATTTCATTTTGATATGTCTTTGAGGTGGTGGTTGGTAAATTCTTTTAACTCCTATTTTACCCTCTTGTTGTAGGATAGTAGATCAATTTTCTTTGATAATTTCTTGAAGTATCATGGTTTGGCTTGTCTTTGATTATGGCTTCAGGAAATCCAGTAATTTTGAAATTATCTCTCCTTGATATATCTTCCAGGTCATACTTTTCTGAGAATATATTTTACATTTTCCTCTATTTTCTTCTCAGTTTTGATGGTTTCTTGATTCATTATGGAGTCATTAACTTCTACTTGCCCATTCTAATTTTTAAGCAATTATTATCTTCATTGAGATTTTGTACCTTTCTTTTAATTTAACCAGTTCAACTTCTTGTTTTCACTGGTGAATTTTTGTACCACTTTTCCCATTTGACCAATTCTGTGTTTACTTTATTATTTTCTTCAACAATGTAATAGCTCTTTTACAAAGCTGTTATATACTTTTCATAATTTTCTTCTTTTGCTTTCATTTCTTTACCTATTTTTTTTCCTTTACCACTTCTGTTTGATTGCAGCTTCTAGTTTTTGTTGGGTTTGTGTCCAATTCATTTTTTTTTCCTTTTGAGACTCTTCTGATAATTGCGTTGATTTTATTATCTTCTGAGTTTTTTCTTGATCTCCCCTTTTTCCTAGCATTTTTTATAGTGTAGTTTGTTTGTTTTTTTTGGGGGGTTTGTTGTTGGCACATTTCCCCACTGTATTCCTTGTCTGTGGTTTTTAATGGGGTGTGGAAGTATTCTATCCCAGGCTTCACATTTATTTCCACTGTTGCCTCCAGGACTAGTTCTGGGTTTTTCCAAATTTTGGGTGCTTTCTAGGTGGTCTGAGAAATGGGGAGATATGTGGTCACTGCTTTCTTGGTCTATACTTTAGTCTTCGCCCTGTAAGAGCTCCTGATCTTCTAGAATACAACATCATACTTTTCCTCAGTATTTCTTGATACCATAGGACCAGAAGTGCTACTGCATAGGAGTTATGCTCCCTGTTTACTCTGTTGCTCCATAATTCAATTTATAGCTTATTTTAAAGGTTTTTGAAGAGGAATCCTTAGAGACTTTGAGTGCTTCTCTACTCTGCCTTTTGTATCATTTCCCATACAAAGTAACTAATAAATGTGATTACTCTAAATGTTATTGTGATGGCATGAAAAATTACATTTTCAATTCTGAGAATGCTAAAAGAAAAAGGTGAATGGCAGAAGTAATAAAGCTGGTGTGACTGTGAGTTTAAACCATCATGAATGTTGAAAGAGGAGGGAATTTTTGCACCAAAACTGAATGTAGAATGATGGCAAGAAGGCAGAGTAGGCAAAAACATGGATATATTGGATCTGTTCCTGCTATGTAACCAGTCATGTTTTCCCATTAGAACATAGCGATATTCTTTGGATTATATCAGTTGGTATTAAAACGCTTTTGAGGTGAACCATTCTTGGAATGATGATAGGAAATTTCACCAGTCAGAAAGATGAATAATAACCATTCCCCATTTGCAATAACTAAGATTAGTAGAATACTAGACCTTTCTCTACATACATAAACTTTTTTTTTTTGTATGATCATTGGAAACTTTTGGCTGCCTGTAGGCAAAAAGGCTTGTTTATGCTAGAAACGAATCTATATATTCAGCTATTTATTTGAGAGTAAAATACAAAATACAAGAAATTCTAATACTTAAAATATCCAAATTTGAGATGAGTCCATTGTTGGGGTATTTTGAGCAGTAGGAAATCCACTGCAATCAGGAATTAGAGATCACCTGCATAAGTGCTCCTTCAGTAATCTAGAGCCACTGCCATTGGTAGTAGATAGCAGTATTAACACAAATCTTCTAGTATCATCATTAAAAGTGTGCTATTTATAATATACTAATTTAAAGGGACAAGCATATTTGAATCTAAGAGCTTTGTACACTCAGAAATTGGAGTTGATTAGATAGCATGACTATCAAGTGATTCAAGAATCATTACATAATATTCACAGCTAGATGGCTCAGCAGTTAGTACATTGTACCTGGATTCAGGAAAATCTGAGTTCAAATCCAACCTTGTTCACTTACTAGCTGTGTTACCTTGTAAAGTCACTTAACCTTGACTTGCCTTTATCTCCTGGAAAAGGAAATATTAAACCACTCTATTATCTTTGCCAAGAAAACTTTATAAACATCATTCACATGTTATGATCAACAGGGTCACAAAAAGTCAGATATGACTAAAAGACAGAATAAAAATAACAAAATTAGACATGGGCACACAGCAAAGACTACTGGTTTGGAGAATGTCTATGTAATATAATAAGGGTACTATAAAAATAAGTTTAAACAATTCTGTGTACTGGATATGAAGAGAGGGGGACTATAAAGTATTGAAGACATTTAAAAAAAGGATACTGATTCAGTTTCTATCTTGCAAGCTACTTTATACTCTGAATTTTCCCACTTCTTCAAAGAGTACTGCAAGGTAAGATGGTGGTTCTTGGAAATGTATTTCCTTCCCTTCATTTCTAGTATGGAGGTTCTAAATAAGATGAATTTTTGATATAGATAAAATAACAGAACTGTGTACTGTAAAAAAATACTGGGAGCAAACTTCTGAGGGAAACAGAATTTATTGTGAATACACATATCACATAAATCCATACTCTATAGACTTCTCAGAAGCTTGAGAGACTCTTAGTCAATTAACTAAAATATTTACACAGAGCTAGATTATACAAATTTAGTTTAGAGAAGGTCTGCCAAGTGGGGCTTTTCTTGGCAAGAGGTCATCTTCCCTTGGAGGCAGGGCAAATAGGGTTTTCTTTTGAAGGTTGAGCACTGTCTTGACAGGAAGGTCAAGTCTCTCTATGTCTCTTTTCCAAAGGTCATATTACATAGCCTTCTATTCTATATGTGCTGATAATGAGGATAGCCAAGATATCTTCTGTATTCTGTAGCAAAATGAGATTACAGCTCAAAAGCATCTTTTTACATTTCAAGACATTGAAGCCATGCAGAAATTTTCCTTGGCAACAATATCTACCAGGGATTCTATTATTAGTTTCAAGCACATTAACATTTTTGATGTCTGATTCTCATACACAAGTAAAATTAGTATTATTTCTTGCTATTGAATCTATTATGATTACAACTTATCATTAAAATACTGATTATGTAATAGGGTTACATGCAGAGAATATACAGTTATACAGAGGTATAAAATAATGAATATAAATAGCAGTTGCTTAATTAAATTATCTTTTAGAGTACTGTGTAAGATTGCTAGAGAGATAAAAAAGTTCTCTCTTTTGGAATAGGAGGGAGGCAATGGAATGAGTCAAGAAATGTCTACTCTGTCCCAGGAACTACATTTATTAAGTGATTAATATTTAGAAAAATCCAGGGTACAAATGCAAAAATCAAATCATTCTTTGTCTTGAACAAGTTTATATACTAAGAGTGAATGGTGGGGGCAGCTGGGTAGCTTAGTCGATTGAGAGTCAGACCTAGAGACGGGAGGTCCTAGGTTCAAATCTGGCCTCAGACACTTCCCAGCTGTGTGACCCTGGGCAAGTCACTTAACCCCCATTGCCCACCCTTACCACTCTTCCACCAAGGAGCCAATACACAGAAGTTAAGAGTTTAAAAAAAAGAGTGAATGGTGACAAGGTGTGAAGGAATAGAAACTAGAAATTAGAGGTAAGAATAGGGAATAAGTACTTTGATCTAGATAGTCATAGAGACAGTGAATAGAACTTATTAGGCAGAGAATGGAGAGGTAGTCATGAAGGGAGGAGAATGGTTCAATGGTGGTTAAAGAAAGATACAGATGAAGAGATTTAGATAATAAAATTTAATTCTGAAATTTTATGAGTAAGAAAAAGAACATGAGGCTATCATTCAAGATACTGATTTTTACTGTCAGTGAAAAACTGAAACTCTGAATTATTTAAAAAATTAAGTTTTTGACTTCCGGGTTAAGATGGCGGCAGAGTAAGAAGCAGCTCTTAACCTCTCCTGACCAAAACACACAAAACTCCTCAAGGGGACATAAAAACAAGTCCAGATGAATGGAGGAACCCCACAACAGGGCACAGCGTGGAAGGTACGTGGAATCGAGACATTTCCAGGCTATAAAGGGCTCTCACTTAATCGCGGGCTGAGCAACCGCCCCACCCCCACCCCCTCCACACTCATCTATAGCTCCGAACCCAACTAAAAAGAAATAGAGCAAGTTTGGGGCACCCATCGAGTCATCTGCAGCTCCGGGACCTGTTCCTGAGAGCAGCAAGACTTAGGACCCCATTAAGTCAAAAAACGCACGCGAAATCTGAGCGCGGGAGCAGAGAGTGGAAGCTGGGCGCAGGCGTGGGTGGAGGCAGACACAGCCAGGAACTAAAGCTCTGAAAACCTGAGTGGGGAACCAGTGCAGACGGGCATACGACTGTGGAAGCAGCGCCCTGAGACTTGTAAAGGAACCTCCTGCAGAGGATCAAGCAAGGGGGTCCACCAGGGGGCTTGACCTTGGAAAAAACCAGAACTCAGACCGCAGGAACCAATAGACCACGAACAGACACTGAGCGCGAGGATAAATCTGAGAAGCTGCTGGGCTAATGATGGCTACTCAGTCACAGGAAGTTCAGAAGAGAAAGAATAATAATAACAAGAAAAAGAAGTCTTTAACACTCGACAGTTTTTACACAGAGAAAATCCAGACAACCGAGCAAA
>NC_058130.1:459098283-459111937 GCF_016433145.1 Gracilinanus agilis | reverse complement strand
GGGGGGGGGTTGAAGGGGAAAGGAGGAGCATGAATCATGTAACCATGTTAAAAATGAATATTAATAAATGTTAAAAAAAGGGAAAAAAATTAAGTTTTTAAGAGTAATGAACTTACTGTATCTGAATCTATTCATTCTATGCTTTATGAGAACTGATTAAGATTTCTATTAAACTAAAAATGATTACTTTGTATCAAATTGGCCAATTGTTATTTTGTATAATTTCATTTGAAAAATCATATACAACATTTTTTTTGGTGGGGAACAGAAGAAAATGGTCATAGGTTATTTGTTCCTCTGTCAAGAACTAGGATTCTCAAATAGAATGATATTCATCAGACATTCTTCAGAAAAATATTTTCTTATCTAAAGTTATATATAATTAATTTTAGTTATTCAATATTCTAACACATGAGTCTTGGAATAAGAAATTAATAGCTTATCACTCTTGAAAAAAAGTCAAGCCCCAAGGAATAATTCAGTTAAAAAAAGTCAATATTTTAAAAATTCAAAAAAGAATTATTTGAAAAAATGTAAGATAAATGAACGCCAAAAATATAGAATTATTTAGATTAAAAAACAGTTAAAGAATCTGTTATAAAAAATCTGTAGAGATGAAAAAGTTGTTACATAGCAACATCCTTTGGGTTGATCTCTACTGAATTGTCTAACAATCCCATTCTATTCTCCTCTTAGCTATCAGATATTATTACTAGAGTTAATGTCTAAGCATGCTGTCTTCTATTCAATATGCTTCAGGAATCCTTTCTCACCTCCATTTTCAAATATAAATTCTTCTGGCATTCAAAACCCTTCATTACTAAGCCCATTTCTACTTTTCAGCCTTTTTAGATTTTAATTATACTCACACACTATAAGATCTTTCTTCATGTTTGCCTCTTGGCTTCTCTGACAAGTCCAGGGTAAATTTCCATCTTCTAAGAGAAACTTTTCCCTGATCTTCCTCAATACTACTGACTTTTACTGTATATCTCCAACTGCTGTGTGGATCTTATTTGTAGATACTTATTTAGATAGTCTCACCTATTAGACTGAGTTTCTGTAGAATATGAACTATCCTTTGCCACTTTTTATATCCCCAGCATTTATCATACTACATGAAGAATAAAGGCATTTACTAAATGTTTATAGGCTGAAAAGGGATATTAGGATGTTTTGTTTATTTCCCTGATTTTTAACATAATTCAGGGTACCTGGAAGATACTTAAGTGATTCTTGACTGAATGATTTATGTTTTTTCCTCTTGAAATAATATTTCCTGTGATTGTCATCATCCAGTAGTTCTCCTCTGCATTCAATAGGATAGTATTAATAATTATTTGTCAAATGAATGAATTAATGAATGAATATACACCTTTGCACTCTAATTGTCTATATTGTCAATATAATTTTTTGTTTGAAAAAAATTATTGGAGATATGTCATTGTAAGAAACTAACAACCAAAAGCAAATATAGAAATTGATAAAAACAAAAGCAAACATATATTTTTACTTTTCTTTAAGAATAAATAATATGATAGAAGAATGGAACATACACCCATTTTCATTTGGACTTGAAACTTGAAATATTTTGCAAAAAACTGGAATATATAGTTTTACTCTATGTCATATCTTTTCTAGAGGCCTTTCATTAATTAGTTAAAATGTATTAAATGCCTCCTCTATACATATTATTTCCTGAAATAACTGCTTGCTTTGTAAATTATTATATCTCTCTAGATCTCACGTTCTCATTCTGGACAATACTAGAGTGGCAGTAGACCATCTCTGAGTTGCTAGAGTGTCTCTTCTGGAAGGAGAGATAGAGTTAATGGAGCACAATGTTTAACAATGGAAAGGAAGCAAGCTGTACAGTGAACAGACCCAGGTTCATAACAGATTTGTGAGTTATAATGCCTGTGTGGTATTGGGAAAGTCACTTAAGCTCCTTGGTGAAATAATTTAACTTTCTTCAGTCTCAGTGTCCTTACCTGTAAAGTAAGGAAGATTGACTTAGATGCTTTTTAACATCCCTTCTAGTTTTAGATCTATAATAACAATCCTCTACTTTTAGAGAATTTTAAAAAATGAAATCAACAGAAAAAAATTACCATCTCAATTTCACAAAGTGAGTGGGAATAAGAATTGGGATTTAAATCTAAAACTGTCTGTTCAAATTACAGTATTATATATAGTATACCATGGTTTCCGTCTAAGTTCAAAAATCAATAATAACTGATTTTCCACTCAGTCTTGTGTTTCCAACTGCCTGTGTCCAAATAGAAAAGGAAGAGTGATAAATAAAGACAACTTGCTTACCTTTGTCAAATGAAATTGCATTTAACACTTTATTTATCTTTATCACCCAGGCTTTAAATCCTTATTTACCATCTTATTCTAGTAGTTAGGCTTTATTCTTCAGTCTTCCACTTTATTAAGGAACATATTAGGTATCATTAATTTATAAAGGAGAATCAGTAAGCAAAACATAAAAAAGGAACTCTTTGTCATTCATTTATCACTGATTTTATCTAGAAATATTCCTTCATTGTGAAAAAAGAAGCTCTATGGAAGAAACAAATCAGTTGGTGAAACATTGTGTGATACAGTCTTAACATTAATAAATTACCACATGCCACAGGCCCCAGTGAACATCAATTATTCCTTGTCAAAACATGTTTGCCATATTGTTGATTCAATTAAATTCAGGAAATAGGAACTAAATATAATGGAATACCTTGAAAATATCAGTTCGACAGTCAGCATTTGCTGAATTTAATGGAAATGCTTTAACTTACAAAATTATACATAACCTCATTGCCCTAATTGGGTACAAATCAATCTTGGATTATTATTCTACTAATTTTATTAGGATACATGACCATTTTACATTAGCTAATAACCATTCATAACTTCCCCAAAGTAGTGAATAATTGCTAGGAGTTGTACAAATTCATATAGCACAGATACATATGCATCGACTGAGTTCTGAAATGCATATGTTTCAAAATTCTAGTCCTATTATTTATTATGGAGTTCAATACTGGAAAGGATACTAGATTCAAAAATCAAGTCCCATCTTTATATCTATGATTACATGATAATTAAGACATTTAATAAATAGGTGTTTAATTTATAATTGCTATTAATCTAGAAAGGAATATACATACTAAGATAGTTTTTTTTTTTTTATTTTACTCCACAGAAGATGACATGAATTAGATTCCTGCTTCTGCCACCTAGTACTTATGTGATCTTGGACAAGTCTTCATCACATATTATCTACATTCAATACGTGTAGTGATCTCATACATTAATGCTAGGAGATAAGATTGATCTTTTTAAAAGGGAGGGATTATTTGCAAACAATAATTCACTACTTTACACTGTTATTAAAATTATCTGTTTATTTTCATTTGCAATTGTTTCAGTATATATTAAGAACTATTCATAATGCACATATTTAGGTACTTTAATTACACATTCAAATCACAACTTTATTAATTTTGTGCAACTTTTCCCTAGCTTTTCTTTCTATGTGTGAGGGAAAATGAAGGTATATGCAAAAGAAGCAATGACCTAAATGAAAAGCACATAATACATTTGTTTACTAGTCTTAAATTATGTTCTTTAGAAATAACAAAGCATATGGCATTTCTATTCTTTTAAACTATATTTTTAAACCATGACAAAGACTTAAACACTGCTAATTTTTAAGCCTGCTCAACCATATTGACTTTTAGTAAAATGATAGGTCAACTTCTGATGATCTTAAAAATTATAACAAATACAGTATTTACTGCTTTGCAAACACTAAGTAGATTACATGAATTTATTTTATATTTATGTATGTTATATGTAATATACATTTTAATATATATAAATATATTAAGATATTTTCATATATAATTGTTATATAATTAATATATTATGTAATATGTAAGAAAACCCATCTCCTTTGTTACAATACACATGTGCAATCACATATCACATTGGATCCCATTATATGATACTTGAAATATTATGTACTATGTAAAAGTAATTAATTCTCCAATAGCTATGGAGATATGATTTATCAACTCACCTTGCATACTTGTTAATATAAAAACATTATTGAATGAATTAAATTCTGTTTAATTGCCAATACCTGAATGAAATGTTCCAGTTAATTAAAGGTCCTGGTGACTAACCTGAAATATTTGTTTCATTTGCTGTCCACTCTAGAAAAAAATCTCAATATCTAATAGGGCCATCCATTGGAATGTGCTCAGAATTTTCCTTCCTGCTTCTAGCTAAACACGTGTGTGACCAGCACCTGAACACAACAGAGATGAAGACACCTTCTTGTTTGCAGCCAAATGATGTGTTCAGAGCTAAATGTATTTGTCACATTGGTATGAGAGCAAGATCTGGATGATCCACTTCTCCTATTTCTTCCTATGAATGCATTGATGATGGAAAGAGCAGGCAGAGTGCTGCATCTGTTTAAAAATATAAACCAGAAATATCACACGTAATTTTATCTTCCCTTAAGACTTAGATGGCATAAAATATTGTGTGTTCTGGTTAGGGTTAGGATGGACTAGCTTTTCCCCACACTAGCATGAATCTGTCTGCTTTTATATGGAAGTTAAAAGAAAGGAATTCAAGTAGTAAGGATTGAACATTCGGATCTTGCTTACCATCAATGCTGTTTTTCATTTTCTGAGTATTAGAAAAAACATTCTTGAAATGAACACACTAGGGAGGGAGTTAATCTTATAAATCTGAGAAATCTGGGGTGATTGGTGACAGGGGCAATTCCTTGAAAGAGATGATTACTGGCAACATTGGAAACCCAATCTTTGACTTAGATTAACAGAATAAAAGAACTGAGAGTCTTTTAGGAACCAAAGAACCTAGGTAAAATGTAGAAGTGCACATTCTACCATTCTGAAATTTGCTTTTTTCTGATATTTATGATTCAATCCCTGGCAGAATGAAATCTTAGTTATCTTTTCATTACTTAGATTAGATTACTTTTGGCAGAAAGTGGAAATGAATTCAATATATATCTAAACTGATACTTAATAATTTACTTAAGAAAGCTTAGAGAAAACTTCCACCTGTCACATCTCTCTTGGAGAACATGATGGCTATCTTCCAGAATTCAAATGACTACTATGCAAAATGTTATGTTAAACTGTTATGTGGGTTCAGGAGCTGGGTTAATTGTGGGTGTTGAATCCTAAGTGTGACACCTGAGTAGGATATTGAACCCAGAAAGATCACCCACTGCAGCAGATGTTACTAGAATATAATGAATCTGCTTGTCCCAAACTCCAGATTTAACAGTATTTAACAGGGCTACCAGCCAAGCAAGGAAAATGCTAATAGATTTGTTCAGCTCGCTCTGCCTAACTGAAGCCCTGTGCCTTGGATTATGCTTATGACTGTCTGCAGATTACTCATTGAACTTGAAGGATATAATAAGCCTCTTCCCTTAAGATGTCCTGGAATATAACCCAGTAGAACCCACTAGGTTTTTGATGAAGCTCAAGCCAGTTGTAAGTTCAAAGATGATTTAATATCTAATTGACTTAGGGAGGAGGAGTAGGGTAATGTCTGGGAAAGTTGGAATAGGAAGTCCTTAATTGTATTAAGATAATTATATTATTGATGAATCTTCTCATATATTGCTGATCAAGGTTTGGATGTTGACAGCCTGGTTGGGCCAGACAGGTCCAACAAAAAGTCAAGGTTATCCTGCTGAGTGATAAGTTATTGATCTTCTTGGTCAGTGTAATTCAGGAACAGGGATTGATGAAATAGATTTATAGGTGGTTGCTGGTTGATGATTGAATAGAGCACACCTTGGCCTACCCAAACCACCCTTCACCCAACCAAAACATCTCATCACTGAGATCCAGATGGTTTCAAATCCCTGGCTTTTATACTTAAGCCTAACTGCCCTGGCTCCTGCCAGGCTCCTGCCAGGATCAGTTCATTTGACATTCTAAGCAAGTCCATCATCTTGACTTCAACATGGCTGTCAAATATTTTCTTACAAGAAGTATTAAATTTTGTCTACCTACGTGAAACCAGAAGACAGTCAAGGAAACAGCTCTGAGTCTATTTTGGTAAGCTCCCCTGCTTTATTTGATATATGGCAATGTAACTCATGTATGTGAATGAGCATTATCCATGCCTCTAAATCCTTGCAGAAAGTTTGGAAGTTACATGATGCCACCTAAAGGACTGTCAAAACAGAAAGGATGAATGTAGAATCATTACCTTTTTACAATACCACAAAGGCATCACCTCTTCCTGTTCAGTGACCATTAATGGCATGTGATCTCATCAATTCACTCTTTCATCCCTTCTTTCCACACTCTGTTCATATTCCTCTATAAATCTCTAGCTTAAACTCATTTCTAAAATATGATGCATTGAATATAGTATTTAATTTAACTCTTGCCTCCTCACGTATTTAGTGGGTATTTGAGGGGGGCAAAGAGAAAACAATCAAGGAAGAATAACCAAAGTTTGGGCAGAGAAGAAGCACCACTACTGCTTGGTCAGTGATGTGGTATTCCAGAAAAAAGATCAAAAGACTTCTAATATAAAGAAAACTGTTTGAAAACACCAAATAAGAGTCTTAAATAAATGAAGAGAGAAACACAGGGTAGAAATCAAAACCAGATATAACAGGTGGCATTAGAGGCAGAAGTTCTGGCCAGAAATTACTAGGAAACAAATTTCTGAATCATAAGAATCACCACCCATTGTAATGGATAAAAAGGAGAGAACACTAAAGTTTGGGGGGGGGGGTGCTCTCCTTCCCTTGCTGAGTGACGGAGGGGTAAAAGGTGATTGAAGTCATAAGAGAGGAAAGAAAGGGATGGCTGAGTTTAGAGAGGAATGGACAAGGTGGTATTGGGATGGTAAGGGTACAGGGTGAGGTATTCAGGAGAGGCAGCTAACACAGCCTAGACACCCAAGCTAGAGACAGAGGATACTGGGGGTAATAGGATGAAACCTTCCAGGCAGGAAAGTTAATTCTACAGACACAAGGAATAGGGCCAGTCAGAAATGATTGAAGTCTGACTTGAGGGCTTTCTTGTGAGTTTCTCAAGTCCTCAAAGGAGGAGTCACAAGACTCCTGTCTGTGAAACTGAAGGGATTCAGGAGGAAGAGTTGGGCAACTACTTCCTCCCAAGATGGATGCCTCCAGTTTCCCTCAGGAAATTAAGAGAATAAATCCTTCCTCTTCAATCCTTGCCTAATTCTTCAACACAATGATTCTCCAGAGGGTTTGATTAGGTAACAAAGGGGTTTATTAATGTTGAGGGTTTGTCAGGAGGAAGGGGAGAGGGTTTTGGGGTTTCTGATAGCTGCTAGGGAGAAACTCAAGATGGGGGAGGGTCACGGGAATGAGTTAGACTGAGAGAAGGACCTGCTTCTCTCAGCCAGGGAAGATTTGGCTGCTCTTAAAGTAGAGGGAATACTAAAGGGATAGTTAGAATTCAAAGATGTCCTACTTGCCTATTGTGGAAAACTAAACCCACAAAGTCTATTCACTAAAAACCCAAAAGCCACCCTGCCTCCCAGAGCCCCAGAAAACAGGCAGGGAAATAATATGGAGAAGGTCAGGGAGAGGTTCAGAGAAATTAGCTGGGTTCAAATTGTCCAGAGACAAAGCACAGTCCAAAGCAAAACTGAAAGCCAAGTAGAACTCTCATTAGTCCTTCCGCTCTGTTCAAGCGTCAGGGACCAACTGACTTCTCAGAATTCTAAGGATTCTAACTGCCAGAAGTTTTCAGTTGGCCCCCTGCAAGAGCAAAAGCCTCTCTTGCATCTTTTGCATTACACCATATGTAAATTGGCTATGCAGTATGACAAGAATTCTTACCAATGATTTCTTTTTGACATAAAGATGAAATCATGTTTTTAACACCTAATTTTGAGATATTCCAGAGGAAATGCCACACTAGGACAGGAACATAATAAATTTGTCTTTAGTAGGTTCTAAATAATTGGAATGTATGAATGAATTAGTGAATTAATATGATGCTTTATGTTACCCAGGAAGATTATCTGAGGTCTCAACATATTAAAGCATCTTTTATACATACATGCATAAATGTATAAATAAATACATATATGTATATCTGTCTATATGAATATATGTATAGAAGATAAAAGAGCAGAGGTGCAATCCAATGACTGATATAAACAGAACTGTTTTGACTTTAAGAATAGAATCATATTTTATTAATTCTTATATTTTAATATTTTAAAATTATTTTTCACATGAAGTGAAAAGGAGTTAAAATTTACACAAGAACTTTCTAATAAATTTAACATTTCAATTACAAATGTGAGCACTGAAATTAAATATTATTTACCACAGAAAGTTATCCTGGAAATCATCTTTGTCAAACACGTGGACACTTGATTTGAAGGAATGAAACAGTTCCTTGTTAACACTTTATTAGACAATAATTTTAAATATAGTAGAACTAGAATACTATCCAAGATTGTTTAGAAAACAACCTTAGGGGAGAGACTAATATTCCATTATTTCTTCACAAATTACATTTTTATAGAAAATGATCATTCCTTCATTTTTCATACCTACTTCATATTCAAAAATGGGGTAAAGCAATTATAATAGGTATTGTCTAGGATATTAAACCGCTACTCAAAAATTTATAGTTGTTGGGAATAATAAGAAGCAAGTTTAATACACTATAAAGGCACAGGAGAACAAATCAAAGATTGCAACCACAGCAAGTAGGAAGTATAAAGCAATAAAGAAACCAATTTGCAGTTGCAATTTGCAGCTGTAAATGTGGGTAATTATGAGCTTTTAATTTGTTTTCAGATTGTATATATTGACACTACAATAGCTAGGTAGCTAATTTAATAGAAGCAATAGCATCAACATATGATGTCTTGACCTCAAGATTCCTCTACATATAGGCCCCTTTCTTTTGCCTTTTTTACAACTTCTAAAAATTTTTTGTTCTTGAATTTCATGTCCAAAATATCTCTGCAGGCAGTAAATAATTTTATTGTCAAAAATTTCAGATAAATTATTAATGTCAATTAAATAGGAAGATAGGTTGGAATGCTTTTCTCACTGATAAAATACATTTTAAGCATCATAAACTAATTTAATTAATTATATAATGTATCAATAATTTTATAATCCAATTTGAATGTATCAGGATTCTAGTGAAAATTATCAAAATATTGCCCCCCCATTATTTAAATTTAATAGTATATTATCCAAAGCCAAAAGTTTACTAGTAGATCTTACTTTTTATTTCACCATTTTAATCACTAACCTAATGATCTAGTGAGAGTACTCTTAATAGAGGTTTTCCCAGATCCTTGTGGTATGGAAATAATTCTATTTTGCTCAAAAACTAAAAGAAATCATACTTATGAAAAACAAAATTTGGTACAGGTAATCAGTTATGAAAGCAAAGGGAATGAGCATACCATTAAAAGTACAATCATTGTATCCTCTGAATAACTCTAAATCATTTCAAGCAGAGAGCATGAAAGGGAATTCTAGATAGACCTTTCTCCTGCCAAAAATATTTGAGAGCAATTAGAAGTGAAATGTGGAGCTAGTTCTTACATAATCAAGTACTATGAACCTCAATTTCCTACTTAAAAACTATCCAGTTTCCATTCACCCCAAAGTAGAATCAAAATGCAATTTACTAACTTATCATTTCATTCTTTCAGAGATTATAACAGCATTTCATTTTTATTCAATTTAAAGAGATCTTGGATCTTAAGAATCTATTTCTTGTTTGAATTTTTGATTGACTGCATAATATTTGACAAAAATTTTAGATGCTTGCATTCTTACACCTCTCCATTTGCCAAATAGAGACATCTTAAACTATCAGATGTAGATGCTGAGTTCTAATTTAGGTTTCTAAAGTACTTTTCACTTTATGCCACTTTTCATCTAAAAAGATCAAGCACTTTATGTCCTTTCATGTAATATCTTCAAATTGCTATTTTCTACATTATTTAGGAATATCGTTTCCAGAAACTTATTCTCTAAGGAAGTGTCTCAGAAGGGTGTATATCAGTGGAATTCTTCTCTATTGTTTTGTTTTGTTTCTTTAACTGATTAAGCTTGGAGAAAACATTAGTTTCCAGGCAGTGTATATTTCAGCCACAAACAAATCTTACAAACAGAATAACCTGTTAAAATACATGTAGAGATGCTATATGTGGATATTACATTATGATTAATGAAGTCAACTCAAATGGCATTATGCAACTCTTACAACTGTCCTTGACCACTCATATGTATCAGAAAATTACATCCATAGATCTTTCTATGGGCTAAAGAAATTTCTTAAGGTTTAGAAAAATGGCTCATTCTTTTTTTTTCTTTTTGCATGCTATTTAAATCATATAATAATCAAATATAATATATAATTTTATAATATATTATATAACATGATATATAGTATGCATAATATATAATAATATATAATCAAAACTACAGCAATATTAAATACAAGAAGACCCACACTAGCTGGAAAATGCTTCATAAAATATATATGCACATGAAAGCTAAGCACATCACACAATATAATAGACCCTTCTGTTCCAGGCACCTGGTTTCTTTAAAGAAATGTGTAAGCAAATTCTAGGTCAACACTAACAATAAACTATCTATATTACTTTTGCTGTGCTAAACTCATGTTGACAAGCTTCATTTATTAGCTAAATTCTTTAATAGCACAGCCTTTAGCAAACGTTTCCTATAATTCAACTCAAGAAGATAGAGCCTACATCATAGAACTTCTCCTTCTGTCATATTACCTTGCTTTAAGGTAGATAGTACTTGGGAATGTTTGCAATTACAGAAGTTGAAAATATAATTTATTAAACTAAGAATTCTATATTCCTGAAGGGAGCATGGAGTACTGGATAAAAGGAATTAGTCTTAATGCAAGGGAAATCTAGGTTCAAATCCCACCCTTGACTTAAATATATTGTGTGACCCAGGAAAAGTTATTTAACTTCTTAGTGCCTCAAGTAATTTCTAATCTATTCATATGCTAGATTTAATTGGAAACAAGACAAGGCAAATAATGATAGGGAAGATTCTAGTTTTGCATTACTTCTGAGGACACTTAGATTTTCATTATATAAAAATGAAGCAACATCATTTTGTGTAGACTTCAGATTACAGTGCCTACATTTTTACCATTTTATATTTCCTGCTTATGGCATTCCTTTCATATTTTTCAGAATAATAAGGCAAGTATCTCTTACCATACTACAATACATACCTGACCAAGCATCATATTATTTCGATAAATAATTTTAATATAAAATATATATGATACCAATAAATATAAAAAATAAACATAAATGTGTTTGGGTGACATATGATCAAATGTGGCAATAATTTACCAGAATATGGACAATATTTTAAGAACATTTTTAATATTCTCTAGCTACATAAAAAGAGAGGAGAGATATTAGCAAATGTAGCTCTAAGGACTAAGTCAATATTTATTTCCTTTGCCTAACTTCTGCCATTTCTGGTACAGATAATGGTTTGTTTAAATCATGTGAGTCACTTAAATATCACATACTCCTGCCAAAGCAAGGTTCCTTTTTCCCTCCATCTGAAGCTAAATGAATACAAAGATTTCAGCATGTTTTTGCAACATTTTGTTATCCTTTAAAATCGATCCACTATTCAATTATAAAAACACTTAGAGAATGAATGCTTTCTTTCTTTGAAAAGTATCAAGACCAGCGTTTCTATCTCCAGATATGTAAAGTATGAACTTGAAAAGTAAATAAATACATTTAAATAGTGGTTCTACCATTGATTACTATAAAAGGAGATCCTGCCAATCTGCCAACATGGGGAAGGGGACTTGACAAGACTGCTACAAGTCAGAGAGCATTTCAGGGTTAACAAAAGGGATTAAAGAATTGATGGACTTTTATGTAGTTAACAAAAACATTGATTTAGCTCTTTGAAACAAAAGGGAGCTGAAATTTTCAGGCTGAGTACTGTAGATGAATTATCTTATTGGGTTATAATTTTATTGAATTGAGACTCAAAGTAAAAAAGTAATGATGAATGTTCTGCTCATTATTATCATTTCTTTAATGAAATATATTATTTTAATAGAATATTAATCACCTGATGTTAGATAATTTATACTAGATTTTAAATTTCTAAGATCTGAAAATTAGAAAATATTTTAAATGTTATACATACTCTTCATGATAAGATGATAGAGATAAATCACCATCGATTAGAGAAATGCAAATTTAAACAACTATGGGTACCACTTCACACCCATCAGACAGGCTAGCATGACAAAATGGAAAAATGATAAATATTGGAGGCAATGTGGAAAACTTGGGCACTAATGCATTGTGGTTGCAAACTGATGGAACATTCTGGAGAACAATTTGGAATTGGTTGAAGTGGAAGTGTAAAGGGACTTTGGAATATCAAGTTGTACTCTCTTTAATCACTATTCAAAAAATGAGAAAAATCATCTTTAAAATGGAATGTTTCTATTGAAAGAGACATGGAGCAACATCTCATATCATAGACCTGAGACAATATTCCCTGGATTTACAGAGAGAGAGATGTGTGGTCATACCTCAAGTCATTGACCAGAGACAGAATGACCCTGATGCAATGTTCCTCCTAATACAATGTGCCAAGGTTTACAGAAACACTCTTAATTTATAGGGGAAAAAATAGACTTATTTTACCAATTCAAGTGTTCCTTCAAAAGAATATTTTAAAGAAATTACCAAGAGTTGCAAAGGTTTTAATCCAGAAATAAAGGACAGGAATCTTCTAACAAGAGAGGAGGAGTTCAGGGCTGGATTACCTGGGAGTGGCTGACAAGAGGATCATTCCAGCCATTGGGTTTGACCTTCTGGGGTGGGGGGAGGGAGCCTCCTATACAATGGGCGATACTTCTAAGGCAAAAAGAGTACTTAAGATTTGATTACTAGGTACTTCAGGGTCTAAAATGTGATCAACCTGGGGCACCTCCCTGAGGCAAATTCCCAGACAAACACCAAACTATAGGGAAAAGAATGGGGTGGGGTAATCTTGTCTTGAAGGGTGAAGGATAGGGGTGGGGAACCAGCTTTACTATAATTTCTTAGAGATATTAATAACTACTAACTTGAGAATAACACACTAATTTTTCCCTCCACACAGAACTATGACCAAAGGGCCATAGAAGTATGCATACCTTTTGACCCAACAATATTACTACTAGCTATGAATATCAGAGATTGAAGATAAAGGAAAAGAATCTATCCATACAAAAATATTCTTAGCAACTTTTTTTTTTACTGGTAAATAAGGGAACTGAATGAATGTCTGTCAATTGCAGAATGGCTGCACAAGTTGTATTATATACTGTAAACTGAATGATATTTTGCCATAAAAAATGACAAGATGATCACATAAAAACATGGAAGAATTCACATGAAATGATGCAAAATGAAGTGAGCAGAACCAGAAGAACACTGTACACATTGAAAGCAATAATGTATGATGATCACTATGAATGACAATCATTATAAACTGTTATAGGGGAGCAAATTGGTGAACCCCTGGGTTCGGGAAGGAAAC
>NC_058130.1:459087291-459098273 GCF_016433145.1 Gracilinanus agilis | reverse complement strand
TAGGGGAGCAAATTGGTGAACCCCTGGGTTCGGGAAGGAAACCATTCTCAAGAATGAGAGGACTCCAAACTTAGCTTAAAAGTAAAAAAGAAAGATTTATTAGTAAGATAGGATTAATGGCCAGCAAGACAGCATGAGTGGAGCAGCCTTGGGAGGCTCCCCCCGAGTCCCCCAGTTCTCGCTCTTTTGTATCCTTTCTGGTAGTGTGTACATGACTCCCTGCACTCAGGCTGGGAGTTGATGCAGGGTCCGTCCTAGACCCTCAGGGCCTAGACTCTCTGGGTGTGTCCAGGAGGTGTATCTCTTTGCCTATTTCAACTCAAAGGAATTCCAAGGACAATGGTCCTTGCCTTGGGGTCTCAAGGGCAGGAAGGGGGAAGGGAATTCCCCTGCTCACAGCCTGCCAGAGTCAAGGGGTACAGGGTTGCTGCCATCTCTGCACAATGCCCATGTCAAAACAAGGCAAGGATTCAGGACAACTCTGAGAGATGCATGAGAAAAAGAGATATCTACCACCATAAAAGTAACAGAGTCCAAAGGCAAAATAAAACATAACATTCTTTATTTCCTCCATAAATTGTTCTCTAGTATAAGCAATATGTCTCTTTTCTCATAATATGATGAATACGGAAATATGTTATGTGTCTAATCAATATCATATTACTTACCTTCTTGCTGATGAGGAAGAAGGGAAGAAAGAACATGGAATGCAAAAATATCAGAATACAAATATTGAAAAATTGTACTGACACATAACCTGGAAAAAATTATAATTAAAAACATTTTAAATGATGTGTTCATGATCACATAACATAAAAAATAAGTACTTGTTATGAAAAGATAAATATTTGTGTCGATAGTTTTATGATTAAAGGTTTTGATTTAAAAACAAGCAGTCTATACCTGGCATGGAGTTGAGGGCAACAAAAATAGAAAATAGAATTGAGAATATTGTAAGGTTGGAATTTGGACTTATAGAAAGTTAGTGGGATTTAGAGCAGTTAGTAAATGTAAGGTTGGAATGCAGATTTATGGCAGTTAGAGAACCAAGGCCCCTCTGGGCCCCTTCCTGGAACTAGCTGCAGCCCCCCACCCAAACCAGAGACACCTTGTTATCTAATTTAGCAGCTTAAGTAAACATTCCCAAGTTATATATAACTGCTATAATCCTCTCCCCAAGAGAGGGTCCCACTTTGGAGCCACCCTAGCAGTGTGCTAGTAATAAAGTATCTCCTGTGAACTTGCATTGTCTCTGAGTCTCCATTCTTGAGGTCTACAATTCTGAACCCTAACATTTGGGGGCTCATCTGGGATCATAGCCCCCTTGAGTGGACAATCAAGAGACAGAGACACTCTTTACCAGGTGAGTTATGATCAGGGTGAGTGCGTGAGTGTGGTGTGGGTGTGTACCTTTATGGGAGGATGATAAATGCTTCAGGGCTTACGATTTAGTGGTCTGGAGATTCTGTACCTGCAGGTTGTACAGGTCGACCTATATCATTGTCCAAGGGAGCCCAGGTTCAGGGAGTTCCATAAATCAACTCACCTGTGTGTGAATGTGGAACAGCTGAGTACATGGTTCCTGAGTCCCGTGAGGGGCCAGGCCAGAAAGGGTGGGAGGTGATTGTGGTTGGGACTGCCTCCCCAACAGTCTTCTGGGGATAAAATCTGTTGGCTAAGATACCAAATGTTAATGTTTAATATCAGTTTCTTTTGTGCTAATTTTCTCTCTTTATATCTGGTGTTCTAGTTTTTGCCCCAGTCCTGGTCCTATCCTTCTGCCTTAGGGATGGATGCTCCACCTTGTAACCTGTCTGCCAGTCTCAGGAAACAGTCTCTGGTCTCCCAGCCTTCAGGACCCTGGCATTCACTGCAGAGATACCCCTGAAGACCCTGTACCCATAGCTCCTCCTCCTCCTCCTCCTCTTCTCAGGGATTCTATGTCCCTTATCAGCTTGAAGAAGTTACAGAAGATTGAAACCTTCAGCCCTCTTCCCTTAGACATTTGGAGGAGGGGGGGGATGGCATGGGACATTGTGGGATATTGTACTCCAGAGACAGCATAGAACATTGTACCCCCATAGTGAAAAAGTTTTCAGGCAAACTATAGGCAGGAAAATTCCTTTCCTTCCACTATGTACCCTTACCTGCCTAAATAGACTAGTGATCTTTGTCAAAGATTGTATCAACACTTAGCTTATGGTCCTTCAGCAACAATACTGGACCAATCCCCCTGCACCTTCTGTCTATGATGACACAGATATTTAAGAAAGATTTCTTTATGATCCAACTCCAGAAGTGAGGTATGTGGAACCTAGCAAGAGTCAGAATTAAAAATCCTTACCCTTGTATGACATTATGGTGAAACAGTCTTGTCCACAGGAATTCCAAACTTGCAGACTTCTGGTCTCTGGAGCTTAACCTTATCTACCTTGCAGACCTCCCCCTTATCTGCAGGATAAGGGCTGACTCACCCTGTCCTCTATTTCAGGGCTAGGTACTTACCTGGGGAATAATACCCTGAGAAACCCCCACTGTCTGCATACCCACGTTCCTGAAGGAGCTATATTCCTCATTCCTCACTTTGAGTGTAGGTGGGCCTACTCTGTGACTGGACTCACCCCCTGCATTTCTGTTGCTATGCTTAATCAGACTGAGGAGTATTGCCTCCTCCTCACTGTCCTCCCTCCTATCCTGCATACCACATTAACACCATCCAACTGATGGTTTTATGTCAACAATATATACCCCTAGCAGAGCCCAGATCACCCTAAGGTAAAGATTTCCCACTGTGCAAAAAGAAAAAGTGGGTAATGTAAGGTTGAAATTTGGACTTATAGCAAGTTAGTGGGATTTATAGCAGTTAGTAAATGTAAGGTTGGAATGCAGATTTATGGCAGTTAGAGAACCAAGGCCCCTCTGGGCCCCTTCCTAGAACGAGCTGCAGCCCCCCACCTGAACTAGAAATACCTTGTTAACTAATTTAGCAGCTTAAGTAAACATTCCCAAGGGTCTATATAACTACTATAATCCTCCCCCCAAGTGAGGGTCCAACTTCTGAACCATCCTAACTTTGATATAGTAATAAAGTGTCTCCGGTGAACTTGCATTGTCTCTGAGTCCCCATTCTTGAGGTCTATGATTCCCAACCCTAACAATATGTCTTTTGAATATCAGTTACATGAAATGGAATGGTTTTCCTGGAGATGAAATGATTTAGGAAAGACTCTCATAACTTCTCTATTCCAGAATTTGAAAAGTAGCCATGAATATGGAAGAGAGTTTAGAATCCTTTTGCTTTGCACTGAAGAGTGTGGTCAGTAAGTGATGAATCAGTAATAGGTGGAAGTGGCAAAGAGGAGTTTTTGGATTGGTGTCAGCACGAACTACTTGACAAATAAAACTATCCAAAATGTAATTCAATACATACAGGAGTAGCAGGTTTAAAAATAAAATGAATAGCTAACTTCCATATAACACATGCTAAATATTAACTCATTTGATTCTCACAGATATTCTGAGGAATAGATGCTATAATTATCTTCATTTTATAGATGAAGAAATTGAAGGAAAGAGATTTAGTGGTAAGTAATAATTATTTGAGGCCAGATTTGAATGGAGATTATCCTGAGTCAAATTCTGGCACTGTATCCACTTTATCACCTACTTTCTTATGATTTGGGCCTAACCAGACATCTCCAAGTAAAACCTAGTTCAGGACATTTCAGACATTTTTATAAGAGAATTGTTTTTAGGTATAATAGTGGAATAGGGGACCTTGGATATTTTTCTACCAAATTTCAAATTCTCCAATGTTGTTATTACATAAAGGCCAACCTATCTTATATATGCTCATTTTTAAAAAATAAAAATCATGTCTCTGAGGATATAATAATTCCTTTGATTATATGAATGTTTAGCTTAAATTTTATTCTAAAGCAAATGCATTATTTCCAGCATCATAATATATAAACAAAAGTAAATCCAATTTAAATGAGCATCATTGGAGGTCCTCTCTAAGTCTATCCTTTTCTATCCTGTAACAGCTCAGACTGATAACACCAATCATGCTCTTAATATACATTTAACAATCTCATGTAGGTTATTTAATGGTAAAGAGTTTAACATTCAAAGGACTTTGTGAAATATAATAAATGCAAATATAATTTCACAATTAAATTACTATGAACCTCTATCAGATTAAAAAGATTTCATAGGACTATTTTCAAATTAATAGCAGTACAGGAAAATTTGTACAACTAGACTTTAACAATCCTTAGCAAGTATGTGTTTGTTGCTTATACTTTAAACAATACCTACAGGGCAATATCATTATTTGAATTACACAGTAGAAATGTGCCCAGAGAGGCTGCATACACTAAATCTTAATGTTACTGATTTTCAGACTATGGACACTCCATTCCAACTCAGCAAAAACAATCAAGTTGAGAAGGATGGTATCTCCTAGGATATAATTTTTTCTTTGGTTCTAGATGTGGAGTTATTCAATAATTTAAAACATATTCAGATAAAATTATTCCAGCTAATAATCAATATCTTTAAATGGGTCAATGAAAATATGAGTTATTTCTATTTAAAGATATCTGACTTGGCAATTAGGGGGCATAATGGCGAGAGTATTGAACTTTGAGTTGGGATGGTACAAATTAAAATCTTACCTCAGATTGTTCAAATGTAAGATGAAGATAAGAATATCTACCATATAGCTTTGTGAAGATCAAATAGGACATATAAGATGTGAAGATCATCCACTGAATCTCAAGTGGATACCAGTCATCCTGATTTTTGCCTTGCCACTGGACTTTGATGTTTCTGGAACAGAGAATAAGGCTGATGGCCTCATGCAACTCTATGTCACTTAAATCCAACTAATGCAAAGTCAAGACACCACCAGAGCTGTTATTAGTCCTCTGTGTAAACAGTGAACAACAGTAACATCTATAACTTCCTTAGTACAGTGCGTGGAATATATCAAACACTTTGTATTCTCACCTCTTTCAGTTTTGTAGACATAAGAATAGTATAGACAGATTACAGAAATTTAGAGAAATGATTAATCAATTTGGCAGTTTGAGGTACCTATTAAAGTCTGATATTTACTTTGATTTTAGTCTCTTCTTAAAAACAAAAATTGAAAATCCACTAACACAAATATAAAAAAGACATGCTTGGGAAAATGTCCTTTGTTACAATATAAATAAAAGCAATATCTAATTTATTTCATTTGTTTCAGCAAAAAGATGAGCAAGGTAACAAACCTGAATTCTTGTTTTCTGTCCCTGGATATTTTTCATTTTGGACTGTTCACTTCCCTGAGTTGGCATCGATCCCCACTTCTTCTAAGACTGCCTTTGATATTGATTCAAATCACTTGGCTGGGTAAATTGCACAGCAGTGTGGTTGGCTGACTGGTTGGTGAGCTGGCAGAAAGCAAAGTATTTCAAGGTCACTTTCAAAGTGCCAAAAGGAAGGCTATCCCTATATTTGAATATTTAATATTGAATCTGCTTTCAATAATCTATTTGTGAAGGCTGCATACATATTTTGTAAAATGAAAATATTTCCACTTAAAATGGAAATAACAAAATAGCTGACCTATAACTAATTCTTCTCTTTTGAAATAGATTCAAATTTCTCTTTGTAGCTAAATTGGTTGAGTAACAGAAATTAATCCATATCAGCCAAATTTTTATTTTTGTCTTTCACCTGACTTTGTGAACATAGCAATCTTCCAGACTTAAGATGGCATTTCTTACAATGGGTGCCAAGATTTAGGAATACCAAGAATTGCTTTATCAGTATAATAGCAACCCAATAAACAAGGGAAATGTATATTTTATAGTATACAATAAATAATAAAAAGATATTCAGATAAATAATATCACTACTCATTTGGAAAAGTCTCTTCCCTCTTTAATCTTTTTCTTCTATGTGTGATATTTTTCTATTCAACTTACTTCTTCACACACATACACATAATAGGCAAGATTTTTTTTTGTCATTTTGAAAGCATCCATATGTTAGTTTCTTAAGGTTTAAAAGTAATTCTTTCCTTAATATATATAACACAAACATCTTGTAAACTGAATATATATGTATATATGTATATATGTGTGTGTGTGTGTGTTGTTATGATTATAATAATAGATAATTTGGAGAAGCAGATAAATGTTTTCAGGGCCAAATAGCGCTTTAAGTTAAGAGCCAGAGATTGACAGGCTACAGTGAGGAAAGGAGGGGGTAAAACACTCCTGATTCTCAAACCCCTCCCCCTCTGACTGCTTCTGCTTCAGTTGTTAATGAAGACAGGAATAGGATTCTTCTGGTAAGTTTCTGTTATGGCTGAAACCCCAATAATATTTCTTTTTTTTATATTCCTCTCAGGTCAGTTAGAGGAGATATAACAGTTAGCTATTTAACTGTTGAGGACAGAGGAGATCTTAAACTGGCAGCCAACAGGATTCAAACTAAATATACAGACTGAATTGTAAGTATCTTCCCAAATAATTATCAGGCACAGATTTGAAGGTAAAAAGTTATATTAGGAATTAACAAGGAAAATTAGAGAAATTAATGAAAGGTTTAGGATAAAGGAAAGGTGACGCTGAACTGTTAAATTGATGCCCCTTCCCCCTCCTCACTGGAGGAGAGGAAGCATTTAACTAAAACTGGCTCTCTTGCTATAGATAAATATTTTACTCTCTAATTACTAAGTAATTATATAATTATATTAATGAAGAATAGTAGTAACAAATAGGCTAACCCTATGAGTAGAAATCACTAGCTTATACTACAATGGTTTCTCAGGAGAAACCCCAAGTCAGGAGAAACAAGCAGACTGTCTGCTCACATCCAATCCCACAAATTAACTGTCTTCAACCCTTCTCAACTGCCCCTCACCCAAAGTTCTCCAGGGGGTCCCTTGGAACTCTGGATGAGGCTCTCCCTGTACCTTTGCAGGGATTCCATGCTTTGCATCTGCACACAACAGTGTGTGTGTGTGTGTGTGTGTGTTTGTATAATGATTCAAGGCTTGCCATTTTCTTACCTCATACCTACTTTATTGCCCTTCACGTAAAAACCAATTGATTTGGGAATTGTTGTGTCCATTGATTTTATTTTTTTTTAAACCCTTGTACTTTGGTGTATTGTCTTCTAGGTGGAAGAGTGGTAAGGGTGGGCAATGGGGGTCAAGTGACTTGCCCAGGGTCACACAGCTGGGAAGTGGCTGAGGCTGGGTTTGAACCTAGGACCTCCTGTCTCTAGGCCTGACTCTCACTCCACTGAGCTACCGAGCTGCCCCTGTTGTGTCCATTTATACTGGAACCTTGTGCCTTGCATCTGTTCATGGAGTGCTGGATTTGAATTCTCTTCTTTCATACTTTCAGGCAGAAATTTTTCAGAAGGATATGTGATATCTCTGTATTCTCTTCTTAACTGGCCTTTCCATTTCTATCCCCTTTGCTGGATCATCATTCATGTCCCACCATATATATATATATATATATATACATGCATACATACACATATGCCAAGGCTCTGCCTTGTCCCCTTAATACATTTTAACTTTGGGATCACCTCACCTCAGTGCTCCTGAAATCAGTTTATAAGTTTATGCAGATAATATATAGATTTATATATCTTTCTTTAGTCTCTTTCATGAGTTCTCATCTAAAATTACCAACTGTCCACTGGGCACTTCCAAAATTATTTTTCTATGGTTATCTTAATGATATTTTAAATATCTTATATTTCTAATTTATTGCATTTTCCCCCAAACTCAAATATCTTCTTAGTCTTATTTCTACTCCTAATAGAAATCTTGGATTTCTGCTAAGTTTTAAATAATACAGTTTTGCAAACATGAGTCATTCTCTTTTTCTTATTCCTTAAACATCCAATATGTTGCTAAATTTTGTTGATTCTATTGTCACACTTCTTATATCTGTCCATTCAAATCATTTATGTGATCACCAGACTAGATTAAGATCCCCTAATGGGTCACTTGCATTATCATATCTCCAGTTTTTTTCCCTACATTACCTCCCTTAATCCATTCTGTCCATAAATATAAATAAAAATCTTCCTAAAACTTAGGCCTACTCAAAAAGTACAAGTGATTCTGTTTTCCTTATGATAAAATACTTTCTTCTATTTTTGGGATTCAAAGTCCTTTATAATCTGGTATCAGTCTACCTATCTATTTTTATTATTTATTATTGTCCTTCACATACTCTACATTAGAATCGAATTAATCTACTTACTGGTATATATATATATATATATGTATATATAACTTTTCGCTTCACTCTTCATAACTTTGCAAAAGGGAACCACTTTGCCAGAAAACACTCTTTCTTCATCTTTGTCCTTTAGTATCCCTGACTATATTCTAAAATGTTTATAACAACTTTCTTTGTGGTAGAAAGAACTGGATATTGCGGGAATGTTCATCAAGTGGGGAATCGCTAAACAAGTTGTGGCATATGTTTATGATGGAATACTACTTTGCCATAAGAAATGATTAACTGTTTTTTTAAAAAAAAAGTGTGGAATGTAAGGGGGAAAAGGGATGATATTTTTTTTGTTTGTTTGAATATTTAAAGATTGGTTGCCAGGGGACTGAAAAATTATCGATCCCCAATTAAGAATAACCTCAAGTTAAAATGACTTTTATGGAAGTTTATTTACAAAATATAGAAGAAAGTGGAAGTAGAGAGATGAGAAGAGGGTAGAATAAGAGATCTGTATTCAAGTCTGGGCTTTACTCTGATAGGGCTCCAGATGCCCAGCCAAAGCCTAAAAATCAATTAACAAGGGTTTTAGCCATAAGGGCTTCTCCTAATCAAGGGAGCCTCCCAGAGGCTAGTACCTCCTGGGAGGTTAAAGGAGTCAGCCTTCTTGACTCACCATGTGTAGTTCTAAGAGAGAGATTTAAGAGCAATCTCACCAAGGTCTCCAGGTCCCAGGTCCAGAGCTGTTCCATGTCCAAGCAAGAACCAGAAGAGCGGGCCCAGCTCATTGAGGTCTCTTTTAAAGGGGCCTCTTTTGCTTAACTTCCTGTGGCCTCCTCTTAGTTTATGTGTCCAATCACAACAGATGCTTTTCTTAGGACTGCCCAGGAGGCAGTCAGTAAATTCTGATTTGTTACTCACTCTTAGCACACATGAGTTATAGACCACCCAACTTGTGAGTAAAGTGAGGATGTTTTCACCTTTGGTGATTAGATCTAAAGATGGGCAGGGTAGATTTAATCTCATTATCAAGCAAAGACATACAAAAAATTATGAAGATTGAAATTAGCTGAACCAGAACATTATATATTAAGAAAATTATTGAATAGAAATAAGACATAATTTTATATATACCTATATCATTTTGTCAAATGTTAACTTCTTTAATGGAAGGAGGGAATTGTCTGGGTGTTTAAATATAACAAATAAACATAAATAAATTTAAGTTAAAAAACTCAACCCAACAACTCTATTAACAGCATTTTCTTTTCTTACTATATGATAGTATTCTTCTTAAAATTACATTGTATTTACTTCATATATCCATATATGTGTATGTAGCACAGATGTGACTGAAACTATTTTCCTAATCCCTTCTTGGACTTGAGGGATAGTTTTCCAACTGTGATGATTTTCTATTCCTATAACTCGTACCCACTGCTGGTGAGCTTATCCTATTTATGTTTATATCAATTAGTTATCTTTATTTAATTTGTTTGTAAAAAGTATTTATTAAGATGGAATAAGTTGAAAAAGTCTATGATTCAGTCTCTAACCAATTACTTCAATGAAGAAATCATGATTTCTCCACCAGGGAAACAAAAATAAACACTTAAGGGTGGGAGTAAATTGAATCATCAATCAATTAATTAACTCACTCTACTTATCCAGGATAATTTGATCAGCTAATAAAAATATTTAATTAATGTGTGGCATACTGGGAAAGAGGAAATGTGCGTGGAATATATGTAGCAACAGAAGGAACTCCTTGAAAACCTTTTGCTGTAGTCATCAAGATGCTCCACTTTGATATATTGTTGCTTTTCCAGAGTTCATTCTAGAATTCTGACCAGAAGCTCAAAATCATCTACTTTTTTTGAATCTCATATTGTCGCAACTCTGGTTATGGTGAGATTTAGTGGACAATACTGAGATTAAGGTCAAAGTCAGTGTTTTTCTTCTCTTTCCCAAGTAATTCCTTTGGAGGCATGTGGTAAAAAATAATTTCCCTTCATTTTAGAAGATGATTGAATTCCCCTGATTTGAACCTTGGTTGATGAATTATTAAAGTCCATAGGTTATTACTAAACCCATTAAACTATTAGAAAAGACTGCTCCAATGACATCAAGGCTCATCAAAACCTCCTTTACATGTTGCTTCTCCACAGTGAATGTACTCTTTTTGGAGGAAGAACTGTTTTATTTGTTTTGTAACTCAATTACCTAACAAGGTAAGGAGTATTTCTTGATTACCTAGTTGCATTCAATTGATTTGTTGTTGATATAATTAATTTAAATATGGCAAAAGGCAATGCAGAGCAGATCATTAGTTTAAAGTACTCTGAGGTTTTCAATTGGAAAAAACCATAGGAGACATGCAGAATTCAAAACCTCCAGTTTTTGGATTAAAAAATGGAAATGCTGAGATGAAAAGGAATTGGCCCGTGAAACAAGGTATTACAAATCCAATCATACTTATAGTAAGTCATATTACTTATACTCCAAGTTTTAGGTCTGCTGGTGCACCTTAGGTATTCTCTTTTCCATGGACTCTAGAGATTTAGGTAAAAATGGTATGTTTAAAGCCTCTATCCCTGTATAACATAGAGAAAGATTTTGTTTCTATATTTCTATAATATGGAAACATGTTTCCATATGTTTCCACATATATATATGTGTGTTTCCAAACATATTTTCCATACACACACACACACACACACACACACA
>NC_058130.1:459048499-459057297 GCF_016433145.1 Gracilinanus agilis | reverse complement strand
GTACCTTCCACGCTGTGCCCTGTTGTGGGGTTCCTCCGTTCGTCTGGACTTGTTTTTATGTCCCCTTGAGGAGTTTTGTATGTTTCGGTCAGGAGAGGTTAAGAGCTGCTTCTTACTCTGCCGCCATCTTAACCCCGACTCTCAAAAGTAGCAGATTTTGATAAAAGCAGGTCCTTTTGAATGAAAACACTGAACTTGAGGATCCCATTCAATTTTTTCTCTCAGTTTTTTAGATAAAATTCAGATATTTATGTCTCTTTCCCTCAGACTTATAACCTGGCTCTTCCTGTTAATGTGGGCTCTCATCATTTGGCATATGTGAAAAGCTGAATAAGATAATGGAGCCTTGGGCTTGTAGACATTTGTAGAAAGGACTTTCAGATAATTCTCTCCAGAACCTTAGCTCTCCTATAGTTCCTGCTATAGTTGCTTTACTGAAGTTTTCGTGAAGACAATTGTAACCTCTTTCATTAATTTATTGCAAGACTCTCAGTTCAATAGCCTAAGTTACTATCTTGTTTTCTTTTTGCTTTATAAGACACTCATTTAATTACAGCCACACTCTTTGTAGTGGCAAAAAAATTGGAAAATGAGGGAATGTCCTTTGATTGGGGAATGGCTGAACAAATTGTGGTATCTGCTGGTGATGGAATACTATTGTGCTATAAGGAATAATGAACTGGAGGAATTCCATGTGAACTGGAATGAGCTCCAGGAATTGATGCAGAGTAAAAGGAGCATATCCATGAGAACGTTGTATACAGAGACTGACACACTGTGGCACAATTGAATGTAATGAACTTCTCCACTGGCAGCAATGCAATGATCCAGGACAATTCTGAGGGACTTATGAGAAAAAGCACTACCCTCATTCAGAGAAAGAACTGTGGGAGTAGAAACACAGAAAACAACTGTTTGATCACATGGTTCAATGGGGATATGATTGAGGATATAGACTCTAAATGATCATTCTAGTGCAAATATTAATAATATGGAAATATGTCTTGATCAATGACACATGTAGAACCCATTGGAACTGCTCATTGGCTATTGGAGGGGAGTGCGAGGTGGGAAAGAACATGAATCATGCAACCATGGAAAAAATTCTAAATTAATTAATTAAATAAAGTGATTAACATTTAAAAAAAGACCCTTATTTATAAAAGTTAAAAATTAAAAATATTTAAAGGAAAAAATTCAAAAATAAAAAGTTAAACAGATTTACAAAAATTGCTGAATCAGAATACTAATAATCTATCCTTTTAAAAATTTTGAAGACTATTTTTATCTGCTTAATAGATAGCTTGTTGTTAGCAATTTTGAACTCTAAATTCTATAGTATCAAAATCTAAAACTGACTTCCTTCCCCCCCTACAAGCAAGGCTAATTAATTAGAAGATATTAATAATAAATGGGTACAAAATTCTTAAATATACTCCCTACAGATTTTCCCACAATGGTGAATTTTAGAGACTTCTTTTGAGATACTTAAACAATTATATCAAATGAACAACTTAACAAAAAATTTCCCTCAAAGGCATATAATTTCTTGAACTCATGAATAACAAATAAACTCTCATTATGCTTAGATAAGTTTCCAGACCAGCTAGCCTCCAACTAACCTTATTTTAAGACAACTTTCTCTTAGCAAAAGTTATTCCTCTCTATTTGGTAGAAAGGACCCTGTCAAGACATCCTGATGGTCTTGAACCTTTACTGAAAAGGAATGATAAAATGAAAGAAAGCTCCTAGATAACTCAAAGCTCTGTTTTTGACATAGAAGTCCACTCAAAACTCAGTGGGACAAACTGGCCCACTTAAAATTAAGCTAGAGCCAGACAAGAGAGCCTTCTCATACGCATGCTTCATTATAAGTTGTTATTATTATAAAAAAATAAAAACAGGACAACAAAAAAAATGACAAGACAACATAGAGGAACCCATGAAAGAATCATCCCTTAAAGACAAGGGTCACCTCAGCTCAGGGTAGATGGAGGTGAGGAAGAGTCAGTATGTAGGAAATCCTTCAAAGAGAAAAGTTCCCAAGTATCCCTGAAAAAGTTTTCCTGAGGGACTTCAGAGTCCAGAGTCTTTTTCTCTATCATAATGAAATGAAAACGAAAACAAATAAATAAATAAATAAAGCTGGGCCAGCATCCTGAGCTGAGAAATCTGACTTTTAATTTGTGGTCACAAAATACAGAAGTCAGAGGTCTGCAGATACTCCCCAGTAAGTAGCCAAGATATCTTATATCCAGAGAACAAGAATTAAAAATTATATAGATTTTGGACAACTGCTTAAAGGAGGTGACTCATAAAACTAAAGATTGAGAGCAAGTTCTTTAATTAAGGTTTTGAACATTTGTTAGAAGAGTTAATTAATTCCCAGTAAAAAGATTATGATTGAATCAAACCCCTTTTCTCCTTTCCATTCTTGGGTTACTTAGTTATGACACTGCAGACTAGGAGCTCAGTTTCCTTTAATAATATCATCCAGAGTGTGTGGCAAGGAAAGAGGAAGTGTACAGGCACTTTCATCACTGTAGAGGATCTTAATATTATTTCTGCCACTATTATACCTTACTTAAATCACACAGTTATAGCTTATAAAACTGTTATAGAGGAATCTTTATAAGTGATTAAATATTACTTAATTATTTTTTCTTACAAATTTATTATATATATATGTATAACAATTCATATATTATTATGTGGCACATTATATTATGCCATGTAAAACAAAAAATAAATATCTTTGCTTTCAAAAAAAGAAAATGCTGTAAACTTACTCTTGTAAAAATGCAAGTTTTATTATTAACATTTATCAACCTGAATTAAAAAGAACTACCAAAGTAGCAATAAATGGGTCTTTTAACAAGGAGATGGGAATCAGGGGTTACCATACTGCATCAGATTAGAGTGATATCTATAAGGAACAGGGGGAACAGAGTTTAAATAAACTTTAACGTGGGGGGCACCTCATGGAAGGCCCAGTTTTGATAAATGGTTATATAAAATGTTTTGCATAACAATGCAAAGTCCAAAGAGAGCATTTGGAGGCTTGGGAGTGATAACATCTGGTCAGAAAATCAGGATTCAATACTAGTCAATTTCTTTTTTTTTTTCTTTTTTTTTTTTCAAACTGGTTTTGCTCTCAGGCATTTCACAGTTTGGGGAATAGAGTAATATCAGTTTATAATCAGCTGTATTTTACACAATTTAGCTCTAGAGTGATTATAAGGGTTTTCAGTACGTACTCCAGTGATTTATTACTCAAAAAGGCAATTGTTATAGGGGAAAGATCATTGGTTTGGAAGTCATGAGATCTTGGAAATCAAGTAATGTTAGGGGCAAAGTTCACATTTCTGCGCTTAATTTCTTCAACTGTAAAATGGATGGGTTAAGAAATGTGATAAGAAATGCTTTTTCTGTGTCTTTATTTCTGTTTTCCCTAAATTACAGAGAATTTTTAAACCCTATTTTGTTTTGTACAGAATCTCAAAGTAAGTACTGGTGAGTCCCAAATTGACAAATATTCTACATAAATTTTTTCCTCCAAACAAAAGCCATTAAATAACTTAAAATGATGAAATGAAATGAAATGATAAGATGAAAATAAAGATCACTTAATTTTAATTAAAATTAGGATTTCCATTATGAATCTTCAAATTCTTCTTTAAATTAAAAATGCTTATTTAAAAATTACCTATAGCAAATTTTTGATATATATTAGATTCTAACTCAAGGTTGGTTGAAAATAGTAATTAAAGAAATACTTTTTAACATCCAGTCTTTGTACTCTTTGCAGGTCAGAGACATGTATGTTTCCTTCCAAGAACTTTCCTAAGTAGGTCCATAATGTTGTAACTAACTTAAAAAAAATAAGAGGAATTAGTACCTGACCATTGTGTGTGGAACTTATGAAGAATGTCTTTAAAGTCATCTTCTGAGACAAATATGAAAAAGAAATGGACAGAAAACAACTTTATAAATACCAGTGGATTAAAGTAACATATTTAGCATTGGAATTCTTGGAAATCATAAATGTTTAGTTAGAAATATCTTGAATCCCTAAAAACTACATTACCCAAACTTCCTTTCTGTATTACATAGAATGCTTTTCCCTTTGTCTACGTTTGCATGGTCACATTTGTATAAATTCTGAAGCTTCACCTCCCTCTTTCTCTTTTGCTGAGGCAAGCAGGCTGAACAGCTAGATCTCTTACTTTAGTTATTATTAATACAACTTTATTAAAGGTAATATTTAGTTCCTGGATATTAATTTTAATCTGTACACAATACACTTTTGTAATGGCTTTATTAACATTTGTTTCTCTTCGAAAGATAGACAAAGCACAAACAATGGCTACCAAAGGGCTAAGGGAATAAAAATGATGCAAAATCATAGACATTCTGTTTTTCTAAATAGCTTCTTTCTATCCCAGCTGTCTCACTCTCATGCTTCTCTGTTTGCCAGGCTGATGAGGATCCAGCAGAGATAAAGCCCTTGCTTTGTCCTGGCACAAAAACAGACAGGGATTTGGCTTTTGCACTATCCATGGGACTTTTAGGTACTTTACAATTTTCACTTTTTTTTCTGGCTTCACTTATCCCCTGTAATTGCTTGTCAATCAATCCATCCATCAAACAAACGTTTTATTAAGCACTTAATAAATGCCAGGTTCTATGTTAGATGCAGGGCACACAAAGTGAAAGATTAAACCTGGTTTAATCACAGATAAACCTAGACATGGCCTGCACAACTTGATTTAATTCAATTGAATAATAGCTCATTCAGGGCATTGCTCCTCTTGGGGCTCTGCAGGGCACACAACCACTGCCAGTATGAGCAGTGATTTCTGTTGTTTGTTCAGATTCTTAATAGATTCCTGCTAATGAAATTTACTAAAATGAGAAAAATAATCAATAGAGTTTATTGCAAGATATATCCCTGATCCATTCCCTTTTCAGATCAAAATATCTAATATGATGTAATGAAAGGCACTTTTTGAGGAGCGCTTATAACTGAAAATATGCTGCAGCCTACCTATGTTCAGGGTCCATCTTTTCATTGCTTTCTGGGTTAATTATAATTTTGATTTTTAAGAAGTTATGATTCTCTATGATTCATCCATTCATTAATAGGTTCAAAAAGCATTTACTAAGCTTGTATTAAGTGTCAGTAATGATGTTAAGAGCTGAGGATACAAAGGTAAAATTAAGAAAAGGAGACCCTTCCAGCAAATAACTTAAATTTCACTGAATTTAAAACTATATAGCATCACTTGGAAAATATTGATATTAAGCCTTCATATGTTAAAAGAATAAACAACAGCTATGAAGGCAGGAAGATCAGTTAAACCATTTCTTAAACATCTTTCCAATTCTCATATATGGTCCTGTGCTTCCCTGATTATATCATGGTTTATTCACCTAACAGAGAGACAGTAAAGAATGAATGTCTTCTATTAAGGCCACATTAACGTAGAAACTATTCCCTTGGAAAGTTTCTGTTACCTTCAGGGGGAACAGATTTCTATAAAGAGAATGTAATTGTAGTTAATCTGGGAATTTGAAAGGGTGCCTACTACTTGAAAACTTGTTAGACTCCACACTATTCTTTCTCCACTACAAGATGTCTTAAGAATTAAGTTTCCTGAAGTTAAGCTTCAGTATTCCTTTAAAATAGAAAAAAATTGAGAAAAAACTGTTTAAAAGAAAAACTTTCATAATCTTTGTCTGTATAATGCCAAACATTTTGACATGTGAAAACTCCAGAGTAATTGGTTCAGTTTTCAGCTTTATCAGGAAACTTCTTTTAGTAAATGAGATAATTCATGGTAAACAGGACAGAAATTTCTTTTCTGAAAATTTTAATGTTAGTGAGAAATCAAACTGAATTTTAATAATTCCTACTTAATAAGCCACCATCAATTAGCAAACTATAGCATTAACTTAAATTTCAATAAAGCTTTGATCTAATCATGTGACTTCATCTTTTAATGACTCACCTACCAACAGAGCTATACCTTCTTATGCAAGGTCAACACTTATTCAGATTCTTCTTCAAATTACCAAATGTTCCTTGACTGTGGGCCTCCATGGAAGTCTCTTGATATGGTGACAGATCCAATGGAGCATCAAGTATCCTCCACTCTTACTCCATCACTGACCCAGTTCCTTTTCCTATCTCACATTCCTTTTATGTCATTTATATCACCTATAACACTTGATTGAAATGTTAATATGCTACATGGTTTTTTTAAGCTCCTATTAAGAACTATTTGTATAAATATAACCATAAGAATAATATTTTGGTAATGTTTAGAATTTTTTTATATTTTATTAAAATTATATTCAACAAAATTATTTAGATTGATATGTAATCTCATCTGTGTCTTCATTTCCTCCAGTGATGTAGGTCACTTTACCTACATGCTAAAGCAGTGGTTCCCAAAATTTTTTGGCCTACTGCCCCCTTTCCAGAAAAAAAATTACTTAACGCCCCCTGTCACATACTATCACCACCCCCTTACAGTTATTCCCTGCCCCCAAATGCACCTGTGGCCATCACTTCTCCTCCAGATTGCTGCAGCACCCACCAGGGGGCAGTGGTGCCCACTTTGGGAATCACTGTGCTAAAGCATCTCATATAATCCTTTTCCATATTCTTCCTTCAAATTCCCAGAGAGGGTCCAGCTAATGTACTAGGATCATTCCTCAGTTTCCTAACATTAGAAATGTACTATTCACTCAGGCAACCTGTATCAATTATGTGCCAGACACTGAGCTAAGTCATGGGCATCCAAAGAAAAGCAAGAGATAGACATAAGATAAATATATAAGTAATTAAGCAAGGAAACTAATGAAAAAGAAGGAAGTAAATAAATAGATGAATAGAAATAGAAATACACACACATATATTTGTATATATATATAAACACATAAAGGGTTTGATGAGGGGGGGTCAATTGATTACAGTCTATTGTTGCTCACTCTTGCTACTTGAACAACTCATTTTGTTTTTTACTCATACCTTCCTTTGATGATATCCTTCACTTTGCTCTCTTCTGGGTTCCTTGTTTTGGAAAATATTACAGCCTTCTCTTATATATTAATAATCTTTCCATTGCCATTTCCTTGATATTTGACTTTAATATTTCAGAGACTATTGGTTCTCATACCTGAAAGTCATACACCAATGATCAACAATAACTATAATATTTGTAATGTAGAAGATGGCAGGATGGAATTCCTGCAAAATACAGGGTCAAGCCTCACACAGAATTCCAGGGGACCCCCCCGGAGAACTTTGGGTGAGGTGACAGTTGAGAAGGAGTTAAACAGTTGTTTCCTGGGTGTTGAGGGGAACAGATCTTTCTGCTTGCTGCTCCTGATTTGGGGGTTCGCCTGGGAAGCCATTGTGGCAAAAGCCATTGTGGTTTCTACTCAGGAGTTTGCCTGTCTAGTAGGATTAGACCCTTCCAGCATTAATATAATAATTATTTAGTTATGTAGACATTAGAAATAATTACTATTGGCTTGGAGGGCAAGTTAGCTAAAGTTCTGCCACTCCCTCCTGGGGGAGAGGGGCAGCTTCTACCTGACAGTTCAGGGCTTCCTAGTTCATATCAAAATCCTAATTACCCCCTCTTGCCTTCCCCTTTCTTTCTTTTATCAATATAAGCTTTATCTATAATATCTGTGCCTGGAAATTATTTGAAAATACTCACTGTATCCATTAAGCTTGATTCCTGTCAGTTGCCAGCCTAAGAAGACAAGTCCCATCTCAGTCCTTATCATTAAGATAACCAGCTACTCCCCAGTCCTCAATCAGACCTGTGAGGAATTTAAGTTAGAGAAAGGGAACATCATTAAAGATTAGCCTCTGCTGAATCTTGCTTGAAGATACTCAGCCCTGTCTCCATCATCAACTGAAACCAACTGCTTGCGGGGAGGGGTTTGAGAGCAAGGAGTACCTAACCCTCCCTACTCACTTAAGCCTGTCAGGGTTGGAGGAGAGTGTCCTGCAGACTTCTGGCCCTGGCCAAACCATCAGCTTCCCAATATGTCTGTTATTATAAACATAACAGATGCCATCCTGCGATTTATTCTTCTGAGATATTCAAACCTCTTTTATCCATAAATATCTTTTATTCATAATATTCCTCATACATTTCCCTAATTTATGTGCATATATGTGTGTATATGTATAAACATATGCAGATTGATTTGTATACACACAAAACCCACATAGATGCAGAGATGTTTATACATATAGATTTGCATGTATACATAGAGAAAGAGATGAATTTTCTTTTTTATGGACTTCCCAAACATTTTAATCACCTGATTTAACTTCCAAAGTGACGCTTTCAAATGAACTACTTTCACTCTGTATTAGATAGAAGGAAGGTGAGAATTTCCAAGTCACTCAATAAATATTTTTAAGACTTTACTTTTTGCCAGATATGTTCAACACTAAATATAAAGAAAAAAAGCTATCCCTGTTGTAAAGGATATTCTGTAAATAATTAGGTAAGCACAATATACAGTATAGGTAGAAATTAATTTCAGAAGGAAAAAAAGAAGCATATGTATGGACTGTGAAAAGCCCCCTTCATGGGGGCAGCTGGGTAGCTCAGTGGATATAGAGACAGGAGGTCCTAGGTTAAAATCAGGACTCAGACACTTCCCAGCTGTGTGACCCTGGGCAAGTCACTTGACCCCCGTTGCCCACCCTTACCACTCTTCCACCTAAGAGCCAATACACAGAAGTTAAGGGTTTAAAAAAATAG